>NW_025335468.1:4839820-5143403 GCF_004798865.1 Varanus komodoensis
TTTTTTTTTTTTTTTTTATGCCATTTCCCTGCACACATCCCCTTTCCAGCTCTTCCCACTTTCCCACAAGTGCATTTGTGTGTGACAAAAGGTAATATTTTCAACACAATGGAAACTGCTGTATATATATTAAAATGTGCCCCAACAGTGGTAAATGCATTTTGCATTAATTCCAGGACAGCACTTGCTGATCAATGGAAAGGGTTCTAATATAGATCCCCAGAAGGTTCTCATGAGGATAGTAAGCCTTTTCTGTCACTAAATGCAGCAAGTTGGGGGCCTCATATGACCAAATTCTCCATTCCCCACTACCACCATGTACATATTCTTTATCGGGATGAAGCATTGTGTTCCTGGTGTTGATTTGTACATGAAGGGTATTTTCTGTATATTGAAGCTCTCATTCACTTGTGGAAACCCCCTCCAGTAGTCAGGGAGGAGCACAAAGGTGAAAAATGCACCTGCATTTTTCTGCTCTGCAAAGCAGTGGCTGTCTAACTATGACAAGAGGGGAAGAAAGGTAGTTAAGGTGTTGCCAGGATGAGCCATATTTTGGTGGAGGTGGTCTTCTCCCCATCTTCTGGAATGCTCCCTAAACCTCCCTAGGTTCAGATGTATGCTGCTGATCAATTAAGTGTACTAGATAATCTGGGGCAGAGGGGGGCATCAGTGTGTGCCAGTATAATCTACCTCACAGGGTTGTAATAAGACTAAAATATTGGGTAGTATCCTGTGATCAGTAGTGGAAAGAGGATGAAAATGTAAGAAATAAGAGTAGAATTAATTCAAAATAAACAGGATGCAGTAATATGATTTTTGTCACATTCAAAGGCATCAGAATGGCCAAACAAATCTTAGGTTGCTGTTCTGGTAGAACGTAGCAGAATCTGGAAAAGGTTACCTTTTGCTCCTTGTATTTGCTGTTTTAGACTCCAGTCCTATACCAAGTTTCCTGTGAGTAAGCACCAGTGGGTGCTGTCATACTTATGAGTACATATGTACAGAATTGTGCTGTTACTTTAGCAACTTCACTAAATAATCTTAGGTGCTTTGAGATCAGTAAAAATAATTCAGTGAATACCACTGGCAGAACCCATCCTGGGAATGGCTCCATGACCATGCATGGTTTAACATAGTTTGGTTTGGAGAAGTGCAACTGTCTCCTAGACCAATGTCAGGGCAGTAAAGATCTTTTTCTTAGCATACTATCTGACCACACTCATCCCAACTTTTCTGTCTGTTATCATTTCTAGCGTCCGTAATAAATGTAAAATGAATCTACATCTTCTCTGGTATGCAGGGAAAGTCCCTCTGAATCCTAGGTGATGGCCACAACCCTCCAAACTTGGAGGCCTACTCTCATACAGTGAAGAATGAAAAGAGCAACAGAGGCAATCTTTGTTTTCCCATCCTTCTAACCTCAGTTTTCTAGCAGATGCCTGTCTCTATTTTTCCATCCACTCCCCAAAGCACCCCTTCCTTCATCCCCTCTGAGTTTGCGTTCTAGCCTTTGGAAAGTAGCCAGTGGGTACCTTCTGTGTTGGGTGGATCAGAGCTCTGATTTCCAACTTTGGCCTGAATCTGGGAACTTGAGCTATCCTATGGCCCCTCAGATGCTGTTAGGAGTCATAAGTATCCATCCATCCATGCATTTATATGCCGCCTATCTGTCCAAAGGCCTTTCTAGGCAGCTTACAACAACATATTAAGCATATTAAAACAACAAATTGAACATATATAAATAACAACATATTAAAACCTATTAGACTGATCAAAAGAGTAGTCTAATTGTGAAGGGAAAATGTCCATATCCCTAAAAGAGCTAGCTAGGTAAATCAGCTGATCATGATTACTAGTGTCATATCAAAATAGTAATTACAGTCATACTGTAGGATGCTGGACTAGACAGATCCTTGGTCTGATCTAGCAGGACTCATCTTGCATTGTGCTGCTGGGTGATGAAGGATTTCCATCATCTCTTGAAGTGGTTCTCTATCAGTTGCTTAAACCTGTAGTATCCACTGAATTGCATCTTAAGCTGAAAACATTAAATATATTTTGTATCCTTAGAGAGTAATAAATCTATAATATACTTATTTCAGCTCCATCTTATACTCATGTCTATCCACTGTGAATTGTTTTCATTAAAAAGCAAATCTGAGACTATCTGGAAATATTTTCTATTTCAACCTGATTGATATACCAAGTCAGATCTTTGCTGAAATAATCAGCAAACTTAGAACAGTGCCCTGAGTCATTCACTAGATGGAGATAGAGTACTCTGCTCAACTGGGTTACACTTAAGTAGTTTTATATGAGCCTAAAAATATACATCAGTGGTATATTGATGTATATTTTTCCTTTGATGCCTAATTTAATTTCAACTTGCTTTGACTTCATCTTGCTTGAATTTCAAAATGTACCATCCCAATGTTAGTAGACTATACTCATGAACAGCTTATTGCTCAATCATGTGTGTTCACCTAAAAATAAGTTCCATTGTGTTCAGTAGAGATTAGTTAGCAGTGCAAGCCCTAAACAGGAAAATGTACATAAACTTAAATAGTTTATGGAGCATCATATTTTTGTAAGGAGTGGGGTTGATACGATATTCCAGGATTATGTTACAGCTTTGAAGCAGAGGGTTTTTGTTTTAAATTAGTTATTTTTGCAGCATGTATTGGCTACTTTATGGAAATACTACCTTCTCAAAGGCCAGGAAAAAAGTACTTTGTGCTCAAATATGTATCCAGTTATTCTTAGGTTTTAATGTTGAGTCCAAAAAATGTAATTTTTGGTAATTGTTATTTTTCTCTCATGAACAGGAAGAACATCATCTGTTGTATCCTTTCTTTCAGATAATTCTTACTTCTTCATATTTTGTGGTTTTCAAATGTGTTTCAGTGAACCCTGGGATTCCTTGAAAGCCTTTTCAGAGGTTTCAGTGAAGAAACCAGTGATGTGGTAGGCTTCACTGATGACAGCTCACGCACAGCTAGCAATGCTCTGCAATGTGCAGTTGCGAGCTGTATTCTAGAGCATGTTCTCAGTTCACAGGAGCTCTGCATGCATGGACAATGGACAATCAAGCATGTCCCAAAACATAAGCATTTGGCACATAAGCATTCCATGGCAGTCAGGTTCATGTGGAGATGGTCCCTTAAAGAAAGTTTGAAAACTGCTCTTCTATAACACTGTCCTCTGATAAGATGTAGCTTATGTATTCTTAGTGAAGTTTAACAGAGATATACAACTGCAAAGTATGTTCGCGTTCATTATGGGGATTACCAGATTCTTGAACTCTGTATTGGGAAAATAAGAAACAAAGTGAGTAGAATAATCCCAATGAAATGCATAAGCTTATAGCTGTGACACATGAGTGATGCAAATTGCAAGTTCCCCAATAAATATTCCAGACAGACCACAATTATTTCTTTTGCTACTTGTTCCTCATTCTTTTATTGTGAAGAAGTTTAGTTTCAATCAGATAAGCATCTGTTCTGCAAATCAGCATACACATATTACCTCTAAGGCTTTTGCAGCAAATTCTAGGTACTACTTAGAAATCTCATTGAATTCAATGGAACTTGATCTCAGGTAGGTGTGTACAGCATTGGAACCTTAATCCCAAAATAGGGGGCATTGTCCATTAAATAACAAATAACCAAACTTTTCATTTACATGCAGATAGCAATGCTCAAAATCCTTTACTAACTTAACTGGGTGTTTCATTTTTTGCTTAGAAAATTTTAGCTGGATATTGTGTGAGGGTGGTTATGAGCATGGTGTCCAAGAGCACAGATCACTTTCAGCAATTTACACATTTCAGCAAGATAACTTTATGTATTTCTTTAGTAAAACTCTATATAAACAAAGGACTCTCCAGAAATTAGAACTGAAACAAGTTTCAGGTATTTAAGATGCATATAACCTTCTGATCTCATTTTCAATCAAAGGAAAAGTGAAGAGGCAAGGATTGCCTCCTTGCTCCCCTTGCCCTCCAAAACGTGTAGACAACCTATTTCAGCTGTCTAAATAGTTTTCCCACACCTCATAAAGAGGAGACTGAGGAGTCAGTAGAATCTGGTGGTGGTTTGCCCCTCCCCTCCTTGTCTCTAGTGTGTGTCTTCTGTCTTCAGGGTCTCAGCTGGTAGCTGAGAGGGTGAAGGGAGGCCCTCTGAAGGTGGAGTTTTATTATAAAATATTTATTAGATATATATCTTGCCCTATTAGATGTAAGATATCTGTGGTATTATCAACAATCCCCACTTAAAGCTGTCCCCCCACCCCAACCCAGACCTAGAATGGGGTGTACACTTGGACTAAGATATAGAATACCAGCTGGACATAGGCTACCCTTGCCAGTTATGGAACATCAAAACCCTCCACATTGGAAGTATTTGCCTGCTCTGATTTATAGAATGATAATTTATCAAGTCATAGTTGACCTAAGACATGGTTAACCTTTGCAGCCAGCCAGAGCTATTTTTCTCTTTACATTGATCTCAAACCATTGTAACTTCTTCAAACCATTGTTTTTCCTGACTTAGAGTAATTGATACTATATATTATAAAGCTTAATTTTAGTCTATGAAATGCATTGCAATTATCACAGCAACTGTGAGAAGTGTTAAGAATGTGACCAAATGATTTGTTGAAGGCCATCTATGATTTAGTAAGGATATTTTAATTTCATACCTAATATGCATTTAATTGGGCCACATTGTTTATTGGGTGTTCTATTTTAACAGCAAAAGTGGTTTCTGGGAATTAGCCAAATGTAATCAAATAGAATTCCATTCTGGAATTCCCTCATGGAACACACCTGAATTTTTGCCCCAGTCAGCTATGGTAAATATGGTTCTGATGAGTCCACTATCACAGGTGCTGCCATCTCTAATGGTTCTGAGTGTGGTTAGGGTTAGGTATGCTTTATGTAATAAACTGAATTGTTATCATGGTAAATTTGCAATTCATGTTATAGAATGGAATTAGTATAGAAAGTTGAACCATCAGTGAAAAGGCCCAAGTATCAGCCCAGTGTTAGAAATACTAATTTCTGAGAATTGAAGAATCAACACATCAGTGCATATTATTTTAAGCATGGCAGATATTCCAACTAAGAGTTCTGCTACTTGAAAATCCCTGTACATCAGTAAGCCATCTAAGCTATATTGAATTACAATACTTTGTTAGGTCGGTACTTGATGTAAGTGTTCATGCTTTGGATACATGTGGTGCCTCTTTGGTCCCTAATTAAAAAGTTTTTAGGTACAAGGGCTAAGAAAGATTTTTGAGACTGGAGAGTTACTGTTGCCTGTCCTGTGTACTACAGATAGTTGGGATAGATGGAAATCCTTTAGTGGTCTGAATCAGTATGTACTCTTTGACCGTCTTGAAAAAATTAAAAATGTTCACAAAGCCATGTCTATAGAAAAAAGTAGTAACTTTTAAGAAAGATTGTGCTCAGAAATACTCTGAAGGTTGGCCATGAAACAGCTGTTTGCTGATAGATTTCTCTGTTGGTTGGACCAGGAGTTACATCCTAGAAGTGACTGTATGAAACCAAAAGGACACATTCTTGCATTGTGTGCAGGAACAGGGAGGGTTAGGCTGAAGCCTGTTCTGGGTGGTGGCAGGGACTGTGGCTGCTTCATCAGTACACACACAGTTCATCTTGTATCCTGATTAAGGCCATCTTTTACGACCTAATTCTACTCTGGAGTTCTAAGGACCATACACAGACACTTCATTCCGGATGCATCCCATGCCACCTTTCACTTCACTAAAGTTAGTGGTGCTTTAAACATTCTTGGACAATATATATAATATGCAAATACTGTAAGATACATAGCATTAATATACCATGAAGTGGTGACAGCAGCATGTTGTGATTATTTATAAATCATTTTCCTTGACGGAACATGGCAGCTATCATCTGTTCCCTTACAGATACTTTTCTATTTGAATGGAGCTTATTATTTGTTTTACTTCTTTGCAACCTTACTGATGATTATTTATAAAAGTAAGTTATTTCAAATCCACAGCTGAACAATGCTTCTTCTGGGAATTGTAGACCTTGACATAACTTTTTTTTCTTCATGTATATTTTGCTCATTGGCAGGTCAAGTTTTCACTTACCCCGATAATTTATTAATGCTTGATCTGATCTTGTTGTTCGTTATGGCAATTCTAGAAGCAATCCGACTATACTTTGGTAAGTTGGATCACATCATGTACGTTGGGATCATTGTTAAATGGTAATCTCCTTATAAAAATAAATGCGAAAATGTGCAGATTCAAAACAATAAGTCGATTATGTTTTGAGGCCTTTAGAGTGCAATCCCGCCAATTGTGCTTTTAATGATTGAAAGTCCTTGAACTCTGGGTTTTCTGATCATCCAGTGCAAGAGGAACAGGGGAGGCAATCTGTACCTCATCCTCCGCCCATCCTGCAGATTTTGCTAAATGGGCTTTCTAATGTCATCTGCTTTGGAGAGGAAGTAAGGGAGGATGAAGGTGGCTAAGGTCTTGCTGGTCACCTCCCCTTCCTATGCAGTGGAATTCCCCTTTCCCATCCAAGGTCAGTTTTCTGACAGCAGAGGGCAGCTAGTGTGATTCTTTCTGCAGTGATTGTGAGGGGGCAGTGGATCTCTGAACACCCCAGTCTGTGGTCCAAAAACCTCTGACCATGGCATGGGAAATCCTCAGTGCCCCATGGCTCCTCAGGCAATGTTTAGAAGTGGGCTGTTAAATATGTTTAATGTTAAACATTAAAGTATCTGATTAACCTGTATGGGCAAAACACAAATGAGACTTTGCTCTCCATGCTAATTAAAATAAGGCTTTTAATTCGCAAACAGCCCACTCTTATTTGCATGCCTTCTCAGAAGAAAGCCCCACTAAATTTAGCAAGACCTACTCTGAAGGAAGTGTGTAACAAATTGAAACTTAAAGAATGATAGTGCCTATTAGAATGCTAAAAGTAGTGTACAGTGTTCTTCTCCGTTCTTCAGAACATGTCATGGAAAGAGTGCCTCTGTTTACACAGTTGGCAGAACAGAAGCACTGTGAAAAATACTATCACTAATGTATCTGCTTCCATTTTCATGTGAGAAGCTGTAGCCAGACTTTACTATGTGCTGTTCTAATAGCCGTTTAATAAAGTAGCATAGGGGAAAAAAAAATTTCTGGCATTCAGATCAGAATACTTGAGAAATGGCTAATGAGACTTCAAATACAGCGCTATGGTTGCCACTGATAATTAGACTTCTGCCAAGGGGTTGTTCTGTGGTATTATTAGTTGTATCTTTAGGCATAGAGAATGATCTTAAATGCTGCTACATAAAACATAGTGTTTAAAGTTGTTGATAGGTTGAGGCTCAAAGGCTGGATGACATCCTCAACCCCCTTTCTCGCCACTTGAGCTTGCATGAGGGTGGCATGAGCTATCACTGGTTCCTTCTGCGCCATCCTTAGTCTAGCCAGGACATGTAACCCCTTGGTCTACCTGCCCTTCATCCAATGTTGTGGTAACTACTGAAGCACAAGGAAAACCTATGATTTCCATCTGTAATCCTTTGAATTATCTATGGTAGGTTTTACTACTGCAAGCATTGTGTGGGAGAGCATTCTTCTTGGGAAAAGATAGGGATGAAAAATATCACATAGGACTTAGATTGTCTTTTGAACAAGATAAAAAGCATTAAGGTAAATTTGTGAGTTGCATCAGTATGGTGCACAGGAATTGTTCTGCAAACTAAATATAAAAATTCTATATTCATCCAGAGTAACCTTGTGGATTGTTTACATTTCCATTTGTCATACAAATGCTTGTAATTGATATAATTACTATAATGGGCCAGGTCCAGAAAAAACCTGTGGACAGAAGGACTTCTTCCTTCAGCATAAGGCATTTAATCACTGGCTTTTCCACTGACTGTATGCAGGAGAGGCAGTCTTCACCAATTTCTCCCTCTTCCTCTAGGCTCTTACTTTCCCTCCAAATCTATGGAGAGTTGCCCCCCCCCACCAGAACAATGGGGAAAATAATGTATGGTGATTAGAGAGGGAGAGGGGAAGGAATGAAGAACACTTCTCCACTTTTCTACTAGTGAGACAGTTCTGAGCAGAACTCCATTCCAGCAGAATACCAACTCTACATCATACCCAGATTTTTTTCTCCTGCACAATTATTAATCTATTAAAATAGTATTTAGTTTAACTGCTTCTACAACATATACATCAATTACTGTTTTCCTTTGGGTTTGTATGTTTGTAGGCTAACACATTCATGGCTGTTGTGCTTCTGTCATCTTTATTTTTACTAGGCACTAAAGGAAATTTGACAGAAGAAGAAGCTCCCCTGGGTGTTAGCCTTGTGATCACTGTTGGCAGCGTGGTTCTGACTGTCTACTTTCTGGTGTGGCAAACTTACATCCTGAGAGCAGATGTTGTAATTAATGTCATGATGCTTGTTATGTATGGACTTGAAGGGATCCTACAAATCATAGCCATTGCTGCATTTATCAGCTAATTCATACTGCTGACAGGGGTATAGCTGTCTTGTGTATTTTCTTCAAAAAGCATTCATCTTTTAAATTATATCCTTGTAAAAGTACATGCGGTTAATGTTCTTATGTTTAAAACATTGGTAAGAAATGTCACTCCTCCTACTGCAAAGTTTTTAAGGCTTTCAGTAACAAGCATGCAACATCATTCAACAGTCTATGCTTACAATAGTGTTTGGGGTTGAATGTTTATACCTAGATCAAAACTGATTGACATTTTCTGTGGCAAACAAGCTTGTTGTTTGCCCATAGTATATCTTTGCTTAGCACCATTGTATTGCAGGGAGAGGTGTATTTCTCTAGAACCACAGGCATGTACAGCAGATGTATGCCAGAAACCCATGAGTTAAATCCAACATTAGTTCTACTTAAAATAGGCACATTGAAATGAGTAGAATGTACGTTAGTAATGCTAACTTGGGCCTACTCTAAGTAGAACTAACACAGGATTTAACCTCCTGAAGTTCCCCACTGGATGTTCACCACATGCTTGTGGATGTTGAGCTGCCAATTAAATGTTAGGCATGGTCACTGGGAGGCACACAGTGAATAGTAAATGCTTAGTAAAGAGTGAGGCATCCTTCAGAATAAGCAAAAGCCAGAGCCATCCTCTTATGTTTTGCTGCTTCAGCTGATTACACATTTCAACGGAATAAGTTTTATTTGTTAATGAATCAGACACTCTGCCTATACATTTAATGTACACATTTCAAAAGCATATAATTTTGTTAAATTACCTGGAAATGGCTTAGTTGTACATGTTAAAATAATATGAGTATATTAGCAGACCTAGTGGAACTGCTAGATTTATTTAAGTGAACCTTTGATTTCAGGGTTAAGTCAGTAGTATTTTTTTCAACTAAATAGGAAATAGAAAGAGGGTTGGTTCAGTTCGGTTCGGTTCAGACATGATGCATTCCATGAACAATTCGTGGTCTTTCATACTGTTTCTTTTCTCCTCCACATGTTTTCCAGTTTCCTTCTTTTTTATGGCAGATCATAGTTTGCTTTTACATTTGGATCAGACATACTGTGGTTTATATAAATCATATTTTCCTACAAACGAGAATTTGAAACCACAGTTTGAACCTGTTTTCTAGTTCTTGTTTGCAGGAACATTGCCTGTTCTCTGTGTGGTAGCTAGCTGAAAAAGAGGAATTCAGGGAGGGCTTGGTCTGAACCATCCCAGCAAAGTCTTTAAGCATGGATCCCTTTCCAAGGCAAATAGTATTCTCATGTGCCAAATTTCTTGTTAAAATCAGAATTAAAGGTTCAAATAATTGTTCAAAAAAGTATTTGCTAAGTGTTTACAATAATACCCAGCTTGCATTTAGTGGGTAAGTGTGGATTAAATAACTGATAATTAGACATGGCTGCATCAAAATGAGCAAACACTTGCTTCTGTTTCATTTAGCTTTGTAAACCTCTGCCCCCAAGTTAAACCCAGAGTTATAACTACCAATTTTGTTGTGAAGCGAAAACATAAACAATCCAGAGTAGCAGGTTCAGACACTATGGGGTATTCCTGTTTCATTTACAATGTAAAAATGGAAGCATCAAGCTCATAGAAAGCAGTGAACTCACTCCTGCTGCATTCTGGCAATTCATGGATACTGTATTTTGGTCATTCCACCTGTGAAATTACTGCAGTTTTGTTTTCATGTCTGATATGAGAACCAAGTCTTATTACTCCAGTCTTGATATAGTTGAAAGTATTTTCAGTGCAAGTGCCATATAACCCTTTGGAAGCATGAACTACAAATTAATCTTGGAACTGCAGTATTCAATGTTTTTTCTTTCATTTTGAAATATGTCACCTTTGTTTATAATAGTTATCTTGGTTTTTTTCTACTTAGGATTTTGTTGTTGAAATAAATAAGTATATTAGAATTGTATTTTTGCAAGGCAGCATTAATTAATGTTGTAAAGAGAAATATTTTATGTAAAGATATTTAAAACTTGTATTTATATATTTCTATTTTTCTATCAATATTTTAAGCAATAAACAAAATGAGTTATATGCATTTAACTTCAGAATAAGTTTGTGTGAATGGTTGTTCTTAAGTGAAGTTTTCTACTTTGAGGTTTGGCTGTACATAGGAACCAGTAACTTCTGCAGGTCTATTCTTCCAATGATGTATTGAAACTAAAGATTGTAAACTTTGGAGAGTTTGCATTTTATCAATGTAATTATTGACCACACTTCATTTAAAAACCATGTTTATAGACTGCATTTGTGACTTATCTCTAAACCAACCTGGGGTTTATCTAAATGACTACTCAGTCCCAGCCAAAAGGTTGTAACTGGTGTTGGTTTGCTTTTTTTAGGTGCTGAGAACTTGGGGAAGGTGAGGAAATAAAGATAGGGAGAAGTAAAATGTATCCTGGTGCTCCTCCACTCTTGAAGATTAGTCCCTGCTGATAAGTATTATTATTATTATTATTATTATTATTATTAGAACATTTCTATGCCGCCCCTTGCCGAAGCCTCGGGGCGGCTTACAACACAATAAAATACAATACAATACAAAAATAACAATATAAAATTAAAGTTAATAATATAAAATAAATAAATATAAACGATATAAAAGAAGTTATAAAAGAAAAGTTATAAAAGAAAAGAAAAGAAGTCACCCTGGCCAGATAAATAAGTAAATATTGTTAACAATTAAAATGACGTTTAAATAAAAAGGTCTTCACCTGGCGCCGAAAAACAAATAATGACGGCGCCAGGCGGACCTCTCTGGGGAGCATATTCCATAGATTAAGTAATGATTAATAACATGTTAACACACTCGTGCATTTGTTTGTATATCTTTAGTGATCCGCCTCACACAATGTTTTATCTAATGAATATAGAGCGGTCCTTGATCAGCTCTTAAGAGTTTGCCATTAAAAGGAATACAATTTGCTGGTCCTTGATCAGCTCTTAAGAGTTTGCCATTAAAAGGAATACAATTTGCTCTCATGTGAAGATGCATAGAATTGCTGTCTTAATCCAAACAAGATCCCCGATCTTCCAGAATGCAAAAATATTTCCTGCTTTATCTTTTACTTTTCACTGGTGAATTAAGCATAGCATGGATACACTGCACATCTAAATAGTTTGATTTGACTGGTTGTCATATTCTAAATGCATACAAAACATATTGCCTTGAAATCAGTGAGTCTCAGTTATAGTTAAGATTCATGTCCTTAGTAATACATACATACATACATACATACATACATCTCAAGAGGACTAAACTGCTTATATAAGGCTTGTTTCACATATGGATTTTCCTATACAAATACCACTTCTACATTTATATTGGGTCCACACTGTCCACACTTTGGGTCCACATGGATTTCAATCTCCATGCCGAGACTGGTCTGACCGGGGCGGCTCAGGACTTCATGGCCTCCATGATGGCCATGGGGCTGTCTCAACATGTCACCGGCCCAACCCATGAACGTGGACACACTCTGGACCTGGTTTTCTCGACGGGGCAGGAAGAGGGTGGTCTGAGGGTGAGGAATTTATGTCTGACTCCCCTGTCATGGTCAGACCACTTCCTGGTGAGGTTTGTGCTTAAGAGCGACCTCTCCCTCTGCAAGGGTGCGGACCCGATTGTGTGGGTCCGCACCCGGAGCCAGATGGATCCAGATGGATTCCTGAAGGCCCTGGGGGAGTTTCCGGCTGACAAGACTGGTGCTCCTGTCACTCTGGTCGAACTGTGGAACGGGGAGATGACCAGGGCTGTGGACATGATCGCTCCTAAGCGTCCTCTCCCACCGGGCAGAGCCCATTCTTCCCCTTGGTATACACCTGAATTGCGGGCGATGAAGCAGGTTGGGAGACGGCTAGAGCGTAGGTGGAGGAGGTCATGGGATGAATCTGACCAAACACACTTGAGAGCCCATTATCGGGCCTATGCTGTGGCGGTGAGGACGGCAAAAAAGAGGTTTTTTTCCGTTTCCATTGCCTCCTCAAAATGCCGTCCAGCGGAGCTTTTTCGAGTGGTGCAAGGCCTGGTTCTTCCAGGTCCTAAGAAAGATCTGGTTCCACCCTCAAAGGCCCGCTGTGACGGCTTTGCCATGCATTTCAGGGAGAAAATCGCTCAGATTCATCACGAGCTAGACACCACTAGTGAATCAGAGGTTTCTGGGGAGACACCAATGCTGCCGTCTGGTCCAGAATTATTGGATGAATTTCAGTTACTGCAGCCTGATGATGTGGACAAGGTGCTTGGACGAGTACATCCCACCACTTGCCTATTGGACCCTTGCCCGTCTTGGTTATTAAATAATTCCAAGCACGGGATTGGGACCTGGAACTTGGAAGTGGTTAACGCTTCTCTGAGGGAGGGTCGGGTGCCTGCCCCTTTAAAGGAGGCGGTAGTCCGACCGGTCCTGAAGAAAGCGTCACTGGATCCAGAGATGGCCACTAATTATAGACCAGTGGCCAACATCCCGTTTCTGGGCAAGGTGTTGGAGTGGGCGGTGGCGGGACAACTCCAAGCTCTCTTGGATGAAACTGATTATCTGGACCCATTTCAGTCCGGCTTCAGACCCAGGTACGGTCCTGAATCTGCCTTGGTCGCCCTGTACGATGACCTGTGCAGGGAGAAGGACAGGGGGAGTGCGTCCCTGTTGGTTCTCCTGGACCTCTCAGCGGCTTTCGATACCATCGACCATGGTATCCTTCTGGATAGGCTAGCGGAATTGGGGGTTGGAGGCACTGCTTTGCAGTGGTTCCGCTCCTATCTCAATGGCCGATTCCAGAAAGTGGTGCTGGGGAACTATGGCTCTGTGCCATGGCAGCTATGCCATGGAGTACCGCAGGGGTCCATTTTGTCCCCTTTGCTGTTTAACATCTACATGAAACCGCTGGGAGAGGTCATCAGGAGGTGTGGGCTGCGGAATCATCAGTACGCTGATGATACCCAGCTCTACCTCTCGTTTTCCACCAATCCAGGTGAGGCAGTGGCTGCACTGAACTGGTGCCTGGCCGAGGTAATGGGCTGGATGAGGGCCAATAAACTGAAGCTCAATCCAGACAAGACGGAGGTCCTGTTGGTTGGCGGATCGGGCTTCGGAGAGGGTGAATTGAACTTAGTCCTGAATGGGGTTGCACTCCCTCTTAGGGACAAGGTCCGCAGCCTGGGAGTGCTCCTCGACCCAGAGCTTTCACTGGAAGCTCAGGTGACAGCAGTGGCGAGGAGCGCTTTCCTTCAGCTTCGGCTGATCCATCAGCTGTGCCCCTACCTGGAGTACGACTGCCTGGTGACAGTGACACATGCGCGGGTGACTTCCCGCCTTGACTTCTGTAACGCGCTCTACGTGGGGCTACCCTTGAAGACGGTCCGGATACTTCAATTGGTTCAAAATAGAGCTGCCAGGCTGCTGACGGGGACTGGGCGTTATGTTCACATGACTCCAGTCCTCCGTCAGCTTCACTGGCTGCCCATTGAAGCCCAGGCCCAATTCAAGGTGTTGGTTATGACCTATAAAGCCCTAAACGGCTTGAGTTCTGGTTACCTGAAGGAGCGCTTGCATCCATATATGCCCGCCCACCCCTTGAGATCTGCGGGAGAGGCCCTTCTCCGGGAACCCTCCGTGAAAGAAATTAGGAGGGTAGGTACTCAGAGGAGGGCTTTCTCTGCGGTGGCGCCCAATCTATGGAATGCGCTCCCCAGAGAGGTCCGCCTGGTGCTGTCGTTATTTGTTTTTCGGCGCCAGGTGAAGACCTTTTTATTTAAACATTTTAATTGTCAATATTATTTGCTTATTTTATCTGGCCAGGGTGACTTATTTTATATTGTTAATTTGTTATGTATTATAGTTTAATTTCATGTTGTGAGCCGCCCCGAGGCTTCGGCGAATGGGGCGGCATAGAAATGTTTTAAATAAATAAAATAAATACATATTGTATACATGCAGGCTTCCTCTGGGTATCAGTGTGAAATTGGCTTAGTTTATTTCAGTGGGATAGTTTGGATAAATCTGCTTGTGTTATGCCTGCGTTATACCTGCTGGAGTTACTTGATGACATAAATGAGTCTGTGAGCATGAGCAGGAATTGTCATGGTGAAGTCACAAATAATAATTACTAAACGTGCTCAGCTTCTGAAGTGTATAATTAAAAGTCCCAGCCCTTCTGGAACAGGATGATCAAGTTTTAATGAAAACTGCATTAAAAATGAAAGGAGCACATAGTTTTCAGAAGCGAAGATGATAATTTGGGTGGTGTTTATGGTTCAAGTAAAAAAGCTTTTGTTCTGCACACAACCTGGGGAGAATGCTATCAGTTTTAAAAGTCTAATCGTGGAAAGTACATTCCTCCTCTGGGATTTAGCGCCCTGAGATATTTTGCAGAGATAGGGCTACATTGTTTCAAACTGTTTCATAGCTTATAAACTGAAGAAAAATAAAAGGAAATGAAATACAAATAAAGTACTGCATTCCTCAGGAACCAGTCAGCAATTTATCCACAACACAAAATGTTATTAGTGTTTTGGGCAACTTAAGGGAGTATTCCGTGTTCACAGCTTGTTAAGAAGTGTGTGGGCATGCGAAGACTTTTATTTGCAAAAAACAAAAGCAGTATATTGCATACAATTAATTTCATATATTTCACTTGCGTATTCAAAAGCCACATGTGCAGTGTAGTGAGACAGCCTATGTGTGTCCTCATCCTTTGCCAGCTAGCTGTTTTTATATATTAAAGGCTTTGAAAAATGAGGAGCTGGGCCACAGCAGTCCTTTCAGTAAGAAATGGTTTTGGTGTAAGGAAATCTGTACTATTCAGTCACTGAATTCTGAAATAGACTGGCACATGCCTATAATAGAAGGTTTTCTGTCCATTCCAAAAATTATATTGGTTTTTTTCATGCTTTCCACTACATGTTAATAGCTATACCAAAATCTGCTTTTGTCCAATCAGTATAGTCTGTGCTAACTTGTGATTGTCCATATTCCTATAATATATGCAAGTGAGTTAAGGGTTTTTTTCCCAGATTTTCCATGCCTCTGAAACTCTTGAAGAGAAGTCTTGGACACCATTTAAAATGTTACAAATATGCCATGGGAGCTACTTTTCCATGGGTTAAAATGGAAATGTTTTAAAATATTTTTAAAATGTTTAAAGAAGAACAGTTGTATGGGCTGTGCCCATCATATTGGTCTGTAACATGAAATGTATGCACTTATCCACCTAAGTATTTTTGCTTTTTCTTTCATTTTTTATTGATTCACAATAACCACTTTTAAGAAAGTTATAACTTTTATTATGATAAATCACAATACTGAAGTAAAGTACCAGATTGCACAAAATAGCCAGCAAAGTTATAATAACTAAAAGATGACCACTTCTGTGTACTCCTAGCCCATGTTTGCAGTTAAAGTGCAGAAAGAACTGGTAGTAGAAAGGGGTGCTTAAGCCTTTCTATGAAATGCCCAGTGAGGCTGAAGGGTTAACCACCCCCACCAGATTTCCCTTGCAGATTGCACTTTCTGTTGTACCGGAACTCTCAGTTTATCCTGCAGTGTCTAATTCATTCTTCAGATGCCTATCAATTTAGCCTGTTCTGTGCATGCTGGGGTATTAGGGTGGGTCAAACCATTTGACCATGTCCATATGTTAACATAACCACAGAATGGCTGGATTCACACAGCATGAAAAGCCACAGTGCAGGTTGTGTGTGGGTTGTTACTGAATTGTGGGTTATGGCGTGTGAACCCAGCTGGTCTAACAAAAATGTCTTATTAATCATAGACAGGCATTACTTGTTTTAGCATTAAACTGTAGGTTGTTCATCAGTTACAAACTATGGTTTATCAGCAGAGCTGAGTTCACAACATCCCATGATTAAATGATATCCCATACTCAAAACATACTCTGGTTTGCACTGTTGTAAAAATTTCTATTTTTAAACAAGTTCAATTTCTGTCACTTTTAAAATGTTACTGAATGTCCCAGATCTGTTTCAGGCACATCCTTCTTCGAAAACTTGATAGTGTTTTAAGGGTTTAGTAAATTAATATTTTTAAATTTTATTCTCATACATTCTTTTAAGCATTTGGAAAATAAATCTGGGCTTTTCATCATCCCAAAATCCAATTGCTTCACAATGCCATCACAAGTACTCCACCCCAAATATATCTTTGTTGATATAATTATCTAGGCTTGCAGGAACCTGATTCAGACACACATAAAACTGCCATTGCTGTGGCATACAAACAGGAAGAAGTTGCATCCTACCAAGTTGTTTCAGAGGGCGAGCCGTGCTAGTCTGTTATAGCAAAAACAACAAAGAGTTTTGTGGCACTTTAAAGACCACAGCAATTGTCATAACCTTGTGCCAGAAATAAATTTGTTAGTCCTTAAGTGCCATGTTTGCCAAGAAGTTGTATCAAGAACAGGCAGTCACTAGTCAGCTTGACTCCAAATGACTCCAAATTAAATACATGAAGGAAATGCTCTTTACTGAAGAAGCATCCATTAGAAAATATGCTGGCTCAAATCCAGACAGCAGGGATCAGGTGTGCACTGCCTTTCCCATCCTCCTACCTCAGTGGCTCTCCACAAAGTATATTGTGAGAGTTGGGGGACCTTGTTCAATGGGGTGGGTTATGGCACAGGACTGGGGGAATAAGGGGGTGTTGTTGAACAGAGGGATATTTCAGGCATTGGAGCTTTCATTTTGCTCACCCTCTCTGTTTTATATCCCTGTCCATGATGGCCTTTGATCTTCCCAACTCTACCAGCTCAACCAAGTCCACCCACCATTGCTTATTGCTCTTATACTGATCTCACTCGACACACCCTTTGGATCCCTACTCAAAATCCACCCTTTCAAACTCTGAGTTAATCCCCTGCCCCAGGCAGGGCCTAAGTACGTGCCACTGATGCACTTAAGTGCATGTTAAATTGACCCCTCACATCTCCCCACAACCTCCAGTCCTCATTCTTAGAAACATAGAAAAAAAGTGAATCAGAAGGGGCCTCCCAGGCCATCCATGTGTTCTATTGGTGATATGGAAGCCACATCCCTATGGCAAGATCCCATGTTACTGTGATGTGTGTCGGAATAATAGAACCCAATGAGGAGCCCAATCATCCGCTCTCTTCTCTTTTTGTAGCAGCAGTGGGCAACTTGTGGTCCTTCCGATGCCTTGGCCTACAATTCCCATCATCCCTAGCCAGCACAGCCAATCATGAGAGTTGACAGGAGTTATAGGACAAAGCATCTGGAGGAACACAAGTTGCCCAGTCCTGTACTGTATGTTGTTTTATTGAATAATGTCGGCTTAGTGGTTTGAAGTTATGGAAATCAAATGTGTACTTTAAGTTGCAAAAACTAGAAGTTGCTAAAGGAAAATGCCTACAACTGGTAATGTAACTAGATTCTCTCCATGAGAAGCACTATCCTTCCATAATATTACAATCACAAGGAAACATCCATAACGAAGTGCAAGAGCACATGCTTTGCACGCGCAAGATCTTAGGTATAATCCATGTTGGCAGTTCTAAGAAGGAGCTTTTTCTGCCCTTGACTCTGGAAAGCTTCTGCCAGTCAATTGAAGGCACTGGCCTTAAATGGGCCAAATGTTTAATGCAGTATATGGCAGCTTGATAAGTTCTTGCCCACAAACACCACAGGCTGAGGCAAAGTCCCACAGGTCTAGCTGTCATCCATTTTTCTGCGTTTGCTCTGTGCACTCTGCAAGCACATTGCTGAGCAGCAAAGCCCTTGCCGGGCAGCAGTCCTCTGCACGTGTAATTTGGCTGGACCTACTTCTGAGTAAACATGCATGGGCTTGGCTGTAACTTTCTATTTGTGTGCATATCGCCTCAAAGTCTGGATCCAGTCCAACCCCCGCTGAAATCAAGGGAAGCTTTTCCACCCATTTCATACTAAAGAATATAAATTACTTTATCTGAGCACCTCCCTCTTCCTGTTCTCTTTCTCCTTTTCCCTCCCAAGGCAGAGAAGCCTGATTATCTCCAAGTCACTGGTAAAGAGTGCGGTGGCTGCACTATGCAAAAGACTGAGTTGATGCCAGACCAGTTATTTTGAATGCCAAGTCCCTCCATCCTGCTGAACTGGGGCCATCTTAAACTCTGGGGCTCTGTCCTTTCCGCTAAGCTGAACGATGCCTTTAGCCACATATCGGCTGCACATTTTCCACTCTGGTCGGGACAAGACAGGCTGGGTGCAGCTGATTCTGGCAGGATAAACACCTTGCCAGACAGCCGCAAGCTTTCTGAGGGGTGGCTTGTGCTGCACACAGGCGTTGGTTTGTTTCCCTGCTGAAAAGCCAGGTTGGTAATCGTTTCCCTTTCCCACAGAGAGAGAGAGAGGACAAACCACACTCAGAGAAGAGCACCGACACCGTTTTCTTCCTCCTGGGATCCAAAGGGCCTCCCAGAAAGGACGGAAAACCAAACTGCGCCCGCTCTGCAGCTTCCGCAGGCCGGGGCTTGCTCCGGTTTTGCATCGCTGCGCCAGGTGTCAGCAGAGATAGCAGCTCCTGCGACATGCTCCGCGCTCGCAGCTTCTGGTTATATAGTAACCTGTTGCTTTAGCCACAGCTCCACCTCTCTCTCTCCTCCCACTGCCGCGCCAAGAAGCCCTTCCACCTGCCCTCAGAGAGGCTCGAAAGTCTGAACTGGGAGAAAGACAAAACCAGAAAGAGGGCAAGGAGCGAGGCGCAGCTCTCGCCCTCGGCCCTTCAGCTCCTGGGCAGCGATCCTCATTCGGGGAGCAGCGCTTTGCCGAGGGTACCGGACGCGGACGCCTGGCGGGGGGCGAGGATGGCAGGAAGCCTGGACTAGGAGGGAAGGAGCGGAAAGGGTTAGAGCTGTCGGGAGCCTGGAAATTCGAGCCGATTCTTCTGAGCAAAGGTGACTTGTCCCCTGTTTGATTTTTCAATCTTTCTTCTCCCCCGCGGTTGACAGAACGCCGCCAAAGAAGCTTTTGCAGAGCTAAGGAAGTGCGCGCGCCTTCCTTGTCTCTTTGGAAAAGGGAGTGCTATTGGTAAAATACAGCTCTGGCCGAAGTTAAATATAGAAATTAGAGGGAAAGGGCAGGATTTTCTCAGTGTGCCTTGGGTGACTTCACACGAAAGATCCAGTCGAGAATGTTTTCCAGACAAGGAAAATCTCTTGGGCTATAACTAAAAGTCGGAATGCCCAATTTTTAGTCCTGGCATTTTTTCTGTTTGCTTGCAGCTTGGTGAAATGGCCCTCAAATTCCCATTTATGGAACATCGTTGCTCTTGTTTTTAACTTAGTGAACTCATATTCTGAACAGCAGGTTGAAGTCTTGGCAGGGTGCTGGTGTGCCTATATGTTTAAGAGAAAATGCTGGTTCTACTTTTTCTGTGAGTCCTGCTAGAGGAAGGCTCTCTGAAATGTTGCCTGACCTAGGGAGTAATTGCTGCATTGTCAGAGAAATAGAACAGTTGGATGTACGTCTTCTTTGGCTTTAATTAGGATAATTTGGAGTTGTGTTCAACAGCAGGACTGTTCATCCATGCTGAATAACTGCCTGAGAGTGAAAACAGCGCTGAGCTAATTCCAAGTTACTTTGCAAGGTTGTGTGGAAGGACTTTTCTTTCTTAACCTTTAGTACTCTGGAAGTAGTTGCCAAGTGAAAAGTACATGCATGCAGTATCGTTTATAAATGACACACCTGCATAAATTATACTTTCTGCCCTTCACAATCATTGCCTATATGTATTTTGTGGATATAATATAGAATTGACGTCTACAGTTAGACGTCATTCAAAGCTTAGACTCATTACAGGTATTTGTGAATTTGTGTCAGTGCACAAAATGAAAAGTATGGAGAGGCTTAAAGAGTTTGTCCAGAGGTGAAAGCTGTTTCTTTCATCCAAAGTTTTTTTGCCAAATCGTATCAGGCCAGATTCCCTGAGCCAAGAGTACAGGTTAAAGCTGTATATTCTAGATCACGGCTGAATTTCAGATATCTGATCTGAATTACGCATGAATGCCTGAATTCTCTGTCTGTCAACCATGAAGCTGCCATGTCAATAGCCTGCCATGTAAACAAGAGTTTTGCTTATCCAACCTTCTCTGTTTGTCACTTGTTCAGAGTATTTGCATAAATGTGATTATCTTTTCTTTGTGTGAACTAGTTCTTTAATTGCCTAGAGGAGAGGATGGTCCATTTAAAAGTCCCAGTTGACTTCTATTTTAGGTTAAAGGGACCTGTTATAAAACATGAGGTTGGAATCTGTTGACATGATTATGAAAATGCAATTGGAAATCTCAGCAGAGCCGACCCACAGTGAAACCAAGCTCCTGGCCCCTTGTGCCGATGTTTGCAAGCCAAAATTGCACAGCTGGGGGCCGAGTTGTGCAGCCTTTTTTTTACATCCATTTGTTGCTGGTGCAGCTAGGAAGGGGGGCAGGCAAAAGGCCCATGGGAAAGGGCCCACAAGATCACTTCTGGCTGTCCAAACACTGAAGCAGCATGGGAAGAAGTTACCTGCCCCCAAGAAGCTTGTGGAACTTTAAAGACAAACTTTTCTCTTCTGCCATAAGCGTTCAGGGATGGTTCAGCCGATGTGTGCTCTGTTCACCCCAGACTGAGGTCTGAGGGTCACTCATCATGTGTCCAATGAAGTAAGCTCTAGTCCATGCCAAGGCATGTCAAACTAAAAGTGATACTCTTGGCTGCTTTTGTCTGGAAGCGGCTTTGGTGCCACCGCAATCACATGATGGGTATCTCATGGGAACTAAAGACACATCTTGTTGTGTGATAAACGCTGCCTTCCAACAGGCCAAGGTGACAACAAACAAATGGCTTACCAGTTGGTTATATACACAACATGGAAAAGAACAACCTGCTCAGAGCTCATCGGAATCCACTTGCTGAGTCTTGCCTCAGTCATTCACATAATCCACTCACTCATGATGTGTGGTGTCTCTATGCCTAGAAAATGTTTTTATGTTGATGGGTGGGGCATCAATTCCCAAAATGAATAGCTTTTCTGCTAATAAGAAACATCATAAATCACAAGAGCAATTTGAACTGGCAGAGTCTTGAGGTGAACCTCCTTGCTATGATATCAACTGGATCAGAACCAGGACCTGGGGCTGAGGCCTCTGGGCAGAGGGGAGTGTAATCCTGCAATGATGAAAGCCAGAGTGAGCTTCTGGACAAAATCTTGGACCCACCCAGCGTGTATTAAAGCCCTTGCTCAGTCTTGGAGTTCCTGGAAGGCTTTGACAAATGAAATGTTTGTTTTTGTTTCTTTTTAAACCTCTGGACTTCCTCCATAAAATAGGAGTGTAAATGACTTCACCAGCATTTTTATGTGCCTAATTGAGATAAGTACTCTAAATCTATTTGCATGTCAGACAAATAGATGCCCGTGGACATTTATATTCTCAGCCTGACCAATCTTGTCCTTCTTTTAAGACATACTATATGAAATGTCAAAGAAGTATTTGAGTAATGTTTACCTCCTTAGTTTTTACACCAAGCTTTTATGACAGTTTTGCTTGGCCAGGCTAACATCTAGAAACATTACTGAAAAAGGCAACGTTTTCATTGGAGTCCTGCAACTGCTAGAGTGGGACTTTGAGAAAATGATGAGTGATCATCCAATTCATGATGCCATCAGGGGACTGATAAATCTGGAGAATGGAATTTAAATGGAGCAACACCACTACAAACCATTAAGGGCTAAAAAGAGGCCATACTTTACATGCACATCTACCAGCGATGTTTTGTTTCTTATTTAGGTTTGGGGCCCAACCAGATTGTGACTTTCACATGGGGAGGCTTTTAAGATCCAAACTGGAGCCCCTCCACCTACTCGAAAGTTAACACTGAAAATTACATGTAGCTACCAGAGATGGATGTAAAGTAATGTCTGTGTCTAGTCAGTTGTGTTTACTATTTTCTGCATGTCCCAGACTTGTCTTGAAAAGGGGAGCAGAGATTAAGCTGGTCCAACCACTGCTGGGTTGTTTCCAGATGGAGACCCCCAGCACTTCCCATAATCGTTCTTCTGCTAAGCACTAAATGGCAACTGAGCATCAATACATCTGGGGTGTAGCAATGTTTGGGATGTGTACATTTCACCGTATTGTTCATACAGTGGGCAAGCCTTGGACACAGAGGTAGTGTTGTCTGTTCCCTTTTTACAGCCCTCATTAGCCTCCTAACTTTTTAGCATCCTGTTCTGTGTGAGAGTGAATGTGTGTGCAGAGGGAACAACAGTTTTTGTTTTGTACAATATTTGAGGCAGAGGAACTCTTTAAAAAAAGGCTTTAAGAAACATTGCTTTTAAAAAGTGACTGAGTATACACAACAGGATAACCCACACCCAAAGAGAACGTATGGGTTGAGTGTGGGTTGTCATTGAACTGTGAGCTGGTGTTGAGACATGGGTTTTAATGTTGTCTGAGTCTAGCCAAGCTAATATGAGCAACCCATGAAAAGAACCCATGGTGTGTTGTTGGGTTGTGAACTCAGAGTTGTTCACCATGCTTTGTGTGTTTGTTTGTTTGTTTTTTGGTTAGGTTCAGACAAAATAATAACCCACAGTTTAATGACAACCTGGGATTCAGTGGTGACTCATGTTCAACTCATACTCATCCCTTCATTGTGAGTTATGTTGTCTGAACCCAGGGCTTCTTTACACATGACATTTATCCTGTAGTGTGATCCTTCACTCAAAGCAGTGTGCAGGTTCCTTCCATGAAGTCATCCTCCACTGCCTCTCTCATTTTTTCCAGCCATTTTTACTGCTTTTTTAAGAGACTGGGAAATCTAAGATTATTTCCCGTTGCGCTCCTTAATACGTCAAACTGCCTGGGTATTTTTCACAAGTGTGCTGTGTCACAGCACTATCTTGTAGCTGCTTAGGAAAACATAAAGGAAGGCAGAGAAGTTGAACACCCAGAAAACACACACATGTAGACAGACAAAGGACACAATGAAAATGGAAGAAGTCTCAGCAAAGCCATGGGATAAACACTTCATGTGGGGAAACACTTCTTGTGACTACAGCACAGTGCACAAGGACTGCCAAAAACGTATTTCCAAGTAAATATGATGAGGATTCAGGCTGTCAACCCCTTCAGTTTCACCTGGGAATGCCCAATCTCTAGTCTTTTTCCAGCTTGAATTTCTCTGCTCGTTGGGTGGCACGGAAGTCAGAAATGCACAGCAAGAACCAGAGAAAGCAAGGAATCCCTGCAGCTTCTCTAGAGGCAATCCTTCCACTGTCCTTCAGTTGTATCCTTTCCTATCCACACCTGCCATGGTACCAGATTGCTCTTCTGCACTTTGACAGATCAGGTGGAGGGAAATCACATGAGGATTCCAGTGAAAAGGTGACAGCGTTTGAACCTCAGTAAAAGCATGTGTAAGATTGGGATTGTCCGTGAAACAGGGATTCCACACAAAAGCCTCATATGGAAGCATCCCTTTGAGCTCTTTTTCTGCAAGTGGCTCTGGCACCTCCCACATGCAGAGAGCACGCTCACCCCCCTGAGCTTCAGATGCATTTCTTGTGTGCCTGCGATGTGTAACTAACTCACAGTTGTCTGCAGGCTCTTTAGACAAGGCTGAAATCCATGTCATACCTGCGTCGTCTGAGTACTTTCTCGTTCTCCTCCCGCCTCCTAAGAGTAGAGAAGACGAGCTATTAAATTACAGCAGAGAAAGCGATGCTCTACCTCCTGGGCTAATTGCGCTCTTGCACTGCTCCTCTTAGAGAACAGGACAGGAAGAGCTGCTTGCATGGATCGCAGGGCTGCAAAGCAACAGCACACTAAATGCCTCACGGAGGAAAGCTCTCCGTCCCACCCCAGCAGTGCTGCGATGGCGCTGGCTTCATTGCCACACCAAGCCGCACCACCCCTGCGCCTTTCTTCCTGCATGAGTTCATATTTGTGTCGGAAAACTTGGTTGTGTGTCAACTGTACCAGCTGCTGTTTGTGCCCCAGGCTACTTGCCCAGATACTGGGACGATAGGCCAAGTTGGTGGCAAAGGTATGGAGCCATTGCCAGGTCTTACAATCTTATCATTCAGCCGGCTGCTTGTGTTTAAACTGCATCTGGATTTCAAACTTAACCAAGAGAAGTTATTGCCTTTGAAGGCCGGGAGGAAAGCCATGCCAAGAACAAACAGTAAATAGGTCTCATTAATTTCCTGAACACCAGTGGTAGTCATGCAGTCAACAACTTTCTTATTCATCCACACCACGGCACGTGCCACTTTTCAAGCAGCCCAGCTGTTCCTCTGCCAAAGAACAGTTACTAAACTTGAAAGGCTGCCATGGCTAAAAACAGAGGTAGCCACTTCTGCTGGGCAGTATCTGCCACCCAAGCCCCATCGAAATGCAGTGGGGTTGGAGAGGGATCATGTTGCTGATGACTCAGAAAAGTCAAGAGAGGCGGGGGAAAACTTTGTGCAAAGGACCTATGGGAGGGGCAGAAGCCTGTTCAGGTACTGTTGCAATCAGTCTCGTGGCTGGTCAAGGGTTCTCAAGAGGCAATGCTCTACTCCTTTGCCTCCAGCAAGGATGCTATGCATGCCAAGTCATCAGGTGAAACATCTCCTGGCGTGGAGCTGTACCTGAACTGTGAAGCTCAGCATTATCAGTTTGCCATTGCTGCTCTTAAACTGTGGGGCCCATGGGCCATGGGTTTGCCCACCCCTCTGTTGAATGAACAGCTGCATAATCTGGTCCCCTAACTGACCACTGTGCCAAACTTGGGTGTGGACATGAGGGACCATTCTGCATCTCAATATTGCCCCCCAGCCTAGCATGAGGAGCGATTGCCAGAAGAGGCCAAAGGAACGGCCCCTGTGCCTGCAGAAGCATGGGACATGCCTTGGCTGCTCCTTGGAGCCTCATGCAGTGGCTCAGGCCGCAGTAAGCAGCAGGAGAACATTTTTGTCCATGTGCTCACAATCATCGCCTGCCGCTTTTCTGCACATCTACTGGCTTGCTTGAATAAGGCGGCTGGCCCTGGTGGTCAGCTGGCCAGCATGAACGGTTCAGGAAAAAGCTCAGCTGGCCCACCGGCAGCCATGGCCAGCCACCTGACTCAAGCAAGCCCTTAGGCAAAGCCAGCTCAGCCCCTGGGACTCGGCAAAGGACCCAGTCCGAGTCCAGCAACCAAACGCACAGATGGGACAAAGCCATGGTCAGAGGCTGATAACGGAGGTGACTGATCGTAGGCAGAGGAAGGATCAACCAGGAAGGTGAGCCAAGGCTCAGGAGTTGGTGACCCAGAGTCCTTGCGAACAGGCCTGCAGCAAGCTGTTCATCTAGTAAAGGTGTGGCAGAGATGACTGGGTGGATACAGGTCAGCCTGCGTGCGTACTTTTCGAAGCTCTGGGAGCTGAATAGGTTTCTCGGGTATCTCTCTCTAGTCGGGACATTAATGATCTTTTCACCATAGCCTGTGTCCAGGATCAGGTCTGGGACACAGTGCAGCTGTGGACAGCGAGGAGCTCTGGCCCGGGTTTTTGTGAAAAACCACCACAAGATAATGAAAAGCGCTGTCGGCAGCAGGTGTAGGTGCGGCAGTCATTGTGGTCTTGGCAGCAAGATGTCCAAGGTGTGTGTGGGGGGGGGGGGGAGCAAGGGCGCGACAGGCCCCACACGGGCCAGGGAGCACTTCTCCAAGAAAGGCAAGGCTGTGGCCACCCAACCCTGTTTCTTCGCCAGAGGCAGGAGGTATCCTGACTGGGCTCCTGGTTTCAGTGAAATGCGGGAAAACACTCCCTTTTATATCTGCATGGCAAGAAGATTTTTGGCAAGCCTGACGGAGGCATGAGAAAAGGTGGCACAGCAACCACAGTTTTCTCTTGTGCTCATTTGTTACAGGAAGAAAATCCTCCTCCTCCTCTTCCTCCTCACCACCATCTTCACATTTACACCCCATCTTTCTTCCTTTTGCAAGGAGCCCAAGATAGCTTACAAGGGTCTCCTTCTCTTCATTTTATCCTCATAACAACAACCCTGTGAGGTAGGTTAGGTTGAGAGGCCATGACTGGCTCAAAGTCACTCTGTGTGCTTCATGGTCAAGTGGGGACCAGAGCCTGGGCCAGTCCTGACTCCTGTTTCCCAGTGAAACACATTGGTCCCTGCAGAGCGGCCCTCCAGAAGTGCTGGACTACAATTCCCATCATCCCCCTACCAGGGTTTGGGGCTTAGGAAAGCTCCTCCGGGCATTGCTGCTTGCCAGGTCAGTTTTCATGCTCACCTAAGTGCTCCCCATGCGAGGTGGCGGGAGAAGAGGCAGAGCTTCACCGCTCCGCTGGACTCAGGGATGGAAGTTCCCAGTCTTTATGGCACCTGACAGACAACTTGCACATTGACCCGTCAAGGAAACAGGAAAAGCTGGTTGCTGACAGTGTTGCTTCAGGAATCCCGAGGATACTTGAAATGGTTTAGGGCACAATTCTATGCATGTTTAAACAAAAAGAGAAGCCCAGCAACTCCCAGACATCTTTCCTTTTTAAACACGTGTAGAATTGTGCCCTTATTTATGATCACAGCCTCCGCAGAGGCTTTTGGTGCAAAGTTGTTCTCATTTAGGAGTTAAAACCTTCTGTTTATGGAGTTCTAGAAAAATATCCTTCTATTTTTAGTTGAATTTCTCCTAGGGAAGCATATTTTGCTTGGCATCTTAACCAGCTATGTGGGGAAGAAGCCTTCCCTGCCCACTGCAGGGTTGGTTTGGTGGGACACTGACCCCAGTCATTCCGTGGCTGAGAGGACGAAGGAGACAATGCTGCAGACACAAACGCATCACTCTACGAAGGCAGGACTTTTAATGGACGTGGGCGTTGTGGTCCCATGCAGTGTTTTTCTGGCCAGCTTTTGCAAGGAGATTCACAAAAGGCTATCTCCGATGAGCTGGAAGGCCCCTCAGCCCTTGAGTCTAAGCCTATGCCCTAAACCAGGATACCCCATACCTCAAGCACCCCGTAAGCAGAACTTTGGCCAACGCTTTACAGAATTACCAAGAGGATTTACCCAGGTAGCCCGTTAGTTACCTTACCAAGTGCTGCAACACTGTTTCTGTTCCATTTGATCTTCAGTTCCCTTTATATTATTTCCAGTTAGTGAAACAAGCTTCCGACTCCATGTTCTAATTCGGGGATAAGTGACCTGCTGTCTTTCAGATAGTTTTGGACTGCAGTTTCCATAAGCCCCAGCCAGAATGGGCAAACATGGGGATAACTGGGGTTATAGTCCTAGTCACCTCAAGAATAACAGATTGCTTACCCCCATTCTGATATTTTGGCCGAGTCTTTGGCTGAGCCATGGTTAAACTTGTGGACAGTAGTAAGGCACTTCAAGAAGTAATTCTGTTGGTAAAGCTGTGATAAAATTGCAATATAGATGAACCCTGATCAAGTTTTCGCAACAGTTCCAATTCCACTTCCAGTCCTCCTGCACAGAATTTCTGAACTGAGGGTGCAAAGCTGCAGCGTCTCTCATGTATTTATGTTGCCTCATAATTACAAGCCAGCACTTCCTGGCTTTTACTCCAATAAAACTGCCCCTTTAAATATTTCCAGTTCATTCTCTTCCTGTCAAAACAACAGGGTCTTTATTTGCCTTTTAACAGGGTTGATCATCCTTTCTAACAGTTGGATTCCATTTCCTCTTTGGCTTTTCTGGTCCTGGTTGATTAGCCTGGGTACAGAGACCTGGTGGATACTTGTCTAGCGTGGCTTTCTCCAGACTGTGACTCCTATCCTTCCCGGCCAGCATGAATTGACCAGTGCCAGGAGGGGCGGATGGGGGTCGCAGTCCACCTCAACTGGAAGGCAGCATGGCTCAATGGTCGATCTAAAGGTTCTTTTAATAATCTCCTCCATCAGCATCCACTAAGGGTAGTCCCCATTCGTCCTCTGGCAGTTCATCCCTCTGCATTTAAAATCGACTTCATTTTTCCTTGAAGCCAACTCAAGGAGCTGGGCTTTTGCTGAAGGGACAGTATCTATCAAAAGTTTGTCCCTTGGAACTCATACTGGCACCTTTGGCTGGTAATTGCCCCCACCTTTTCTTTATAATAATTCTGTGAGGTAGGCCAGGCTCAGACAGTGGCTTGTGCCTGGCCAGCCCCTGAATTCCACAGCTGCTCAGGGATCTGGATGCAGTCCAAAATGCGAGACACTTGCTCACCCTTTGCCAGAGCAGTGGCCTATGGCTGCCAGCTTATCTTTTAGGCCAAGGGTCCCCCATACAGTACCTTCGGACATTTCCAGTGGCCCCCCTATGGGGCTCCCATGGACACCCATCCACAAAATCACCATCATAACAATACTAATTATTTTGTATATATGAATTGATTTGCATATGTCCACAGCAGTGAATGCATTTAAACTTCACACACCATGCTGGCAATTATCCATAGGCTTCAACAGAAGCAGAGCAATATCCAAATAAGTATCCATTGGCAGAGGGTATCTATATGCTCCCCATCTGAGTATGGAATGTGTTGTACTGTCCTCAGCCCACTGCATTATAGGAAGTGAGTGTTTATCCTTCCAGTGTTGTAATATCAGCCTCTCAGCTGTCAAAAGGGTGCAGAGAATCCATTCATGCCGAGCATTTGTTAATTTCCCTGAAGTGGCACCTCAGCTTTAAAGCGTGTGTGCAAAAGTGAGTAGTAAAGGCTGTTCCTGTATGCAGTGCATCTGGGCAATATCCTTGTCCGAACAAGAAGCAACTCGGGGACATTGCCGAAAGATGTAGTGAAGGCTTTGCTGTGTCGCATTGCTGGCACTTAGTCCCCCGTCAAGGAGATGTTGCGGCAGAAATGAAACCCGGCCTTGCTGAGTAAGATGTAGTCTGAGATCCACAGGCACGAGAGGGTAGATGGAGATGTGATGACTCACTTCTTAAACGTTTTGTGCTGGTGCCCACAGCAGTTCCTCAAATTCCCCAACGTGCCTATGGACCCCCAACATTTAGAGCCCCCATTTTAGACCCTCCTGAGACATGTGTCCAGCTTGTGCCCTTCCAGATGTTTTGACCTGCAACTCCCATCGGTCCTCCCCTCTGGCTATCCAGGCAAGGGCTACTGGGAGTTGTACACTAAACATCTGGAAGGCCACAAGAAGGGACGGCCATCTGGAGGGCATCCACTTCAGAACTATCATGATGAGCTCGTACATTTCAGAATTAATCACTGGAGTGTTAGTTAGATTGGAAAAAAGGATGTCTGCATACTTCAGGGCCCAGCATCTGTCTGACAGAATTCTACAAACGGAGGCAACAACAAAATTAACAAAACTGTCATTCCTGTACCACCCAACAGCTGAGACTGAAGCTCTGGAACAGGTAGCGCCATGTCTCCCACCAGCTCAGCTCTCCCACTGCAAATTTTATTATGAAAGTGTGCTGTTGGAAGCACTAATTCTGATCTCATTTCCTCTGCGTCCGTCCAAAGTACAGGATGCTGGCAGCAGGGCAGAGCAAGCGTGCTGGACTGGGGGGCCTGTGAGATCCTGCTTTCAGTTGCCACTTAGCCATGGAGCTCACTGGTGACTTTGGGCAGTCACTGCCTCTCACAGCATCATAGAACAGCAGAGTTGGAAAAGGCCAAAAGGCCACTGGGTCCAAGCCCCTGCTGTTGCAGGACCTTAAGATACACCGTCCTATTTAGATGACCATCCAGACACTCTTTGAATGTTTCCAGCGAGGGAGAGCCCACAACTTCTCTAGGTAATAGGGTCCACTGTCCTACTGCTCTGACAGTGAGGAAATTTGTCCTGCTATCTAGTCTAAATCTGGTTTCTTTTAACTTAAATCCATTATTCCGTGCCCTGCACTCTGGAATAAACATGAACAGTTCTTGTCCACCCTTCCTCTTTGGGGCAGCCTTTCAGGTACTTGTGGAGCGCTATTCTATCTCCCCTCAGTCTTCTCTTCCTGAGGCTGAACATGCCCAGTTCTCTCAATCTTTCCTCACAGGGCTTTGCCTCCAGTCCCTGAGTTGTCCTTGTTGCTCTCCTCTGTACCCTTTCTAGCTTTTCTGCATCTTTTTGAGACTTTGGTGCCTGGACCCAGTCCTCCAGGTGAGGTCTGACTAGTGCGGAGTGTAGTGGGACTAGTACTTCACATGCTTCTGTTAATGCATCTCAAAATAGCAGTTGCCCCTTTTGCCACTAACCTGCTTCAGGGTTGTTGTTCTCAGCCCTACCTCCCAAGGTTGTTGGGTGGATAAAATGGAGAGAAGGAGGTCTGTTGGGTTCCTTGCAAGAGGAAAAAAAGGAAGGATAAAATGTGATATTTAAAAAATAGTCCATTTTGATTCAAAATGGGCCACGTCCCTCTTTATCATGCACCCATCTCTCCCAAGTCAACGTTTTCTTAACATGCATGTACTTTTTCTGTAGTCACCTCACATCTGCCATTTTCACTCCACCCATCCTGTAATTGTCTGCAGAGCTTTAAAAAAATGGTATGGAAGCTGTGCAGCTTCTAAAGTTGTTTGGGATGAAAATAAGCAAAGATTGCAACTAGCTAGAAATTTAGCTCTAAGCCAAGATGATGAATTGATGCCATGGTAGCCTGAGCCCTATTAAGCTAGATTTTACAGGGTAGGAATGGGAGGTTGCATCTGAGAGGTGGGAGAGGTTCTAGGGTTCAGGCGTGCAAGAATATCAAACTGGGTATTCAACTTTCCCTGTGATTTGAATAATATGTGGCCTGTGTGTGTTGGCCTGCATCTCAGAAGATCTAGTTCTAACCCTCACTAGGCAATGAAGCGCACTGAGTGACTTGGAAGCAGGCACAGGTTCTCAGCCTAACCTACCTCACAAGGTTGTTGTGAGGGTAAAGTGAAGAGGAGGAGGAGGAGAATCATGCGGCTGTGCACAAATCATCTCCCTTTATGGGGTCTACTGCTTTGTGCCAGGTTAGCATAGGGTTTGCCTCACCCACTATGGCCCTGCTTGGTCCTTACAATGAAAAATGGCATGCAAAGGAACGTGGCTGGGATACACTTTTTCTACTCCAAGGGATCTGTGGCATGGTGCTTGTCAGAGCCGGGCTCCGCCAGTTGCTGGATTCAGCTTGCACACGGATGATGTCTTTTACCCATTCAGGACAGCAACTGGAAGGGTGAGCTACACGATTCCCATTTGCAGCCCAGGATCACCTGTGCTTGATCAGAGCATCTGGTTATAATGGTGCCTCGCGGAATCTCATTGCTGACAATTTAGTGTTCAATTATTTTAGTACAGTGCAGTAGTTACTTGGTCTAAGAATGAGTTCTGCAAATATAGTTGCATACGGAATACTGTGGAGTGTGTATTTGTTTTATCCATTTCCGTGCTCTTGCACACTGCCTTGAGCACTGGAAAGGTAGCTAATAAATTATTTCCATAAGTAAATATGTAACCCCTGAAATTCATACGGAGCTTTGTTGGCTCTGAAATTTAAAAATTTAAATATCTAGAGGTATTCTGGTGGGGGGATGCTGGGAATTGTAAGACTTTTATTCTGTCTGTATATTCATAGAATTGTGTCAAGTGCCATCCTTAATTTTATGTGGCCTGAGATGTTGGGGAAATAAATGGTTCATTTGGCTTTTTTAGTTTTATAGTTGCCTAAGTGAAAGGAATGTCGGGCTGTTGGAATGAAAGTGATTCATGTACTTACCAACTAGAGAAAGGCTAATTTAGGAAAGAGATGGATGAGACACAACCGAGATAATCAGTTTAAGCAGACAGTGTTCTAAAATTAATAAACTACACACATCCCATCCCATACCTTTAAATAAATACACATCTCCCATACCATGGCATAATAATATATGATCCCAAATAAATGAGTGGAAATACTCATGTACTCTTCATTCTCTGCTGGTGGCTATAACCCCATTGCCAAGGTTACGGAACACAAGATCTCTACAATGTTGTTCCTGAAAGGTGGTAATTTTTAAAAACCAGTCAGTCAGTCAGTCAGTCAGTCAGTCAATCAATTATACAGCCTGGCTCCTAACTTTTTGTTCTGCTCCCAGGAGAAAGAAGCTTCTGTTTCAGGAAGAAGAGTTTGCCCTCACAGAAGGAGGCCTTCCATGAGCAGAAGGAGCCTTCTGTGCAGCTCTCCGTCCAGGGACAGAAGCATAACGTTAGGATTCAAGCCAGGGATTGTAAGGCTGGCTGCGGAGCTTAGGAGACCTGCAAAGCCACACTTGCTTTGTCCGGCCTGCAGGCTTCTGAAACCTGCCGTCGCTGCCATCTGAACCTGCACTGGCACTGCTATGGGCTGCTCTCCCTGTCACCAAGCTCAGAAAGGCAGGAAACCTGCCCAGTCGCCATCCCATTTTTCTCCTCACCAAATACTGCGGGCGGGAAAGCGAGGAAGGGAGGTCGAACTAGCTGTGCAGCTACACCCTTTTACACATTTTTACAGTGATTAAAGGCTTTTGTGGCTGCCCTGGGTGGGTTATTCCAGCCCGACTGAGTGTTTCGTTTAAAAAAGGATTCTTTCCCAGGCTTCTCCCTTCCTTTGCATGAGTTTTCTCTGGTACTGGTTGAGAGCTGGTTGTTGCTGTTACGGCTTTTAAATGTTGCCTGAATTTTTTACAGTGATTTCATTTGATTGTGGACTTGATGTCCGTGTTTTGTAAGCCGCCTTGGTCACATTGGCAAAGTTGGTGCAAAAATACAATAAGTAATGAATTATATCTGCACATTTCCTTACAATTAATATACTGCTCTGCCTCCAGTAAAATACCTGAGTGGAAAGGGAAATCATTATTGAAATACAGAATTCAAACCATTGAAGTCAAATTCTGCCGGTCAAGCCATGGCTGCTTGGCCCAGGAAGGCTGGCTCAGTTTTCCAGCAAGTGCCAAAGCAAAGCCACCTTGGTGCCCACCTGGCATCCATAGGCAGGGAATGCCTTGGAGAGGCTCTCCTCTGAGTAGTCTCTGCACAGGCATCAGTCCCAGGGAACCACCAGGGAGGCCTGTGCAGTGAGCAGACCCGCTGGTGTTTCTAGTGCATCTGCCCTGCTTCTTTGACAGAAGTATTACTTCTCAGGCCCCTAACGCTCAACCCCCAAGTCACCTGCAAGCACCTGCCCGCTGGCAAAACGAACTCAGCCAGGGATCTGAGGCATGTGGAGTGCCCAAGCCACTGATGTCTATGCCGCCCATGCATTTGGATGTGCTGTTTTGCCCGTTCGCACCAGCTGTGGCACATGAAAGGTGCAGTCTCGCACAAGATAAGGTTCTTGTCCAAGCCCAGAGTTAACCACCAGCAGCATGCTTGGGCTGGGCCTATTTTATCAGTCCCTTGCAGTCTCTCATGCAACTGACAGCCCCGGACTGGGACAGCACCCTCCTGGGCAGATTGCTGCAGAAGCTGCTTAGCAGAGGGGCCGCAGTGCAAGTGGTACAGTCCTGGCGTCACATCCAGAACGTCTGCGGTTCAGCTTCTCCAGGTGGACATCCTCCCGCTGAACTCCTGGAGAGCTGCTTCTGCCAGTCAGTGTTGACAGTACTGGGCCAGAGGGAGCCATGGCCTGGCTCAGGGTAAGGCCCCACCCTGTGCTCTTCCGTGAGCCATCAGTGCTGCTTGGCACACAGCTCCATGCCGGGCTCTCAGAGCTGTTGCCCAGCCTGTGGTCTAGAACACCAGCCACAGAATGTCCATCTGCTAGACCAGCCTCCAGACTAGTCAAAGCACCGCCTGTTTGTTTTGCTCCAGTGCCACTCCTATCCTAGCTGACGCCGGTGTGCTAAGTTACAGCTCAATATGCATTGTTAACAAATATCCAAAAATACATTCATACACACAGAGACAGGATGTGAGCAAGCACTCCCAAGACAGGACTGGTGGGACCTGAGGCTAGCCATTAGCATTTTCAATATAGAACGTTCAGAGCCATATTTTATGATGTCTAATTGACAGGGTTTGTATGACACGGTGGTGGGCGACAGACAAGCCTCGGCCAGCTGTCATGTCATGCAAACCCAAATGTGGCCTTCCCACCCAGCTGACATGACTAACCGTGGTGGCTTTCAGGAACATTTTAATGCCCTGTGACACCAGTGTTTCCTCCTCTCCCAGGTTGATTCAAACTGAGCTATTCTCCCATTTTTCATGGATTGCTCTGGATAGTTACTAGTAACTAGGCAGTTACTATCACTACTAGTTTCTCTCAAGCACATATTACAAGACTTCTGAATGTTCATCCTCTTCCTGGCTTGGCTTCCACAGAAAAAAAATCTGTATCAACCACAGAAAAATCTATATCAACCACCAATTCCACAGAAAAATACAGGCACTGGAGCAAGAGTTTGCTATTTTGTAGTCCACATACTGAAAAAATACACAATGTACCCTGCAAGTCACTGCAAGATGGAAATAAATTTAAACATCTGGCAAGTTGAGTAGAAGCTAACAGGTGTCAACTGCTAATCTACTGGCTTTTCTGTATATGATGGACCTTTCTTGGAAAGAACTAAAACAGTAGCATTTATTATGGCAGCATCTGATAAAGCTTCACAAAGAGATATTCCTGGATGACCATGTTACTTTTCACTGCTTTGTTTTTCTTGTCAGTATGTTACTTTCTTTATACTTACCTAATTCCATTTCTTTTTGCTGACATTTACCTCTCCAGGAATTTTGAATTCAGTGTCTTTCATTCCAACACTGTGAGCTGGTTCACAGATAATGCTAACCCATGGTTTGTTGCCCTACCCAGGGTTTGTTTAGCAAACAATCAAAAGAAACCATGGAGTGTTTTCCAAATCTGTTGATTATTTGTTTCCTCGTCCTTTGTACCCGTTACCATATCGCAAATGTTTTTGCAGTGCTATAGAACTGGCATGTAGAGCAGATAGAGTCTGAGGTCTTGTTTTTAGTTTTTCTTTTTACCACTTCTTCCTGCTACTTCTGTACCCAAAAACAACCCATGGTTTGGAGTTCACATATAAGAACAACCTGTGATGAGAACAACCTGTGATGAAAAGAACCCATGGTTCACAACCCAACAACAAATCATGTGTTCCCTTTCTGTCTTGTTTGTAGCTGACAAGTTTTAGTTTGTTAGCATGGTTAGGGTCATATATCTCAACACACCACAGTTCAAGAAGCCACAATAGTTTATTTAACCCATGGGTTAAGATTATCTTCTTTTTTTTTTCTTTTTTTTTTGCAGCTGTTGGTTCTCATTTTAATATTTATTAGCCTTTAGGTAGTATAGAATTGTATTAATTTCATATTACATTTTATAATAAAAAGTATATATGGTTCTTGTATACCACTTGTAGACTACAGTGGTTTAACTGTACCAGATATGTGCTCCTTAGCATTTTTGGGTTGCCTTCATTCACAACAGTTGCCATTCTTTTGTTCTATTTTAGTGTATCAAAACACATGTACACACACAGGAAATGACACAAATAGCCAATATCTATACATCTGTTAGAGTACATTGAACAGATGTCTGGTTTGAAAGTTGGGTGAAAGATAAGAATTGATCCCTCCCTCCCCCTCACTCACTAGAGGGATAGCCGTCTTAGTCTGTCTTGCAGCAACCCCCACCCCACCCCAACCAAATAAAAGAATCATGTGGCACCTTAAGGACTAACAAATCTATTATGAGAGAAGCTTTCATGAAGCAGAATCTGAGTAATCTCACGTAAAGGTATAAAGGGAACCAGAGGTAGGAGTGTAGCAGGAAAGCACCCATGCAAATACTACTCAGTCTGCAGCTTGGTTCCTGTACTAAAGGTTTTGGCAGGCTTCCTCAAGCACCCATCCCATCCCCACCCTGGCATCCCCGTCAGCCCGATCCAGCTCCCATCAGCCCAAGCGGCATGACCGATGATCACAACCGCCCTGGAGATAAGTGGGGAAAGTCATGTCCACGGATTCCTTTTCCCTCCCGTGGTCCCCTGCAAAGCGGCTTCAAAGGGCTGGGGACCGTAGCAGTGTGTGGGGAGGTGGGGAGGGGCTGCAGGAGGATGGGGAAACCTGTGATCATCGCCTCTCTCCCTCCCTTCTGCTAGATCGAGTCCCTCCCCTTGGCCCAGAAGGAGCAGTTCACTGAACAGCCAGCCTGGCGTCAGCTCATCACAATGCATGAGCTGCTGGCCCCATGTTTTCACCTACTCCCCTTTTAAGAACATTCTGTTGGCTAGGTTGAATTTCCAAAGGGGAGCAGGAGGTGTCCGTTATGAACAAGTCTGGAAAACCTGGCCCTCCGAGGCTGAGCAGGCCAAAAAGCAGGTAACTTTATGCAGATCTCCTTGGAAGCCCGAGAAAAAGTAAACAAAGCTACTTTACATAAGAACTCACTCTAATTCCCTGGAATGGAAAGCCTCTGTAGATGAAATGCCAAATCGGGATGGTGTGTGGCATGAGTCACTTACGTCTGCTTGGAAAAAACAACTTGACGCTCCTCAGCCTGCTTGGGAATAAGCCAGTAACACCTTGGAAAGGATTTCATAATGTTTTCTTCATGCCCAAAGCAATATAGGTTTGGTTGTTCAGCTATTTCGTTACCTCCCTCTGAAGCCGTGGCTGGTGGAACCTTCCACTTGTTCCTTGGATGGACACAGCCCTAACCCATGAAACGCCCTTCCCCAATTTGGTGCCTTACAGCTGTACTGGCAGCATTGCCTCAGCCAGCATGTCTGGGGGATGCTGGCATATCTGGAGGGCGCCAGTTGGGGAAGGCGGACATGACCCTGGGAGCAGGCCAAGGAAGCTGCAGGCATAGCAAAAGGCTTATAAGGATGGAGGAAGCAGATGGAGATGCAAAGTTTCTGCCACTGATCTGGATGACAAACGTGTGGACTCTTCCACTTCAGTGCTATTTTTAAAAAAATAGCACAGTGTAGCATAGTGGTGAGAGCTTTGGACTGGGCTCCAGGAGATCCAGGTTCTGGTCCCCATTTGGCCACAAAGTTTACTGGGTGACTTTGGGGCCAGTCACAGAATCTCAGCCTAACCTACCTCACAAGGTTGTTGTGAAAATGAGATTAAGAGGTGAAAGATTATGTGAGCTGCCTTGAGTTATTTGAAGGGAAAAGGGGGGATATAAATATAATAAATAAAATGCCACACTTGCACTATTGCATCTGTTTGTCAGCTCTCTATTTCGATCCACATATTCCAAATGCCTATACAAGAATACTGCAGATCTGAAATGAGCATCTGGTGTAGTGCTGTGAAGCAGGCCGAGGAAATAGGAATTCCTGTGCAGCGCAGCCCCAAGAAAACCCCCACAATACCGCAGTGTGTTTTCTTAAATCCTGACTGCTGCTTTCACAATCCCATTTATCAGTGAGGTTCTATACAGCAGGGTTTCTCCTAATCCAAGAGGAGAGACGGCAAGGGGGATCTGAAAGCTGGTTTATCTATGGGTTACTTAACTATGAAGAATCCAGAAAGAGTATCCGTGCTTTGTTGATGGGCTGTGAACTCTGGGTTGTCTAACCCATAGGCCTGGAGCTGCTTCTTCCACCAGGTAACAGAGGCAGCAGGCAGGAGCAGCTGTTCCAAATGCCGGTACTACTGTTCCACAGTGGAATTTGCGATGGGGCAGGGAGGAGGCCAAAGAAGTGGGAAACAAGCAACTTGGAGATTAAGAAAACCAGTAACACTTTATTTAATAGTCTGCCAGACAACTCCTAGAAAGGGCAACAAACCACGAGTTCAATAAACCATGGTTTAGCACCATGTGCAAACCAAGCCTGTGAAAGGTATAAAACAAGTGAGGGAAAATGAGTAGCTAGGAGGGGCTTGCTGTGGATTCTGTGAGATGCAGTAAAATGAAAGGCAGATACATTATATTATATTATATTATAAATACCCCAAGTTTCTTTCTCTTGCAAGGAACTCAGAACGACTTACAAGCTTCTCTTCTCCATTTATCCTCAGAACAACAACCCTGTAAGGTAGGTTAGACTGAGAGTCAATGACTGGCCCAAAGTCACCCAGTGAGCTTTATGGCCAAGTGGGAACTAGAACTCAGATCTCCCAAGTCACAGTCCAGCATTCTTGCCACTACACCACACTGGCTGTCGGAGAATAACCCTCTACACTTTTTCAGCATTTTGTGGGCATCATGCTAGCCATTCAACAAATTCACTGAAGCCAGCAAATTCCTGCATTTCTAATGTTTGTCAAGCAAACATTAACATTTCCTAACTTATGGTGATATTCAATATACAATCATTTATTGGATACACCCACCCTTCACAATATTAGCTGATATACATTTTACAGTTATTTTTGCCAAATAAAAAAAGCCCTGGCGTGTCTGATGAATGGAAGGAAGATAAATGTTGACTTATTTGTGATTGCTATTTCATGATATTAATTAATGTATAAGTATTAATTAAAACAAATATATATGCATAGAGTTTGGTTCTTGGGTATCACCCCACCTGTTATTAAAATATGATGAAACTACTACAGGTTTGTCACTAGCAGATATTCCTTGCACAGATCAGTGAGCTCAGCTGTTTTTGTTCTCATCTTTAATTCCTGAAATTGCACGTAAAGCTTCCAACAGAGACTGTAGCTATGTGGTAAATGCATTTCAGCTTGTGTTGCTCAGTAAAGACATGACCCAGAAGCCATGTCTGTGTGTTTACAGGCCTATCAGTGGCATGGCTTAAAATGTGTTAAATATTTAACAAAGAAGATTTGCTGCAATGGCTTATCCCATGCCAGCCAGTAGTAAATTGTGAACATGGTGTTTGTAAGAATTACCTGTAAGTCTTACTCATTCAACATAATTGTTCATTCCCTAGGTCCAGGTAATTAAATGGGTGATCATTTTATAGCAGGAAACCTGCAACAATTTTCTTTTCTATGAACCCTTTTTGCTTGATTTATTTCTAAAAGAATTGTGTTCACATACTAAAAATCATACTAACATCTGATGGTTGGTATTCATGTATAAAGCATGAAGGCCAAGTTGGGAGGATTGAAGGAAGTGGCTATTTTTCCGCCTTGTGGAAGGTGGCCTGAGGCAGGATCAGATCATGCTTTTCAAGCACCTAAAAGGTCTCCAGGCAGAAGAAAGCCACAACCTGTCCTCTGCCATCCAAGGCTGCAGGGGATATGCATGAGATAACAGGCTTATGTTACAGGAAGGCAGATTTCAGCTGAAATGGAACCAGTTCCCTGGTGGGCGGGGCTTGACTCTGCAATGTTGGGGCATTCAGAGCAAGGCTGAGAAGCCTTTGGTCATGGATGCCTTGTACTGAACAGCGGTCTGGACTCAGGGGGCTAAATAGCTCCCCTCAACTCTATGATACTCCCTCAGGGGCAAAGACAGTGTCTGAGAAACAAACAAACAAATATAGCATATTTAAAAAGAAAACGTTCACCCTTGATATTTCTTCATACCACATCCTCTCTCATCAAGCCAGGCCTTGGCTGCCCCACTTAGTCTGCTTATCTGGTGGCTGCTTTTGCAGGGTCACCAAGAGGATTTGGGTTAGAGAAGGGGAGGGATGGTGCAGAAGACACAGAAACGTCTGGCTCATTTGGTCACATTTTACACATAGGCAGGGAGTGTTTCTGTGCTGCCTCCTTCACCAGCGGTGGCCTGCCTGCATACACCAGTTGCTGAGGAGCTTGGTACAAGAGGAGGTCTTGCACCCACCCCGCTTGAGGGATCCTGTGGGCAGCTGGCTTGCCACTGTGTGTGCAGCATGCTGGACTAGATGGTCCTTTGGTCTGATCCAGCATGGCTTTTCTTCTGTTCTTATGTTTCTGGCTTGTTTCCCTTTTAACACTGGCAGAAGATGCTCAGCAAGATGGATTAAGCACATGCCCTAGCAAGCTCAGAGCAACTCAGGCCTGCAAGAATGCCCTCTGGCTTGCCATTGCATAAAATGCTTCCCCACTGACAGACCAAATTCACACATCACTTCCTTATCCTTCTGTGAGACCTTGGAGAATCTGAAACGAGCCTAAGGTTTAGATGTTCCCTTCTCCCCATTTCCCCCCTCTTCTCATGCTCTTCCTAGTCCATTTTCTACATCATCCTTTGGCATTCTGTCCCATCAGACAAACTGCAGTCAGCCTCAGTCTGGATTACTTCTAAATCCTAGTGTGCAAATCCATTCCAGCTCTGTCTTGGAGTTACATGGTAATGACATGTGTAGACTTCACACAAAAAACGAATGAGCTGCGCAGAAAGTGAAATGCATCATTTGTTGTCTGAAAGCAAATATGGTTAGCACTAGCCGTAGTTGGTCTGATATGTCAAAAGATATTGTTATGTAAACCCAGAAAGTGAAGAGAATCTGTAAAGAAGGTGCAGGTGAGAGGGAAATGTAGGGGAGGGTGTAAGTCCATGGCACGTGCTCAGTTCTCCAAACCGTGGTTCAGAAGATTTGGGATGTGCTGTCTGCCTCCAGTCATAATGATGAAGAAAGCTCCCTTCCAGTGGCTGTGGCCACATGGCAGGTGAGCGGTAGCCTTTATTATGGCAATGTGAGCAGAAAGATAATCCCTGAAAATACAACCATTCTTCTTCACAGAAAGACAATGAGCAGCTTGGCACATCATCATGCAGATCCACCCAGCAAATAAACAATGGTATTTTTCCTGTGCAGAAAATTAGTGACCTCCATTGATTTAAAAAAATAACCACACTTGCACAACTGTGAACACCTGCAGTTGCATGGGCTTGTGGATGAGAAGGCTTGAGTGCACAGTGTGTGCTCACATGCGCCAAGTCTAGCTGGTACCTACACTGGCATTGCTCCTCAGAGGCAGCAGGCAAATCCCCCCCCCACACACACACACAATGCATGTATGTATGTATTTATTCATTTATTTAAAGTTTTCCTATGCTGTCCCATTACTAAAAGTCCCTGGACGGCTTACAGAGGACAAAAAACCAAAAACAAAAAACCATAACAGCAACACACACATTTAGTACCATCCAACAGCTGTCAGAGCATGAGCTGTCAGGTGTAATCAAAGGTGTGTTCAATATTAGCTGTAAAAAGGGGTGTGTGTTGGAGGGTTGAGATTTAAACTTCCTTTACACCAAGATCCTCATTTGCAGCCATCTCTTCAGTTCCCACAATGGTGCACATTTTGCACCTTGTCTTGAGTCTCTACATTCTCAGGAAAGAACAAAAAATGTACTCCCTTACTTTTTCCAAAAGTTTGAGTCCTTCTAAGAAGGGGAAATTGAGTAGGAACTGGGGGATTTGGACAGGGACATGCGTCTGTGTATGTTTAAATCATCCCCAAATCCTTCTTCACAGGTAAAGATCCCTCACACTGTCTGTTACATCTGACAGGTCAACATTTTGACAGCTGTCACATGTAACCAAATTTTGCTGGTGGGGGATTTAGCTGCTTGACAGCCAGTTTTTGCCATGGAGCTGCATGGCAAGAGCATCAATGGGATTTTGCCCTTTTTAGCTGATTCTCCATTCCACTGATTTATTTTATTTTATTTATTAAAAGCTTTTGTTATGTTGTCCTATTATACAAGATCTCAGGACGGCTTACCATATTCAAAATTTGTTGTCCAGGTTTGAATAGCTATGGGTTGTTGGGTGGTGTATTGCCCATGCGCAAGCCACCCTGGGGAAATCAGTCTGGCTTAACATGACACAGCAAGCATCATCATCAACCCACATGGCAACCATTGTGGGTTGCCATGCTGTGCATACCCAGTCCATGAGTGTTTCTCGGAATACCTGATCTGAGGGATAAACAGGAATTGCCATAACTTCCTGATTTTGAGTTCCCCATGCAAGGCTGGCACTGGCATAGAGAGTGCCCTGGGCAAGGGGCCACTTTGGTCGGTTTGGCAGTATTGCCGAGTGATGCGGCTTCTGTAGAATTGTAGAACCTAGCCAAGTAAGGCTGTGTTCTGCTGATTTGTACTGAGAACAAACAAGATCAAGCCTGCAGTTGGAAAGGAAACATACTTTGGAGCGATGACTTTCACTTTCATGGTTAATATCCAAACAAGCTGTAGAAAGTTGAAAGAAGTTAAAGATACTTAAGGTGCCACTTAAAGTGCAAATTCGGAAGGCTATGGCTATCCCACTGAGCGTGGGGGCAAGATGGCCTCCATGCGCCCCTCGCCCTACAAGCCATTTAGGCAGATGAGTCCAGCTGTCTCCCCCATGCTCAGGAGCGGAGCCTAAGTTTGGCAGAGGCCAGGAGTGCCTCACACTCCCCTGCATGCTCCCTGCAGTGCCTGTCCTGAAGATGGCCTCCCATCTTCCTGGCCTCAGCTGGCCCGGGAGGAACAGCGCCAGGGGCCCTCCAGGGGCAGAGTCCCCTCTGCAACCTCCAGTGGCTTTTCCCACGCCATGGCGGGGTGGGTGGGTGTTAGCCAGCCCTAGGACTCTCCCCTTGCTGCTCCTTTCAGTGCACTCAAGAAGCCCTGAGGCAGCGAGTTTAACTTGGCGAGCCCAGGCCCTGCCTACTGCAGCCTTCTCCAGCCTGCCCTCCAGACATGTTGGACTATAGCTCCCATCATCCCCAGACACTTGTAGTCAAACACATCTGAAAGGCACCAGACTGGGGAAGGCTGGATGGCTGCAAACAGGAAGCTGGGTTAGGGGGGGTGCGTCATGTGTTCCAGCAAGGCAGCCTGTCGTGTTTTCGTTCTGCTTCCCAGTCACCGCTGGGAGGGGGCCGTGCCAGGCCCTGGGGGTGTGCTTGACATGAAAGCGTTGGCAGCCATCTCTTCACAGTCCCCTTGGGATCAGAGGCGCTGCGTCTGCCTTGGCCAGCCTTTCTCCAGGCCCCTCATCGTGCTCCGACCTGCATGTTCCTTGAGTGAAGCGCAGGGCGTTGGCTGCCTGCATCTGGTGTCTCTCGAGTTAGTAAGGCAGCATATTTTTCAGCTTCATGTTTGTCTTCTGCTGAATGCCTGCAATGTGAAACATTTATGCTCAAGAACAAGGTGTGCTGTTTCAAGGTTTCACAACATCCGCCCTTTTTCCATGTATGATGTCCAAGTTCCTATTTGTTGGCTGGGGCTCGAGAAATGCTCCTCCTTGCCTCTGAATGATGAATGCCGCCCTTTCTACGGAGCGCTAGAACCGGGTGTTGCTTCCAGCCCCACTGGCAGTAATAGCCACCTGTGGTTTTCTGCAGAGGTCAGTTCGGTGCTTTCTAAGGTTTGGTCCACAGATGGGAGCAGATCCAGACATGGGTCTGTCCCAGCCAAGAGGGAGGGCAGGCCCATGGACAGAGGTGCCGCATCCTGTCCTTCCAGCTCTCTCTCCTGCTGCTTTTCTCCCAAACGGGCTCATTTCTAGTATTAGAGCCCAGCTGGGGGAGATATATTTGTGTGTACACATGCATGTGCATGTGTGTTGGGGTGGGGGGGAAGAGGGGCAGAGGGAAGATTCAGCCCCCACCAAGTCCATGTGCTCCTTTTCCCCTTTAGGCCGCCCTATTTGCACTTTACAAATAAATAGACCCATATGAAAACTAAGGTCGCTAATTCTGCATTGCCTAAAGAAAAGGGCATGCATCACCAAAGAGGGAGGGTAGGGAGGAAGAGGGTGTGGGGCTTTGTATCAAATTTGCACATGCTAATTTATAAGGATAGAGACACATTTAGAAATATTTTATAATTAAATGCAATACAAGTTATCATGGTGGGGAAGGTGTAACACCTGGAGGGCACAGGGTTGCCTACCCTCATATTTATCAACATCATCATAATCATCATCATTATTTAATATTTTATTTAATAATAATTAAAACTATTCATTAAAAATTACTCCCCCAGGGTTCACAACAGAGGATTTCTAGAGTGTGCAAAGTAGTTCTCACATGGTACAAACTGCCATGTGTGCCACAAACGAAGAAGGCAGCTTAGAGTTCGGTGAATTGCACACGGAGGCGCTCACCAGGGATGCAAATGCCGGCGGGGAAATAACAGAGGCAGGTGGCCATGGTGAAGGCGAAGGCACACACCTGTGCATCTCTGGGCAGAAAAAAGCCCCAGCACTCCCAGCATGCCCCAGCCAGCCATGCTGGGACAGCCAGTGAGGTGTGATGGACTGGAGCTGGGAGACCCGAGTTCTCGTCCCCAGGCAGCCCTGGAGCTCATGGGGTGACTCTGGGCCAGTCACGCGCTCGCAGCCAAACCTACCTCACGGGTTTGTTGTGAGAATGAAAGTGAAGTAGAGGAGAATTATGTAAGCCATTGTGAGTTCCTTGCAAGAATGCAATGTAATAATTGCCATTACTTCCTCATTATCATTATATTGCCATCATTGTCGTCATCTTGTATTGCAAGTGAATGGATTGAGACATTGCACCTTACCTATCTTAATGCATTCACTTTCATTTCAAAGCATCCACACTCCTCCTCTGAAATGTGGGGAAATGGCCATGCCCACAGAGCAGGCAAAGAGCAGTGCCCGGAGATGGGGTGCATTGATAACACGATAGCCAAGGAGACGGAGGCTGGTGCTCCATAATGGAGCAGTCCTGTCAGCAGGAAGACTGCACATGCTTCAGCAAATGACCTTAATCTTGAATGAGCTCTGGGTGGGAGCTGAGCTCTGTGATCTACCGACACGCCCGTGAGTGGAAATATCCTAAGTGGAAAGGGGATGCTTTGATCCTGGATTCCTGCTCTCCCCATTGGCAGCCCCCCACCCACTGCTCTTTGGTAAGCAGAGAGATGGAAAGCGTTGGTTGCATCTTCTCATATCATGGGTGTAGTCAATGTGGTATATACTGTATGTGTTTGCTTATCTATGCCACCTTTCTGGCCAAAGACACCCTTCCCAAAGCCAGCCTGTAAACATGATTAAATGATGTGAAACCGTTTCATGAAATACATCTCAAATAATCCAATTACACAATTAGAACATACTTTATTTTTAGTAAAATACAGATTGAAACAGAAACAATATAAAGGTCTGCTTATAAGTTAACAAAGAAGGAGCCACAGGTGCTTCCTTCATGAGAGTGTGCCAGAAATATGGGGCCAACACTAAAAAGGCTCTGTCTATAAAGCTGATGAACTGATGGACTTTGGCTTAAATGGTTGTAGATTCTAGGGGTTAGTGTAAATGTATCAGATATGAAATAGAAATATATGTATGCACACACACACATGTAGATATGCATATGGCATCAGTGTACAATGCCCTCCTACACATTTGGTATACCATTAGGCCCCTGGCTACAGGCCTGCTTTGGTGGCATTTCCAGTTTCATTTTTAAACATTTGAAACCTGCTTTGATAGTATAATATCAGGAAGGATATCCTGTGTGGCTGAAAATGAGTCAAAGAAGAAGAAGGCTTTCCTCCAAATACCAACATGGCAGTCATGAAACTGCATAAGCTTCTCCTGGCGCTGTGTTGCTGCCTCTGCCGCCGCCACCAGTGCCGCTCAGCTCTTCCCTAGAGCAGTTCTGTAGGCTCGCTTTCAGCCTGGTGTTCCACAAGGCTCCTGCAAGGCCCTCAGTGGAATCCAAGCGCCAAAGGAAAGGCAGCTGAGGACCAGATGCTGGTTCAGCTGGGACAGAACTACATGGGCAGGGGAAAATCTTTGGCACTGGAAGTCCACACACAAAGCAGAGGACACTTGGCTGGTGTAGATGTTCCACAGGTGATATGTTCCACCAGCAGGACAGGAAGAGATGGGATGTGGTGGGGCAGGTGGAGACATCAGTGAAAGTGGGGAGAGGAGAAGCAGCCCCCTCAGCCATGCTCATGGCATAAAGAGAGGGCAATGGATGTGGTGACTGCTGCACCCGCAGATTTCCTCCATTTCTCAAACATTGACACATGCCAGGATGGCTCCACTAAAAACTCTTTGGAAGAAGGAAACACATAATTTCTTTTAAAAAGCTGGCCAGTCTACCAAGTTTGACATTCATAGAAACATAGAAACAGAGCAAGCCAGAAGGGGTCTCCCGGGCCATCTAGTCTGACCTCTGGCACCAGCCGGCTCCGCTCACGACATGCCCACCATGTGGACGTCCAGCCTATCCTTGAACACCCGCACCAATGGGGCCTGAACGACCTCTTGTGGAAGCCCATTCCACACCCTCGGGGTCCTGACTGTCAGGAAGTGCTTCCTGGCATCCAAATGGAACCTTGGCTCCCTGAGCTTTGGAGCGTGTCCTGCCTTCCTCTGCAGGGGAGAACAGGTCTCTACCCATCTCCATGTGACATCCCCTCACATACCTGTATGTCGCCAACAGATCCCCTCTGAGTCTCCTCTTCTCCAGGCTGAAGAGACCCAGTTCCCTCAGTCTCGCCTCATACAGCATCCCCTGCAAACCAGCCACCAACCTTGTGGCCCTGCACTGCACTGACTCCAACCTGGCTATATCCTTTCTGTAATGAGGGGCCCAAAACTGAACACATTACTCCAATTGCGGCGCACCAGAGTCATGTAGAGTGGTAGTAATACCTCTCTTGATCTAGAAACCACACTTCTGGCTATGCAACCAAGGGTGGCATTCGCCCTCTTGACCACCGCATCTCACTGCTGACTCATGTTTAGCCTGCAGTCAACCAGTATCCCGAGGTCCCTTTCACAAGTGCTGCTAAACTTCTAAACAGACTATATTAATTTCCTTGGTTCTAACCTCGCACCAGGGTGAAAATATTTATTTTGGATGTGTAGGTTCATGTATCAACTGTCTCAGTGCCCTTCAGGCTGTTTTAACATCAAGGCTGTGTCTAAATCTCTGATTTTTTTTTTATTTAAATGTTTTATTTTATTTTTATTTTTTTAAAAATATTTTTATTTAAATGTTATTTTAATTGATGGTTAAATTATTTATTGCTTTTATCTAACTCCGGGATGTTTCCAATTCTGTATATTTTTGTATATTGTTATTTATTTGTTGGAAGCCGCCCCGAGGCTTATGCGAATGGGGTGGCATACAAGCACTCAAAATAAATAAATAAATAAAATCTGAAAGGCTCCTGAAATTGAATGGGAGTGACTTCCAAGGAAACATGTTTTGTAGCAATGGCCATGCCAATCTTCCTTGCTTTTTTTTAGAAATGGCCACCATGCTGCTTCTGTAGACTATGGAAGGGCAAAAAAAAATGCCAAAGGTAAAAACTTGAGAATCTGGGTGGCCGGCCTGAAGGCAAAATTCGTACCTTACTTTGCTCAATATAGTTGTGTTCTGGCTGTGTTTATAATCTGATGTAACTTTTAAAAGCATGCATCACCCAAATAAGCAATCCCATTTGATGTTTCTGGCTTTATTTTTTCCCTCAGTTTCTTTTTAAATAATTAATTGTTTATTTCCATTCATTGGGGGAGGGTGTCAGTTTTCTCAAACCTAAATTCATTCGGCAACTTCAAAAAGAGCAAGGTCTTGTCTTGCAGGTGCAGGCAGTTTGGCATCTGTTTCTAGCATAAATTATAGACTGGAGCCGTCTGTCCTTTTCTGCTGCATTTTAGGTTGGAGAGGATAAAGTAGGAAAGGCAAATTATTTTCACCGTGCTGTACACATTTGTTGCTTTTGTACCGCTGTTCTCTTGAGGGTTTGCAGATATTTAAAAGCCGTGCATGGGTGGATGATGATGATGATGATGACGACCATGACCACGACCATGACAAAGATTGCAGTGGGAGAACCACAGGCTGTGAAAGTTCTCTCATGCGACCTTTGTGTCATCTCTGAAAGAAGGATTTCTCTGTACCCAGACTTCCGGTTTTCTACATGAGGCATTTATTGGGCAGGTCACAAGTCACAAGAACCAACTCAGGCACTAAGCAAACAGCTCACAGTGTGCCAGACATATCCCTTGCCCACCTCCCTTTCAGGGTCCCTCCCTGGTCCCTCCCTGGCCCCTGTCTCCTTCCTCCTTGTCCTCCAGGGTCTCCATGACAGGCCCAAGTTCTCGCTTTCCTCCCACTGTGATCAAGGGCTATTTTTGGCTCTCTGTGGCTTTTTTTCACTTGAAGCTTTTTAAGAGGTGCAGGGGCGAGATCATAATTCATGGAAAAATGCGAGCCATCTTTTTCAAAAGAAGTGAAAGTGCTGACAGCTAGCTGTCCAACTCTTGCTTCCTTTTAAAATGAGACACTGATTAGCTTCAGTTTGAGGCACACCCCTTTCTCCCCTCAAACGCAACTAAATTTCATAGAGACAGTTTTCAGAATCATTGTAAACTCAACAAAAATCACATGCATTTCAGTCCTCAGGAAGACTGCTAGTCCTGCATGAAAAACTATCAAGGCAGGTGGTCTAGAGAGAGGAAGGAGTTGTGTGCCGACGTGCTGCCATTCACAGCCATCCTTGTTTTGGGCACTGTAATCGCAGGAAAGTGCCTGTGAAATCTTGGCTTCCAGCTTCCAGCTAGTTCACCCTGTGCTGGGTCTATACTAGGAATGGGGGAACGGTGCAGCCAATATGCACACATTTGATTTGGGGTGTGCTGCCTTCGCTCTGTGTAAGTATGATGATGAAATACTTGCCTTCAGAGCTAGAATACCTGAACCAGCCCTAAGATTAGAACACTTTCTCATCCAGGGGCTTAAGAGAAAGATAACTGAAAACAACAATCAACTGAAATTGCTTTATTTACTTTAAACCTTGTTTCTGATTCCTTGGCTATATTGCTGCTGTATTTTTAGAATATATCAGTAATTCTTGCTATATCTTCTCTCTATGTGAGATGAGAGAGAGAGAGAGAGAGAGAGAGAGAGAGAGAGAGAGAGAGAGAATGAGAGAGAGAGAGAATCTACTTCCCTGGGTGACGTGACATTCGAAGGGCAGCACTCATTGAACTTTGGAAGGAAAAATCCCTTAGGAGACTAGGACATTTTTCTAATTTTGGGTTTATTTTACAAAGATAGCAGCACACTGTACGGCATTCATGCAAATAGCAAATGAACTGCTATTCATCCTGCAGATTTTTCTTCAGCTGTAGCTCAGTTCTGTGCCTCTCTCTGTCTCATGCTGTCTATCCAGTAGAAAGAAGGAGATAGGTTCACACAATGCAGTATCCCACACTCAAGGGTTGAGTGTGGATTGTCACTGAACCATGGGTTGTTACAGAAACATGAGTTGCCATGTTGTCTGAACCCATCTTGACAGCAAACCATGGTTTGTTAACATCAAAGAATCCACAGTTCACAGTCCAGCCACAAACCATGGATTCTCCTCATTTTTTATTTTTTTTATTTTTATTTTGTAGATAACAAACCATGGCTAGTTGTCACAGCTGGTTTGAGACAATGCAAAAACAATAGCATACATATGAGTATGGACGATTGGACTGTGTGAATGTGGAGAAAAAGGTGCTTCTGTTCTATCTGTGCATTTCAAGAGCCATCCCTTCTCTGTGGGAAAGGGAGGCAGAACGAAACTCTTTCTCCAAACTGCTTCATGTATTCTAAGTATTCTCAGCCACTGCGCCAGGGCATCTTGGGCTACTTAACAAATGCCAGCCTGTAATTCCGGCCCATTTCACTTTTCTATTCAGATCCCAAAGCACCACTTCAAGGTGACCCCACTGTTGTTGCCATTTCCCCAGCAACCCCATGACAGTATTTCAGAAAGTCCCTGCAGGTCAGACAAGAGTGTTTCTGGACTTAGCCAGTTGTAGCCACTCACCAAATCACATCGCTGCTGGTATTATCTGCTGGAGGAAGGGCAGGGGTATAGTAGACTGCGTAGCCAAGCAAATAAGTGGGTCAGCTGTAAGTTCTTGACTAACCCATGCCCGTCTGTTGCAGGTGCATGCCGCGGAAGCAGTATGAGCCAGAAAGGATCTTTGAGCAGCTGCCCTGGCTCTGCAAAGTAAGCATTCTTGCTCTCTGATCAAACAAGCAAGCAAACTCCTGAAAGGAGCTTTCTCAGGGCTGTGCAGTCATGGGTGCGTTGAACAGAGGGTGCTTGGCCGTGCTAGCTGGGAAGGATGGGGGTGCAGTCCAATATATCCAGAGGAGACTAGATTGGGGGAGCGCACCCTAAGGCAGTATAGGGGCGACAGCTTTTCAGAGGCTGGGAGGGGATGCTGAGAGCTGTCATTGCTCACAGTCCACCTGTTCGTTTAGGGTGCTGTATTCCTGATGAGCATGCCCAATACTGTTCTTGTAATGCCCCCAGGTCAGAAGCCCCTAAGCTACTATCAGCAGCTGGCTAAGAGTGGAGAATTAATGGGAGTCAGGGAGCCTGAAATACCAATACATTTATGAGTTCTACTTGTTCTTATATTCTGCTTTAAACTGGCTCGGATTGCTATGATATGGGACATAAAAACAGGCAGAAAATCTGCTAAACTTGGTGAATAAATGGAAAGACATGGATGGTCTTTTGCAGGTATAGGGTTTATAGACCAGTCTCAGGTATAATTATTTACTTGACGGGTGGGGATTGGTAGGGTGCAGCTGTGGGAATGCAAAGAAGCATGCAAGAGCTGTTGGTGATCTCATGGTATGAGGAAGATGGAGGGTGTCGTGTCCAAACCTTGCCCGGGACTCTATCAGTCTGTGTCGCACATGAGTGTTTAAAAGACTATTATCACCATGAACTCAGTGAAAGAAAAATCTTGACTTGGTCTTGATTGTGCCTTTCTCTTTTCCCAGTGGCAGCATGGGCAAGGCAAATGGAGCTGGTAAATTGAGCGCGAAAGATTTATACGGTAAGTTCCCAGGATGGAAACATTTATGTCAATGACATCTGCCAAAGTATAGAATTCTAGAGCCAGCAGTCTGTCTGGGATCTGACTTCATTATGTGATGAAGCATCGTCTCTTGCTGGTGCTTCTAAGGAATTATGGGCGCCGGAAGTGTGGTGGGTAAACGCCGATGTTCACATGAAGGCCAGCTCTCATGAGCTGGACTTTCCCTAGGCTCTAGGCTTTGAGAGTCCACTTAGTTCTTTGCAATGCAGATCTTGACTGGCACATCGCAGCTAATAAGGCAATGCAACTCCAGAGGCCCCCTAGCAAGCTGGACAAGAGCCTCTGCTCATGAATGCTAGTTGAACCCAAACTGGAAGCGACCCACCAATCACCTTTTCCATTCCTCCACCATCAGGGTGCCTCCCACTGGCAGAGCCAGCAAGCCCTTTAACCGGGTAGTTCATCTTTCCCAACACCTTGTGGTTGGGTCTGGGACTCGGCAAGACAATGGCTCCTGAGTCCCTCCTCTCGAGTCCCCTCCCATCTCTTCCAAAACATGTCTGCTCTCATGGTTGGCCTGAGAACTGCAGGAAGTGCCTGTGATGGGGCTTCCGACCCCCTTTGGTACTCCTGCCCTCCCTTTGCCTCTTCTGTGGGGTCCTCCCCTTCAGCACCCAGCAACACGAGCGAAGGAGTCCTGGCCCACTCGCTGCATCAGCAGTGATGGTGATCCAAAGGGCTCAGGAGGTCAGATTGGTGGATGCCACAGGCTTGGGAGGCCCCCTCTACCGAGAAGGGCACACGCACAGCCCAGCCAGTGACCCCTGGAGCACAGAGACTTCAGAGAGTGCCATGCCTGCAAGGGAAGAGCGGGGAAACCCAGTGCATATATGGACATGGGGCTTGCTGGGAATGCTTGTCTCACAGACCTGGGTCAGACCCTGGGTCTCGGGGTCAGAATGGTTGGGCTCCTGCCAAGGATCCAGCCTGCAGCAGGGGGCCACTGGCAAGTACTCCCTGGACTTGCTTGTCCTCCTCAGCACTGCAACCAGCCCCTGCGCTGCCATTCAGTCTGGCCCAGGCAGCGGAGGTGGTGAGGCGGAGGAGGCGGAGGAGGAGGAGGAGATGCCCAGCCTGCTCACTGGCTGAGTCTCTGTTTGCGGCAATGATGAGGCAGAGGACAAGGGGCAGGAGTAGCGGGGGCCACGGTGGAGGAAGGAGGCAGCCCCTTCCCTCCTGAGGGCCCTGAAAATCTTGGAGCCAGCCTCGCATGCAGAGCAAGCCATTTTTTGTTTCTTTCATGGCTTGGGCTCCTGGGAGGAGCCAAGCAGGAGCAGACACACCATGTGTACCAGCACACAACTCCTTCCTGTTTATTTGCTTGCAAACATTGTCATGGCTTTGGGATGCTTTGCAGATCGCAGCTGCAACAGAAGTCCTTTTTCCACTAGTGTACACCTCAACTGCTCCATTCTACCGCACCTGCTGGTTTGCAAAGCAGCAAAAGAAAGAAAAAGTTTTTCTCCCCATACTCATTTTTGACTGAAATACATTTCTAAAGTCTTGATTTTGCAGGAATATACTACCTATTATCTTCAGGCAAGGCTGAACTGGTTAGGACTGGCTCTGCAATATTAGCTTTGCTAATATAACTGAGCACTGGACCCTCTGGGAAATGTGCATATTATGGAGTTAAAGCAGGGCTCTCTGAACTGTTCTGAGTTCCCAGATCAGCTTACGGCAGAAATGTTTGCTGTTATTAGCAGTTTAATGGATTATGTTCTTTAATTAGATATTGTGCAACTTCAGCAGAGCTTCTGTCCTTTTAAATGTGGGAAAGGATATTGGTTTGCAGGCAGCCCTGTTCGAGATGCCGGCGGCTCCTCCAGGCAAGCAGCAGCATTAAATCCCCTGCAGCCATTAATGCTTTTATAGGCATGCTGGCTCCCGTGGCTGCATGGGAAGAACCGCTTGGCCATGGCTACTTGCTTTGACTGGAGGTTTCCCTCAGCTGGTGGCTGCCTTGCCTGCCCTTCATAAATGGGCTTACTGGCCACGGACAAATGTTCCCTATTCCTTCGTCTCCTGCTCCCACATGACTCCTGTGAGCAGGATGGGCAACACAGGGCCTTCCAGATGTTATGCCCCAGGACTCCCATGTTATGGCCTACGACTCCCTGCCTGTTGGCATTGCTGGATAAGGCTGCTGGGAGTTGTAGTCCAAACCTTCTGGACAGCCCCAGGTTTCCCACCCCTGCTGGAGCTAGGCCCGACTCCCTCGGCTCGGCAGCTTGTCTCCCCCACCCCTGCTTGCCAAGAGAAGAGCAGCGGGAGGGGAGGAAGGCACGAGGCTGTAGGGAGGCTTTCTGCAGGGCTGGGAGGTGCTGCCTCTGTAGGTGCTCCAGGATTTGGGGAGCCAGTGCAGTGGGAGCACTCTGGAGGTCCCCTCCCGCAAGACTCACGCCCTGTCCTCAATGCCTGCACATCAGCCCCAGATCTCATGCGAACCGTCTTTCCCAAGCAAGCACCCTCCAGACTACAGTTCACATCATCCACTGCCCACTGGGAGGGTGGGAGTTGCAGTCCCACACATTTGGAGAGCCCTGGTCGGGCTCACCCGGCCACACTGGGCATTCATTCTCCTAAGTACCAAGGTGCCTTTTTTCTCCATGGTCCAGTAAGCAGAGAATGTGGCGGCCCTTGATCGACATGTGATGGGCTGTTCGGCACCATCGCGACTGGCCATTGACGCCATGGTGGATCTACGAGCGATCAGTGCCTACGTGCGGCAGAGCCCCGGCTTGCCCGGAAACCTAGCCGCAGTTCCATGCAGGAAGGCTGCCCTGGTGGCCCGGCACGTTGCCCTGCTTCCTCCACCAGGAAGTGGCCACTGGCCTCCTGCTCACCACTTTCGCAGAGGTCTGCAAGTGCTGACATTTGCATTTTTATAGTACAACCAGTGAATCATTAATGCCAATAAGGAAATAAGGAAATAAGTATTGCCGAGCAAACCTGAAAGAAGCAGGGAAAGGTGATAGCAAAATGATAATAATCTGGAAAAGGGATGTGAGGAATCATTTATTCAAATGAAGGAACCGTCTAATATTTTTCATTCACCTAAAGCGGGCAGTATGCCAGACTTATCCAAAAAATGCATAAGATCACTGCAGGGAAGACAATTGTTACAGATTCGCTTTGCTGAAAATACACCAGTTCTGATAACATACCTACCTTACTTTCCTGAACACATAAATCTCAATATTGGCAGAAAGGGAGGCATGAGAGAAGCAGGCAGTTTGAAGGAACTGGGACACACTGCAGCACGACCAGATGGCGTTCACACCAAGGATTCTGGTGGAACATAAACCTCATTGTCAAAGTGTGTTTTCTGGACTGGAGGGGAGTCAGATCTGACAAAAATAAATAAGCTTCTCAGTCAGCCCTAGAAATAACAGGAGATGCATTAGCTTGTAATTTTCCGGGCAAAACAGTGCTTCCCACTGCTGATGTGCTGTGGGGAGATGGCAGATGCGCCTCTGGACTCGCTTGTGGAATGTTAAGGGCACAATCTAGGCGTCTTAAGACAGAAAATAGTCCTCCAGCTCCCGGCGTCCCTCAGCGCGGCTGGCTGTGGGACTTTCTCTGTTTAAACATGTGTAGAACTGCACCGTAAGCATCTTTGCAAGTTGTATCCCCCCTCGTTGAGTCATATGTTCTATCTACCATGACATCTGCCACAGTGGAGACTATCTCCAAATTATCTGAGGGCTTCAGCATGTTTATGGAAACATGTCAGCTAAGGATACTAAAACAACAGTGTGCGTAACTAGAAGGCACGTTTTGTGTCACGCCAAATGATAAAAGGGAGATTCTATCTAGTAGAAAGGATGATTTCTGCAGGTCTGACTGGGGGATGGTGGGCCTCAGGCCCCTGCAGAGCAAGGGCCTTCCTGCCTCAGCTCCCGTGTGTGGCTGGTCCTTACTCTGGCCTGGCCGGATTGCTCAGGAGCGCCCCATGCAGACATGGGTCCTTGTTGGGAGCTATGACACCTGCCTCTGCCCCAGGACACGCAAGTCCTCCGCGGGATCCTGCCCCTTGTGTTGAAGGAATGCCAATGCATTGCATTTTCTCCCATTGGCATCATGAGGCCACATGCGCTATAGACTGAAATTTTCAGGCAGCAGTGGGACTGATATGCAAGCACTAGAAAGGAAGAGGAGACATAGAGAGCATTTGGGAAACTCTCTTGCAGGACAGAGCTCAGAAGACATCGCAGGCCTGTTGCAACGATTATGTAAAGTGCTCCGAATAATGGGGATGTGGTAGCACCGCGGAACCAGGAGCGCCAAGAGCAGTATATGCTCCCATAGTAGTAACAAGAGCCAATGAATGACCCTTCATCCTGCTTGCATGAATGAGTGAGCTGTCCTTTCCTTGCCACAGGTATTTGGTTTCTTCCTCCGGGGTCATTGGAGTACTGCAGGCTCACTGCCTTTGGCGACTGCCACTTGGGCATCTGATGTGCCCAGCCCTGCTTTCTAGAAGCGTCGCCAGCCGCACTTGCCAAAAGATCCCATGGCTGAGGGGCACTGCAAGTAACTATCAGGTTACTGCCTCATTCAGTGCACAGCTGCCAGCTGAATAAATGTTAATGTGGACCATGAATAAATAAAGCCACGTCTCTGCTTACTGGCTTCTGTTCTGAACCAAAATGAAAGGACAGTGGAGGGAAATCCATTATTTTCTTGGCAAGCTCAGGAGAATGTCTGCAGCGGAAGTACTTCGGGATAAGTAGTGGTTAACAACAGGCTGATTGCTACTTTTTCTGTTAGCACCCCGCCCCCGGGGGTGGGGGAACCTTTAGAAGGGAATAATTCAGTGTTTGCTGGCTGGTTTAGCTCCTGCAAGGGTGCTGCCCCCCAGGTGTTTTTCAGCTATAGTGCCCTTCACCTACCTACCCACAGCATTGGCCAGACTGGCTGATACTGATAGGAACTGGAGTCTAGCAATATGGGGGGGGGGGGTCACACATCCCTCATCAATGTCCAGCTCTGTAGGTGTATTTTTGTATGTATTTACTTATTAATTATATTGAGATCTTCTCTTTGTTCTGCTTTTAAAGCACCTAAGGCAGCTTACCTAAGCCTTCTCCTCCTGCCCCTCCTGTCCTCACCACACAGCCCTGGGAGGTAGATGAGGCCATGTAGAGAGAGTTGCTGGCTGGGGGGCGGGGGCAGCCCTTGTGCACCAGCCTGCTAAGACCAATGCTCAGGAGAAGGCCGAGGGGCAGGTGATGAGGCGACTTCGAGATGGCCTTGTGAGCATCCTCAGGCAGAGTGTGAGAACCAGCTTGCCCTGGAAAAGGAGGGAGACTTTTCAGAACTGGAGGGGGAGCCAATGGGAGGGAGCTCCTTGGCCCCATCAGGAGACAGTCAAGAAGTGCCTGGCATTCCCGCCATCTAGCATTCAAGCAGCAGAAGCCACCTTGAGATGGAGCCAGGATCTTTCTGAAAAGGAGGGAAGGAAGGAATGTGTCAGTTTGGATTCAACTCTTTACATGGGCAGATATTGCCTCCCACAGATGCTCAGGCAGATTTATACTGTTTTGCAGCCTGCTAAGCTTTCATAAAAGGATTTTGCTTCTCAAGTTTCATCTGCGTCTGTGGGAGAAAATGGTGGGAGGGATTGAGAGGCCCACTCTGGGCCCAGAAGCACCCAGTGAGTCTCCTGGCCGATGGGGATCAGAACCTGGATCCCCCAAGTCTTCTATTCCAGGGGTTCAGGTAAGGGCTGCGGCTGTTGTGATTCCTCACCCACAGTAGTTTTGCTGGTGCATCGCACAACGTCCACCCACTCCAGGGCCTTCTCCAGGCTTTCTGAGCATCCCTACAGCCTTTCAAAGAACAGGAATACTGAGTGAGTAAAGGGCTAGAACACGATACACTGCTGCCATTCTGTTATCCCAAAGTGCCACCTTGCAGTGGTGCAACAGAGCATATAGAAGAGCAGAGAAAGAAAAACCTGGGGGTGCTGGGAACCCGTAATGGAGCTCATCTTAATCCCTCAGAAATCTGGACGCAGAAGCTTTTGGTAAAATGGTGAGTTATGTTGGGTTAAAAGCCTAATGCGGAAAAGCTCTCGGCCCTCAACAGGCTCAGTTAGTAGTCAGACATGAAATACTGAGGTAGGTGAACAAAGAACATGGGGAAGATCTCATGGAAGACCATGCTGCTCCTCCATATTAGTGTGCTGTTTTTATTAGGCCAACAAAGGTTCACTAAAAACCCGAAAGCGTTTGAGATCTCCAGTAAGGCAAGAAGTTGCGACAGCAGGGGGTAGGTGGACAGGGAGAGGAAAAACAGGTCTGGTGATGTCACAGTGCCTGCTTGTTCAGAGTCCTGAAATAGACCATGGGAAGACATTCATTTTAGGTTGCACAGGTCTTGTGCACATTACAGAAAGCACCTGTGGCCACCCTGGCACTGCTGCAAGCCAGTAATGGGGAAATGCTGGACCTTCCATTTTAAAAATATAAAATAGAGCTGTTTTCAGAGTGTCTCTATCCTGGGTTCCTTTTCCTGGTGGAACATGGAAAGTAATTAAGGGTGCCAACCTGTGGCCTCCTGACATTGTCTGTGGTGCCCTAGGATCTTTTGGAGCACCAGAATTTAGGTTGTGCACCCTTGGAGCTGGAACTGCAAAGGTTGAGCCCCTGCTCCTCCCCCTGCTTAAAGATCCCACTGGTCACCTCCCTGAAGTCAGATTTGGGTCCTGGAGAGGGCAAAATGGTTGTCGTGGGAGGCAAGGAGGCGAGCCCAGCAACTTACAGGTTCCTTTTGATGCCCCAGCCACCTCCCGCCCCCAAGGCTCAGTGCAGACAACTCAAAATGGGGCCCTCCACTAAATGCACGCCATGAGGTGCAGCAGCAGTGGGGATGGCTACCGCTGCGCCTCATGTGCCTTAGATGCACATAAGCCGTGGAGTTGGGAGGCTTCTGCGCCTCCAAGGAGGAGGGCCTTGGATTGCTCCCCGAGAAGTCTGACTTTTGCTCATGCCATATCTCAGTGGTATTCGTGCTTAATGGCGCCAAGTGACCTGGGGACCCAGGGATCGGAGCAGAGATGAGGGGGAAGTGGGATGGACTGACAGTATATGGTGAGAAGGGGGCAAGGGGAGGATGGTCTAACCTCTGCTAGTCAAAGTGTGGGACATGAAGAGCAGGCAGCTTTCCAGGGCAGAACAAGCCAAGGTGCCGGTGAGGTGGGATACCGGGGGCTGTGGGAGTTCCCAGTTCAACCTGCAGACTGGAAGCAGCACAGCAAGTTACACGTGTCTGGAAAAAGGACGCACAGCAAGGAGCATGTGGAGATAGGACACACAGCACGTGCGCGGGACTTCCTATTTTGCATTCTGTGTCCATCTTTTAATGTCAGGGGGAAGATCTGAAGCACTCCCCCAGGACGTATTTGCAAATTCCTTCCTCTCATCCCATCACCACTATTACCCTTAAAACAAACAAACCTACCTACTGCTGACATCTCTGTCCAAGAGATGGCTGCGTGTTTCTTAACTCAGATGAGTGTTCAGTCCTAAAAGACAAATCATCTTGTGGTCCTCCTTGATGATGTTAAAAATAAATAGGTGTCTTTTAATGCATACTTTTTAAAGTGCAGGTTTTTAAGAAGGGTATTTTTTCTCCTTCGTGACCCATTTATAATGGCATAAACTAGGGGCAGGGAGAGTGTAGATTGGGATCTACCGGATAGTTTGCAGTAGATCTCCCAGGATTTCTGACTTTAATGAGAGCAAGGGCTTTGAAGCACAAATGCACACTACTATGGCTGGCCTTCTGCTAACTGCTCAGCTCTGGTGTTCCTCGTCTGGGAAACAGGGATCCTGATCGGTTACTTTGAACAGGACTTTATTCATTCCTGCTGGCCAGTTTTAGAATGATGTATCCAAATCCCTCATAAGTAGATTTGTGTATATCTCAGTGCATAGTACATGGGGAGTCATAGATAACAGACTCTGCATCATCCAGCATCATTTTGTATCTAGTTCTGCTTGGCAGATCTCAGCATTTAGTTAAAAAAAGGGGGGGGGGGATCCCACAAGCCCAAAGTCTGCCCAGTCTGCATAGAAAGAGTGGAGGCGAGACACTGTTAAGTTGTCACATGGATTGCAGCTAGCAGTGTCCAAGGTGAAGTGTCTGCCAGCCACTCGGAGCACTGAAACATTTTTCCCGCAATAGACATGCTAGTTGGTGGAATATTTAGTTGCGAAGGACAAGGCAAGATCACTTGTCACAGGAAACAGTCTGTAACCCAAGAAAGGTTTGAGGGCTGTAACGGGACACTGTGGGCCAGCATGTATTCCCACATGTCTGCCCAGGATCAGAATGGAAGGCGCCCACTGCGGCTTTGAAGCCATGGATTCATGTACAGTCTTGAAGGAGAAAAAACAAAACTTTCTAGTCCAGTCCTCCAGCTCATGGCAGAACCATCCCATTCATGGGTTGGCCTACACAATTTAGACCTTTATCCCACAGTAGAGGCCAGGCACACTGCAGAGTAACAGCATCAAGATCTTAGCACATCAATCCTAAATCACATTAGTGAATTCCATTGCTTTCCAGGTAAATATGTTTGGGATTGCACCTCAAGTCTCCAGTCCACAGGAAAGCAGTGTAGGCCCTCCAAATGTTTTGGACTGCTTCTCCCATTATCTTTGACTGTTGGCTATACTGATTGGAGTTTATGGGAGCTGTAGTTCAAACCATCGGGAGTGGGGCGGGCATCATAAATAAATAAATAAGTAAATAAGGATATTTATTTGCAAGTCCTCCTCATTGAGGATGGTAGGATATACTGCAGGCCTGAGTGAGCAAGGTTCCTAGCAAGAACTGCTTTATCTCTGCATAACACACGGCTGGCAGAAGCAGCCTATGGCTGTACAACTCCAGCCAAGTTTGAATGACCATCAACTACTTCTAAGGGCAACAAAAACTTTAGTTGCTCAAAAACTAAATTGCAGCCCATGTGGTCAGACATAGATGCCAAAGTGACCATGAGGACCAACAGATTTTTTTTCATATGAGGAGTATTTGTTCAGAGTGCAAGTTGTCTTTGGATTCGGTGTGTTTGGAAGGATCCAGTTGCTAGGGGCCTGCTGAAGATTACTGTGTTGCTCGTGAAGGACTGAAGTCCCCATGGCATTAAGTGCATAGTTTGGTGATACATTTTCTAGTTCATAAAGTGTATGACATGATAAATGCAAAAAAGGGAATGGAGGAAGATGAGATAGGCCACCTTGGGTTCCTTGCAAGAGCAAAAGAAACAAGACATGCTTGCAATGGAAGGAGTTGTCGTCTTTAAGGTGCGACTTCTTTCAAAGGCATCATTGTTGCTCTTCCTTTCACATGTGTGTTTATTCTCACAATCTCCCTGAGAAAGTAGTAGGTGGAGTAGATCTAGGCTAATGGAACGGCGCAAGGGAATTAATTCCAGACCCCCTCCTCCCCTGTCTTGAATAACTCCTTTGTTTGTCCCCAGATTTTAGCCACTGCCCCCATTGCAGTTTCTCCTTTCAAATTGCTTTTCCTGCCACACAATTGCAGATTCAGATTCTCCTCTATTTCTTCTGGTACAGTGATCCTCTCACTCTTACCCTTGCTTGATGTTCCTATTCCTCCTGCTCCATTTGTCGAAGGGAGTGACAGAAATCCCAGGTGCCTCCCTCCATTGAAACGGAGCACTGAGAGCAACCATATTTTTGAGAAAGCATGGGAATGATGTTGCTGCCCGACGGTCCTTCCTAGCGCATCCCTTCGCTGTGAAGGACCTCAGCTCTCCTGTGGCCGGGGGCTCAGGGGCGGGGCAGCCCTTACTCCAGATCATTGGTGGCTCGTCCTTTGGGCAAATCCTTTTCCCTGCTTTTATATTCCCCTTGCCCCAGCTTGGACTGCTGCAACTTGGTGGCCATGGCCAGCCTTTCTTGCTCCTTTCAAGCTGCCAACAGGCAGGCAAAATCAAGGAGAGTTGAGCTGGTTGAAGTTCTCTGATTTCCACTTGAAAACTCAGTTTGTCTTATTCTTATTCCTACTGCCAAGTCCAAGGTTGTTCCTCTTTTTAAAATTTGAGCAGAAAAGGTGGAACATATGGGTGCATTCTTTTTAAAGCATGCATCCCTGAATAAAGAGGGAAAATATACTTTTTTAAAAAAATGGGTTTTTAAGTAAGCATTTCGGATTTTTCCCCCAAATGCACTTTGGTTGAAAAGTGCACTTTATTTTAGCAAATGCCTTGTTCAAGCGTGACTGTAAGCTCAGCAGTAAGCAAACTTCGGCCAAGAAATGTGCTTGTGTTCCATTCAGGGCCGCCGGTGGGGCATGCGCTGCTGCTTACTGAACGGAAACAACCTTCCCATGCGTTGCTCCTCACCAGGCCTTCTGGCTGAGCATTTGGTTTCTGTGTCATAGGATCTGCAATATTGCCACAAAGGTTATTAGTGACACTTCTGTGAGAGCCGTGAATGTCAATTACTTTCCCTGTGCAATTAGAGAACTGCAGAGCAGTGTGACCTGCAGGAAAGAGGGACGTCACCGCGAGAGCACAGGGGTGCCGCGGATGCTTGGCGCGGCATCTCATTCTTGGCAGACTCCGCCGGCTGTGCGGACCGCCAGCTGCAGTCCTGGTCTGAAAGCTGGCCACCAGTGTGGCTGCCTGCGATGCAGCTGACGTGGGTACGGCATCCTATCTTGCGGGCAGAGGCCTGCCTCAGCAACCGCTGCTGTGCCACTTCTCCACCAGGTGCTGGGCCAGGCAGCCACGTTGCAGCAAGGGCGCCTTGCTGTCCTGGTGATGGTGACTGCGCCAGACTAACCACGCACCTTCCCCAGTGCATGGCCCTGGCTGGGCTGTAAACTGGCACATCCCCATCGGGTCCACGTGGTGACTCTGCCCTTGTTTTCCATTTCACCCAGGAAAAGCAACCCGTGCTTTCATTGTCACCCGTGCAACCTGTGAGAGCCAGTGTGGGGTAGTGGTTAAGAGCGCAGGACCGGGATTCCAGAGATCTGGGTTCCAGTCCCCGCTCAGCCATGGAGTGACTTCAGGCTAGTCAGGCTCTCAGCCCAGCCTACCTCACAGGGTGGTTGTTGTGAGGATAAGATTGAGAGCAGCAGGAGGAGAATGATGTAAGCCACTTTGACTTGGTTGCAAGAAGAAAGCAGGATATAAATCTAATAAATAAACAAACCAAAGTTTGTTGCTGGGCATTTCAAAATGACCAGATTTCAAAATGACCTTAACCCTCATGACAGTTTTCAGGGTCTGTTCATGACATCATCCTCTTCCTCTTCTTGCTCTTGAGTTTTCCAGCCATCTCTATGGCTTTTTGTAGAGCAAGGAACATCTAAGGTTTTCCTAGATGGTGGCATTATTCTTTACAGAAGGCTAGTGTAATTTTGTGTTTCTTCTCTATATCATGGCAGCACTTTGCATTGTGTCAGTGAACATATGGAAAAGGCAGAGCTGGAAATGAATTATAGAAAGGCAGAGATAAAATAAAGCATGTGAAGGACATTCTAATCGTCCCACAAAGAAAACAGAAGAAGTAGCACTGAGAAGCTGCCAGGTTAGAAGCCTCATAGAGGCCCCCGTGAAGCACTTGGAGTGCTTAACATGCTGCACAAAGGCTGGGCGTTATTCTGCAAGCTTTGGCCTGTCGGAATCACTCCAAACTTTTCAGTTCATGGTGATTTTGCACAATTAGAAGGAAATGTTGGCTGTATCTGTGCCTGCTTTTCTTGCTTGCTTGGTTTATATTTAGCTAATAAAAAAAGGAATGCAAGCCCTCCACACTGAACCTGAGGTAAATATTAAGGATGATGGAAAGGAATTTGAATGTGCGGTGCCAGCATACTGTCAATAAAGGAGTGGATTGCTATCAGAAGAGCCATAAACTTTGCTGAGTCAAACTTCCCTGAAATCTCAGCATGTACTCCAGGCTTGTCAGCTGGAACAGCCCTTTGAACCAGGAGCCACAGGGGTGGTGTCTTGCCACGTCCCTAAGGATGGCAGGCAATGTAGCGATGCCTATCGTGGTGGAGAGTGTATATTTTCTCATTTCATCTGTTGCATTTATAGAGCGATGGAGTGGCACAGACCTGTGCCCCCACAGGAGGAGTAGGAGGAGTCTGAAAGGCCACAGGTGTCCTATCTTTTGTGTTTGCAGCATGAGCACATGCCACAAACCTCAGCAGAGGGTTGCTTGGTCCAGGGAAAGAGGAGGACCTGCTGCCATTTCAGCTCCCGCTCCCTTTCACTCTCATTTGCTCTGAGCCTCCTGGCTGCATGCGCCCCTCCGATGGAGCGTAGCAGAACAGGTTTAAAACACAGGGGTTTGGTCCTTCGCAGCTGCACTGTGCCAGGTATGTGCAGCCAAAGGGGGAGGAAATGGAGGAGGGGGACGTGGGGAGTGCAGAAGGTAGGGAGGCAAGACAACCTCTGTTGTCATGCACCATCTCCCTTCCCTTGCTGGCTGACTCAGGAGTAAGTACCATTGACAGCAGTGGGACGCGGAGCTTCTCTACTCAGGGCAGTTGTTGTGCGATGAGGATTCCTTATGCGTGGTTGTTTATGGGTTCTTCACGTGACACGCTGAACTTCCACTTTGCTTCTGATTTTAAAGAAAACGCTCACAGGGTTTTATGGAGCAGCAACACGGTGTATTATTTCTGAAAGCAAAAGAAAAGATACTTTCAGACTTGGAAAACTGCAATATTCTGCTGCAGTATAGCTCCACCTCGGGGTTATATAGCAAAAAGCAGTAAAGGAAATGCCAATATTTTTCAGAGGTCTTTTTTAAAAATAAGGTGTAGTCATGCTGGTGCAAGGAAAGGAGCAGCCCCACTTGGGCAATTTCCTGGCAAGTGTCTGCTGTGAAAAGCAAATAGACTTTGTCCCAGAGACAATACAAAATGGCCATTTTCCATTCCATTCCATTCTTTTTACTTTGTGCTCTCCTGTCAGCTGTCAAAGGGTGAACTGTCAAGGGAAAGCAATGCCACAAGTGATCTTTCTTGTGCAAGAGGATAGCCAGTAGATTACCCTCTTCCTGCTGAAACCTCTCCTTTTTTGGCTGGACCTGAGCCTTCCTGCATCTTTTCCTCTGTTTTCCAAAGTTCTCGGTGCTCAGGAAAGTGGAAAAATGTGAGCCATTCCTTTTATAGGAGCATGAAGTTTTGACAACTAGCTGTCAATACTCGGGCTTCTTTTTAAATTTTTTTGCCAGGGATTTTTTGACAGAGACTTGAGAGATCGGTAGGTTTGGATGACCCAACAACCCATTTTGCATCCAACAACCTCTAGGACAAGTCACAAATGGTCAAGGTGACTGTTACCCTCACACAAGCCACCCTGTGGGAAGTGGTCTTGGCTCACACAATATGACAACGTGCTGTGGCTTGTCACCCATGATGGATTGTTGCGTTGGGCAGACCTGGTGAATGCAGCAGAAGCACCATTTGAATTGGTTGCTCAGATGAAACAACAGTGTACACAAAAGTGATGATGGAACAGAAAGGCGTTCATTGTTTTCCTTTCGGTGGAACAGTTTGTTGTACAGGAAATGGCACAAGAATCAACACAAATCTTATAGTAAACCAGCAGACCAAAGAATACATATGCGAGAGGGGGGGTGGGGAGAAGAAAGAGCCTGGGATGCTTGCCAGCTGTGTTTATAGAAGAACTGGATTGTCACCTGGAGATAGTATCTCACAAAAACAAAGTGGAATTGTTCTAGCACTGTCCTACTGGAAAACAAGGCAATGGGTTGCCTTTAAGGAGAATTAAAACGTATTACCATCTTTCTACCTCATCCATTTTATAACTGTGTGTCTTCAATATGAGATCCTCTATTAATCATAGCTCAGAGGCTTGGGGGAACTTTCTGAAATGTACATCGTGTAAGTGAAAATAGCATCTCATTAATGTAAGAAAAACAATAACAGAAAATGTTCCCATGGGATGAACCAGAATAATCAGTTGACTGGCCTCAGCATGCAGTTCTGCTCGTTACATGCTCGTAAGTAATTCTCATTTGTTTTCAGTGGGGCTTACCCCCAGGAAAAATGGCACAGGATGGCAGCCTTGGACTTCTCTTTGTGAAGCATCTTTTGCAAGTGTTGAAATACGCACTGTTGGGGTCAGCAGTGCAGTGGAACGTACTGAAGCGTCATTGCTCAGTATGGCAGTGTGCACAGAGATGTCCCCCAGGAGAATCCAGAAATTCAGGCTGTGGTGTTGATCCATATTCATAGGCCAGTTTTTGTTTTCTCCAGAAGCAGTTCTTTCATACTGCTCTTGAAGGGGGTCTTAAATCCCCCTTCAAGAGCAGTCCAACCCAAAATATTTTAAACAAAGAACAATATATTTTTATTGGGAACATTCATTTCTCCCAGCTACTGTGAAGATTTCTGCTAAGCTCAGAGGAAACAGAAAAGTCTGGAGTGATGGACGTCATTCAGCACCAGTGGTGCATCACTAGAAGTCCTGACTCGACTGATTGTTGGTGATACCAACCGTATCAGTATAATATGAACAGACTGGCACATGCAGAGGGCAAGCATGGGCAATGGAGATAAATGTTTTTTGTGACTTTAACAGTGAGTGAGTTCAGGCTGGAACACTGCCACTGAAAGACTGCAAAGCTGATTTTCTCAGTTAGTTACAACTCACAAATAGTCACAAAACTATTTATTAACCAAATATCATAAATCATTTGTTATATTCAAGGATGGCAGTGATCAAAATGGCCAACAACTACCTTGCTTTACATTGCTCAGAAAATAATCGTTTCTTGACCACAAAACCAAACCAAACTTCTCTGTTCACTAATCTTTCCTAAATACATCTCTAAGTATATCCATGTTATGTCTGAGCATCAGGGAGAGTAAAGAAGTAGTGTTACTTACTGCGGTTCTATCAGAAATCTTTTGTGCTTGATGCTTTCCAAATCTGTGTAAGTGCATCCCAAATATTTGTAATCGCATTGCATGCTCTGTCTGCTGCAAATAATTTCCTTATTCTTAGGTGCAAGTTTTGCAAGATTCACTGCTTGGAAAATGCCATGGAGGAAGGGCTATGAGCATGGCAGCAGTGGGGGGGATGCGTTTTTCAAGGGTAATAAAGTGAGAGTGTAGTAAAGCCCACTATCAGACACTTAAATCAGTCCTGTGGCTTGAGTCTTTTCCAGACTGGACTTCTAAGAAGTGATAAGTTTGCCTTTTGTGAGGGATTTGTGGGGTTATGCATACAATGTTGGTAGCTTCCTACCACCCTCGCATGTTATCTCATGGTTTTCTCTGCTTCCCCTGTATTTCCTCACACCAGAGAAAAGCTGTTCATTCTTTTCTAGTTTGCTGTGATCTACAAACGAAACAAAAACAGTGGTGTGGCTGTGTGGTTTTGGAAGTTTGCGGTGCTGGGTGTGGGTATGTGATGTGTAAGGTGATGCAGCAGGGGGCATGTGTCCCGGGAAGCTTAAAAAAGAAGACATCATGAGTGCTTTTCCTTAAAAAGAATAAAATAAAACTCTTCCTGTGAGGGTGCATGTGCATGCACACGTGCGTGCAATGTCGGAGGGAAAATGAGTGGAGGGGAAGGTTTACCCCCCATCCTGGAAGACCATCGTCCCAATCTGAATCAGGGCCATGTGTACTTACATGGGAGCAGAAGCACAGCAGTGAACCTTGGGGCTGCAGAACTGTACAATTCTAAGAACTGCAACACCCACTTTGGCACACAGAATGTGGTGGACGGGAGCAATGAAGGGCGGGAAGGGCTTTGGCTACATTGCCACTCACCAGTGTGGGCAGAAGCTTGTGGTGCATACTAGCAATTTCCCCGCACAATGTGGGCAGCGTACAGAAATTCCTCTTGCACTTTACCATGGAAGTCCAATGGCCGAGTAGTGGAGCTAAGAGCCCTGCTGCCTGGAAGGGGGTTTGGTTCTCATTGAGCTTTTAACATGAAACCGGAACATGCAATGAACTGTATGAAGTTGCGGAGTATTGCAGTGACCCAAGCATGGACCTCTGCTGGCTACAAGGTGCCGAGCTCTTATCTTCTAAGCGTGCCTTTCACGGCTATCGCTGGCTGCTCTGTAGGACAAGGACCAGAGGTCAGAGAATGCTCATTGCTGAAATGCTTTCCAACAGCTTACTTTTTTGAGTGTGTTAATTCGAGATCTTGGAGGTTCTTCAGGATTCCCTGATGAAATGCAGAGGACAAATTGCCTTGAAGCTGATTCTTTCCGGGAAGGGGATCTGTTCCTTCTCTCTGCAAAAGTTTCATTCTGACGGCAACATTTATCCCCGCCAAGCGCAGCAAAGGCTCTGGCTTTACAGGCATGTTTCATGATTTTTTTAAAGAAGAGGATATGAAGCCCAGGTTAACACAAATGATGTGTGGTTTTGTTCTGTGCTGCTTACTTGGGAGTAACTGCAATTGTTTCAGTGGGACTTTCATCCAAGTAAACATAGCTTCAGGCTGTTTATTTAGGAGAACATGAAGACAGATTTATCAGCTTATTTTAAGACACAGAATCTTTCATCTTATTCCATTTGTGTGGTTTCCTCTCTTTTCCTTCTTTTCTCTGTTCACAGTGTTCCAGCATCAAGAACCAATCTTGTTAGAGGAATATATCCTAAAACTGTACTCCCTGTGACTAAAAGGCAGAGTCATCACCTCCTGTGACTGACCATGTTCCAGTTCAAGATCAGAGCTTTCAGGCTAATGTCAGAATTTAATGACTCCCAATTTATGATTTTGTTCATAAATGATTTTAAAAAACAAATTACTCTTCTTCTTCACCTAACTCCATCATCCTCACTGACCCATAATTAAAGTAAAGCTAAGAAATAGATGATATATATTTGCTTTCATTTAAAGAATACTCATAAATGTAGGTGCAAGGCCAGGTTTACTAAAATGTAGGTTAAATCCTTGATTATATTATCCTCTGTAAATTCTAATCTTTTCAGGTGGCTGGCAGTTGAAAAATTAGTTTACTGTGGCTCTTTTAAATCAGTAGCAATGTGATGAAGTGATTTTTTTTCATGCTTTAATGTGTGTTTCAAAAGCTTTACATCAACTGCTTTGGACTGCCAGGAATAAAAGTTGAGGTTGCATCTGCTATCTGGGATTAAGCCCACTGAATTCTGAGTAGACGAGAATAGAATTGCACTGTACGTTCCTATACAGGAGGTGTAAAGGTCCTTGGAAAGTGGCTTGCCTTGTTGTAGCAAGCTCAGCAATTGGGATATTTCGCTGCACTGCCACAGGGCAGCCTTCTCCAACCTGGTGCCACGTGTGCCCTCCAGAGCAGTTCTCCAGCCACCTCGGCCAGTGGTGAGGGAGAGCAGCCTTCCTAACAAGGTGCTTTGAACTCAGAGCAGGAGCACTGGCAGGCAGGGCCGTCTTAACACCTGATGGGCACTTGCCTGTGGGCCCCAAACTAATCTGTGTATGTTAACCCTTGGAAAATTGGAAAGCTTCCAAAATTAACAGTCGTTGTAGTTGTCGTAGGGGCCCCAGTACACTGCTTTGCCCGCGGCCCATAATGCTGTTAAGACGGCCCTGTTGGAAGGACTTCCCTACATGATGATATGCAATTTGTGGAATCGGGTATGGTATGGCTGATAGTTTGCCTGCCTCTTCCTGACTGGCACTGATCCTGAGCCAAGGTTTAGTTCTGTCTCCGTGACGGCCAAAGATTTTTTAGTGGGGCGGGGGGGGGGGGGGCTAGAAACACAGTTTAGGCTGCACTCACTCACCTGGGAGTATTACTGACTTTAACAGAGCTTGCTTCTGCAGTTAAGGTTTATTCGGTGGCCTAATGAGTTAGACAGTTGAATTTTGCAGAATTAAAGCATGGATTTTTATAGGTTCTCCTTTAAAGCTACCATCTACATGTTGTGGCATCCTTTGTTAGAACACCCATATAACTATCCTATTGGAGCTTTTCTACATGCGTCATATAACCCGGCACCTTACCAAGGCTGCTGCTTCTACTTTCTTTGCCAGAGGACTAGATCATCCTTCCCACTAGGTATTTTTTCACAGGTTTCCACCTCTGTCTTCCTATAAGTTCCCATATGCTTCATTATATAACTTAAGACGCTGCTATAACATAGAGCAAAATTGCAGAAATACATCAGGATTCTGTAGTGAATGATGGCACCATCTAGGAAACTGCCAGACTTTCCTCATTATTGAAAAAAACTTCTGGTTTGTTTGATGGCCCAGCAGCCAAACCATGGATTGACTTTTGGTAAGGCAACAACCCACGGGTTAGTTTCACTTTGCGATGCTGCTATGTGCAAACAGAGTCACTGCTTTGGTGAGTTTCCTCAGCTGTTTCAAAAATTATTTGCCATGTCATGTGAGAAGCTGCTTTTCAGGAAATGCCAGCCCAAAATCCCCTTAGTCCTAACAGTAGTTGTGCAATTCTTTCAACATTGACCTATGCGCTTGAATTCAGCCAGGTTTGTTGAGCTTTAACCTGCTTCTTCCAACTGCTTTGTGAAGCTAGCTGGCAGTTTTATAAAAGCAGATCATTTATGTTGTGGCAGTTCCTCCCAGTAGGAACTGCTGAGTAAAAACATTCCTATTCATTCTCCCCTTCTGTTGACTGAATATCTCAGTATTTTGTGCTGTTGTGTCATAATGAACATAACTCGTCTACATTGTCACCCATCCTGAAACCACACACTGAGGGGTGTGTCATTGTATTTTTACAGTTTCTGTTGTAGATTGTCATTTATCCTTTTCATCATGCTTCATGATTTTTGTTTGGGACAAACTATGAGATTTCCCCTCTGTAAGTTGATATCTTAAGATTTATTTATACTTTTTCCCCCTATTCAGCCAGAGAAACCTAGTAAATAAGTCTGCAAAAGATACTAGCCCAAAAACTATTGCTAGCCTTCATGCCTGCACATACTAGCCATTTTTGCCTGGAATTTTAAAAAATAAAGCATGGTTGCCTGGGGCTGATTTTTACGCGCCATGGGAGACTAGCATGTGTCTATTTAGGCAACCAGACCGACAGACAGGCAGTTGTCATCTTGTCAGGGAGAAGGGTGCCCCTGGCCCTCTAACGAGGAAGATGCCAGAGAATGCGCTGATTCTCCCCCCGCTGCTGTCATTTGTGGTGCAGTCTGGAGAAGGTGAGAAAACAGGGCTCTCTCACCTGCACAGGCATAGGGACAAAGTGAGAAACACGGAGCATTTCTCCTGTTGGTCAGAAGAGATTCTGATTATTCCTTGTCTTCCCTTATTTGTGATAGGATATGAAGAAGCCTCTGCCCGTCTCTCCAAGCCTCTATGCTCTATGCACGCGAAAGGGCTCTGGGAGGGACAGAAGGACTCAGTGCTGAGTGACCATAGAATGTGTCTGACTAGAGCACATCATGAGAAAGGCGGGGCTGGATGAATCACCAGTTGGAATTAAGATCGCTGGGAGAAATATCAACAACTTCAGATATGCAGATGATACCACTCTAATGGCAGAAAGTAGAGAGGAACTAAAGAGCCTCTTGATGCGGGTGAAGGAGGAGAGTGCAAAAGTTGGCTTGAAACTCAACATTAAGAAAACTAAGATCATAGCATCCAGTCCTCTCACTTCCTGGCAAATAGATGGGGAAGAAATGGAGGTAGTGATAGATTTTATTTTCCTGGGCTCCAAGATCACCGCAGATGGGGACTGCAGCCAAGAAATTAAAAGACGCTTGCTCCTGGGCAGAAAAGCTATGGCTAATTTAGACAGCATACTAAAAAGCAGAGACATCACCCTGCCAACAAAAGTGCGTATAGTCAAGGCTATGGTTTTCCCAGTTGCAATGTATGGCTGTGAAAGCTGCACCATAAGGAAGGCTGAGCGCCGAAGAATTGAGGCCTTTGAATTGTGGTGCTGGCGGAGACTCCTGCGAGTCCCTTGGACCGCAAGGCGATCAAACCGGTCAGTGCTAGAGGAGATCAACCCTGACTGCTCTTTAGAAGGCCAGATGCTGAAGATGAAACTCAAATACTTTGGCCACCCAATGAGAAGGAAGGACTCCCTGGAGAAGAGCCTAATGTTGGGAACAATAGATGGCAAAAGAAAAAGGGGACGGCAGAGGATGAGGTGGCTAGGTGGAGTCACTGAAGCAGTTGGTGTGAGCTTGAGTGGACTCCGGGGGATGGTGGAGGACAGGAAGGCCTGGAGGAATGTTGTCCATGGGGTCGTGATGGGTCGGACAAGACTTCGTGATTAACAACAACAACAAGAAGAAGAAGTTAGGCAAGTTCTGTGGGCCTTCGGTGGTGGGGTTTTGACCCAGGTCATGTTTGGTCAGAGGCCACAGTGTGGCAGAAAAAGATGAGCAGCAGAAAGCAGTGATTCTCTCATTAACAATGGCAATTTCCCAAAAAGCTACATCTCTGTATAGCCTAAACTTCCTACCCAGCAAGTGCCATTTCCAGCTTCTGAGGACCCTTGGGCAAATTGCCATGTGGTCCCCTCCCTCCATGAGCCTGCTTTCTCCCTGCCCTCGGCTCTTCCCATCATTGCTTGCTCAACAGCAGAAGAGCTGGGCACAAGCCAGTAGCAGCCTCAACTTCTTTCCTTCCTTCCTCCCTCCCTCCCTCCCTCCCTCCCTCCCTCCCTCCTTCCTTCCGTCCTTCCTTCCTCCTTCCTTCCTCCTCTGTTGCCTGGACCAGAGCAAGAAGCAAGTGAGCAAGCAGGTTGCAAGGGTGACAAGGAGGAGAAAGTCCAGGACTACCTCACTGGAATCTGGATCCCTGCCTGATAAGTTACTGCAAAGTTACTTATTTGTTTGTTTTTACAGAGCAAAGAAAGAAGTATTCCAACTCCAATGTCATAATGCATGAGACGTCACAATACCATGTGCAGGTGAGTCAGAAGTATTCAGTATGGATGAGCAATAAACTTGTGCAAATTAGACATGCTGCTGATGACATGCAATTATATTAGAACAGTTCAAATGGCATCTTTATAACCATGTTGCCCAGCACAGTTCAGAGTGTTCACTGTGAACAAACAACAGAAGCCCAACCCATAATATGCTGATAATATTGAAGGCTAATAAGTATTATTCATCTTTGTCCTTCTTCCTCATTGCTTTCCAGAACTCCAATTATTTCAGTGGGACTTTCATCCAAGTAAACATAGCTTCAGGCTGTTTATTTATTTCATATAACCCACTGCCCTCCCAAAAATTTACCTAGACTAGTGGTGAGCAGAAGGTGGGTTGAGATCTGCTGGTAGATCTCTAGGGGATCAATGACCATTTCTCTCACCCGGTGATTTTGTTATTTCGGTTATAAAAGATCTGTCCCTAGTGGAGGTGAAAACTGCTAGATCTGGTTGTTGAATTTGAGATTAACTGTTTCTCCTGGGTTACTGGCACAAGAAACTCATGGTAATTCTTGAGTTGGTGGTCTTATGTTGTTTGGGAATGTATTGCCCTGGTTCACACATAACACCAACCCAAAGTGTTTAATCCATGGTTAATTTAATCCATGGCTTTTTGAGTTTTGGGTTAACATGATTAGCAAACCCAGACACAATCATTCTAATGGCACAAAAAATCCCAGAAAGAGAACTTTTCATTTGTTGTTGTATTGGGGATGCTGGGTTGTTTCAACCATGAGTTGTCATGATACATAAACTTAGAAGCATGTGTTGTTTGCAAGGCTATAGAGGTGGCAGACAGGTGTGGTAAACAAAGACACAGAAATAGCCCACTGAGGGCTTCTCTCCATGAGGCATTCATTGTGTACATGGGATCCCTGACTCAGTCATGAATATTTGTGGATCCTTTTCACAAACTTATCTGAGTTTTCTGGCTATTTTCGTGACTTTTTCAACAATGAGAAAAGTCTGGTATTTTCCTAGATGCTATTCTCTACAGAGGTTGGGGTTGGGGTTAGGGTGTATTTTCATAATCCCTACTATCCCCACAGCATCACCTTGCGTTGTTTAATGGAATCTGAGGGGGAAAACCCCAAGTGTGGGGTGGAGGGGGGACTTGTGTGAAGGACACTCTAAAGGACACTCATCTCACAAAGAACATGGGAGGAAGACGCCTCAGTGAAGTGCCAGATCAAATATCGAGAGGAGCTCAACATGCCAGTATTTCAATACCAAAAAGACATTTGTGTTACAAGAAGAATGCTGTTGAAGGAGGAGGGAAGAAACCAGCCAACCTAAGGACTGACGCACACATACACACAGCACTTTGTTCAATGGCCTTCCAGACAAATTCTGCATAGTTAAACCTATGGGTTAACCATGGGCTAAATAAGCTCTGAGCTGATGCTATGTGTGAACCAGGTCATTGCCCCTCCCTCTTTTTCTTTCTCATGCGGTCTCAGGTCTCTCAGACAAAGTTCAGTACGCTGCCTTCCTCTGGGATCTTAATACATGCTTGCTTAATTTTTATAGAGCGGCTGGGGGATGCTGATGCAGACCCCGTTCAAAGGGTTGTGTGACTGTATGGATGAGAGGGGACAGAGCAGACATGTGACCCCGTGCCTCTGTCTATGCTGATCTCACATGGGTGAATGCATGAGCCCTCCGGGAGTTTCATGTTCAAAGGGCCCCCTTTCAAAAACCGTCCATTAATAACCTGCTTATATAGGTATAATATTAAGGAGCTGTAGACCTAATTGCTAGGAAGGCTAGAGCTGTGCTTCTTTTTTTTAGAGATCAAGCACTGAGCTTATCCTCGGCAAACAAGCAATAAAAGGTTGCAAATCATTTCCACTGGAGATTTTACTCTTGCCAACAACCAGAATGCCTTTTGATTGCTATTACCATATTTTTCACTCTATAAGATGCACCTGACCATAAGACGCACCTAATTTTTAGAGGAGGGATCCATGGAAAGCTTCCTGATAATCACAGGCACATTCCCCATCACTTCCCCATCGGCTTCATTAAAAGACGGGTTGCCATTTGAAAACACACACCGACCTGTGATTAACAGCTCTCACCTGCGCTGGAGGAGGGGGCGGAGCAGGGTGCGCCAAGCGTGTGCCGGCCAGGTGTGGTGCAGCCGGGCCGGCAGCGTGCCAGCGGTGGTCTTCCAGGCGGCGGCAGGTCTTCCCGGGCGGTGGGGGTGAGCAGTCCGTCTCTCCGTGCGGCCAGTGGGTTAAAGCCCGCGGCTCCTCCTCCTCCGTGGCAGGTCTTCCCGGGCGGTGGGGGTGAGCAGTCCATCTCTCTGTGCGGCCGGTGGGTTAAGGCCCGCAGCTGCTCCTCCTCCGCACCGCTCCCCCTGAGCGGCACAGCTCTCACCTGCGCCGGAGGCGGGGGGCGGAGCAGGGCGCGCCGAGCGCGTGCCGGCCAGGTGGTGCCACGTGGTGCAGGCGGGCCGGCAGTGACCTGGGCATCGGGCACACATTTGCTCTATAAGATGCACAGACATTTCCCCTTACTTTTGAGGGGGGGGGGGAGGAGTGCGTCTTATAGAGCGAAAAATACAATAATTGCAGGCACTCAGCTGTGAACCGATTTACTACCTTGAACTTTGATCAAAGTAAATGTGATAGCTGTCAGATAGGCAGTTCATCTAGTTTCACTCTTAGTTCTTTTCTGTAAATATTGTGCAAAAAAAACCCTAGAGACATAAAACCATTTTAGAACTTTGGGCAGGTCCAAGTTTTTTTTTCCTTTTTAAAAGCTTTGCCAATCAAAATCCAAATAAAAAATTAGCAGCACCAGCCCCTATGATGGGCTGAGGGATGCTCACCGTATGCACAGCAGCTTGCACATTCCCAAAGCTCAGGCGTGGCTGGCGGCCTGGGGCCTCTTCCGCACGAGGAGTTTGCTTGCCGAGGCGTCTTCTCCCATTTTCATTGTGGCAGGAAAAGTGTGTTCTTCAATCGCTTTCCTCCCTGGGCTTTGCATTTCTTTGCCTTTCCATATATTCTGTTAAAGAAGCACAAGGTGGCCCTGTGGCATGCTTGGATCAGAGCAGATTTGTGGTTTTTCAGGAGGCTTTTGTTCCAGTTTTTCGTGATTTGATGCCAGACTTTCCTCAGTTAAAAAAAAAAAATACAAAGAAGGCTGGAAAACATGGGAGAGGTGCTGGGGAAGACGGCAGCCTCCCAGAAAAGCACATCATGTTCAGTGGGTGAGGGATCATGAGTGCGCAACAGATGCCTCATGCGGGGAAGCCTCCGAAGCATTGAAGTTACCAGAGTTAAGGGCCGGCTTCACGCTGCTGCGTCCAGCGCTATCCCAACGCCTCCTCCTTCTCTACCGCAGCGCCTCCTTGGGAGGCAGCCGTGTGCAGCAGGGAGGGAGAAGGCGAAACTGGAGTCTGCCGTGCTTCCCCTGCCAGCAGCTCTCCCAGTTCATCCTCTGCTCTGAATGCTCACAGCCGGGACCTGCAAAGCAGCCTCCACCAGGCTCTCTGCTCCAAGAGCCACTGTGATGCGGCAGCTAAAGTGCTGGACTGGGGACTCGGGGGATCTGGGTTCTAGTCCCCACCTGGCCATGAAGCTCATGAGTGGCGCTGGGCCAGTCGCAGACTCTCAGCTGCAGCTCCCTCACAGGGTGGTTTCTGTGAGGAAAGAATGGAACTAGGTAAGCTTCCTTGCAGGAAGGAAAAAGGTGCGATACAAGGGTAGTGGAATACTAATATTTCCTTCCCCCTTCATTTTTTGAGGATACAAACTTGGGGAAATGTTAGGGTACTCATCCTGGTCTCCCTTCCTGGCTTCTACCTTGCCTTTGCTCTTCCCTCCACCCCATTGCCCGGCTGTTTCCCCTGCCTCCCAGACACCACCCCCTTGAGTTCCTGTTTAACTAGCCAACCCTCCACAGCATCATGACCTGGCTAGCCGCATCCTCCATGGAAGACCTTTTGTTGTGGTGCCCACAGCAGTTTCTCAAATTCCCAAATGTGCCAACAAGCCCCAAAGGGTTGGAGTCCCCAGTCCCTATTCTTTAATCTATTTTCCTGGCTTTTTACCTAGAAATGCTTTAAGTTGTAGGAAACAGGATGTGAGGATTTTAGCATCTGATGCAGAAGCTCCAGGTGGCAGGTGGCTGAATGAGGGAGATGCACACAGCCTCAGTGGGGCTCCTCATCCATGGCAGCTTTTATTTGGAGTTTTATGAGGCTAGCCACAGTGCTGGACTCTATTTCCAAAATAGGTTTTCCTTTCTAGGATAGATCCTAGAAAGCTCAGAAGGAAATCTGCCATAAATGAGCAGTGTCAATAGCATAGCAGTCTCCAGCTTCCTTGGCTAGGAACAAGTGGTGACCTGACCATGTTTGCTGATGGCACCAAATGATTTAGGACGGTTACATCCAAAAGAGTCTATGAGGGACTCCAAAGGGGTCTATCCAAGCTGGGAGGATGGGCATCCAAGTTGATCGTACGCAAGTGTAAAGTAACGCACTTTGAAGCAAAAGGTCCCAACTTCAAGTATAGGCTAATAGAACCTGAGCTAGCAGGGACTGACCCAGAATGGGGTCTTGGGATTGTAATCAACAGCTCAGTGTAAATGTCGACCCCCATATGTGGCTCCTGTGAAGAAAAGCAAACTCTGTGGTAGGTGTAATTAGGAAAGGAATTGAAAGTAAAACTTCCGAGATCACATCGCCCTTATACAAATCTTCGCTGTGGCTGCACTTGGAATACTGTCAACAGTTCTTGGCATCATTCAGACGGAAACAGTGGGGAGAGGGGCAACTAAAATGCTCAAGGGGTTGGAGCAATTCCCTTAGAAGGAACAGTTTCAACAACGGGGATTGTTTAGCCTAGAAAAAGGGCTAGTAAGGGGATTGATGACAGAGATGTTTAAAATTATGCATGATATGGAGAAGGTGGGGAGGGAGACGTTTTTATTCCTTTCCCATAACACTGCAACCTGAGGTCATCTCATGAGGCTGCGAGGCAGCAGCACAACACGGATCGGTAGCAGGCACAGAAGAAGTACAGATCAGAGGAAGCCCTTCACTCAGCACATAGTTGCGCTGTGGAATTCACTGCCACGGGAAGTGAGGTGCCCACCCATCTGAACAGCTTTAAAATCAGATTGGCCGAATTCCTGGAGGATAAAGTTATCAGTGGCCGAAAGTCTGATGGCTGCGTGCTGCCTCCTTCACCAGCGGTGGCCTGCCTGCATGCACCAGTTGCTGAGGAGCTGGGCAGGAGGAGGTCTTGCCCCCATCCTGCCTGAGGGATCCTGTGGGCAGCTGGTTTGCCACCGTGTGCACGGCATGCCGGGCCAGATGGACCTTTGGTCTGATCCAGCGCAGCTTGTCTTACGGTCTGAGGCGGTCAGCATGCAATGTAGGGTTAATGGCCTGGGCTTCATTTCCTGGAGAAGGAGGTATGGAGCGCAATCCCTGGAGAAAAGGGCCTAAAATAGCAGGGTGGGAGAACTAATCTAGGAAGCTGCATTCAGCCATTGCAAGACTGACTATAATGGGGTCATGGGGAATGTCTTCTCTTGCCTTTGTTTGGTGCCTCCCTCTGCTGGCTGATAAAACCACAGGCAGAAACATTGTTTGTTTTTCTCTCTCTCTCTGCCTGGGAAGCGTAGTTGTTCTGCACTGTAACAACGGCAAGCGGAGGGGGGAGAGATTAGGAAACCGCAGCCTTCCAGCCTTGTCTCCTTGCACTGCCAAGAATTGCAGTGACACTTGTCCACACAAATTGGACAGAAATCACCTGACTCCTGCCACTCCCACGGTCAAGAGATCCTATCATGTTAGACCCGCTGAACGCTTTCTCAGCCGGGACAGCAGGTTTGGAGCCCGCCTGAAAATGACTGCGTGCACTGTCATGCCCAGCCAGCTTTTCTACTGCCTGCGGAAAGCTGCATTCCTAGCTCTGGCTTGCTGAAGGGGAGCACATGATTATGCAGTGCAGGGACACGGAACAAGGCAAGGGCACCTGCGTGTTGGATTCTTCCAGCACACACCTCATCATGTTCTAAGCATACACCTGAAAATGTATTGCAGCCGTGCGATTCACAGATACACCTTTGGTGTATGCAGGGTGAGCGTGCTAGTCAGGGAACCAGGACTGACTGGCTCTTTCCTTCCCCGGCACCCCTTTGCCTTGCTGTCCCCCCTTCTTCTGAGCTTCTGCCCTTGCTAGTTCTCTCCCACAAGTCACTTTTGACTTGCAAGCCCTTAGGTGATTAGCCACATCCTCTATGGGAGCCATTTGGTGGTGTTGCTTGCAGGAGATCCAGTTCTGAGACCGTGGAATGTATGGCTGCTCATGCATCCATTGATGAAGAAGCAGGCAGTCACATCCCTAGGAGAAGACAGAGTAACCTATGCTGATTCTGCTGTGGGGGCAGGTGGGACAGCAACAACTTGGATGCATCCAGATGTGCCGTCAGCTTGCCTGATTCACAGTTGTTTTCCTCATTATTACCCTTTTCCCACTATTTCTGTCTTTTTGTTTGTTTGTTTGTTTGTTTGTTTGGTATCAAAGAGGGTCCAAGACAGACAGGGCTGTACCATAGCCTTGTGGCTGCTAGCACTGGGACGCCTCTATCTAGAAGCATGAATAGATGTGGTCCTTGAATAAAATCCATTGGTGCGCATGGAGTTGAATCGGTCTGTAGCCTCTCCTATTTAGTCTTGCAATTATGGCATTTCTCCTCCCTCCACACCTCTTGTGAATTTGTCCCTCCAGCATTTAGCCACCTTCATCATGGACAAGAGTGAGGGCAGTGTAACAGTGGATGATGCCATCAAGAAGTTCAAGCTGCTTCACTCAAAAGAGAAGATCTGGGCTCAAGAGATGTTGCTGCAGGTGAATGACAAGTCCATCCGACTTCTGGACTGTGAAACGCAGGTGAGCAGCCAATTTCCTTCTTAAAATGGAAACGGGTGAAGAAAAGCATCTGATGAATGTAAGCATTTCATTAGTTGAATGCACCCCATTTCCCAATGGGCTGAAGGACTGCACCAGGTTTCTGTGTGGATGTTAAGCAAGATGGAATGACTGCTGAAACAGCCATGACAAAAGTAGAAAGAGCTGCTGATCTCACCCTGTTTGTGTAGCAGAAGTACAGTGCCTGAGTTACTTGTGTGCATGCATAAGACCGATTTAATCGACCCACCATGGTGATGAATTAGCCATTCATGGAACTACTTTCTGCTCCACAATTGCATTTTGTGCAGCTCAGGAAAATATATTTGCATTACAATAGGCCCAAGAGATCTAGACCAGATTTGGAGTCTGGAAAATACGTTGCTGAGATGCCTTTCTCTGCACTGGGAATGTGCAACAGGAAAGGTGGATTATTAACCTTCTTTCCCAGGTAGTTCTATAGCAGAGCCAGGAACAGAATGTGTAACTTTAAGAAAACTAAACAAAGCACACTGCAGCCCATCCCTATGAAGGCCCGGACGAGGGGCTTCCCAGAGTGCATCTGGTGACCTGCCTGGCCCGTAGCCAACCATGTAAACTAAAGCAACTACTTCTGGGGGCTGCTGGGTAGCATTTCAGGCTGGCATCTGATCAAGTTTCCTACGCTCACCTGATCGCCCCCAGCTGTGTTGGACTACAACTCCCATGATTCCTAGCCAGCATGGCATTCAGGGAGGAGTTTTCCAGTTGGGGTTATGAGAGTTGAAATCCAACATGGCTGGAAGGCACCGGGTTGAGGAAGGCTGTCATGGAGCATATTATTCACTCAGGCAAAGAGTTTACCTGCCTCTGGAAACATGGATCTGACTTACATTTTCAGACCATCACATTGAAAGAATTTATTTCAGTCATAGACCAGTAAAATACAGCACAGGAATATTAAAAACAAATTGGTACAAAAAATACATTAAGATAGGACACCAGTAAAAGGAAGTGATTAAAATACCAAAATACTTATACTACAATAAGATCAATAAGTACAGTAAGAATTAAACTTTACATAGAATAATTACAATAGCCTAGTTTCAATCCATGTAGACCTAAGATAGACTGGACATGCATATGGTGGGCATGTCATGAGCGGAGCCAGCTGGATCCGGGGATCAGACTAGATGGCCCGGGAGACCCCTTCTGACTTGCTCTGTTTCTGTGTTTCTATGCCAACTGCACAGAAGCTTATGCAGATTTTGTCTCAGTGATAGACCAGTGCAAAGAAGAGCAATAAAAATACAATAAAATGGTATAGAAAACATCGACAAGTGTAAAACAGAAGGTAGGAGTATGCCAACCCATTAAAAATTAAAATTCAAAAAATTTTATTTTAACATCACCTTCCAACAAGGTAATCCTCCAATGGGAGTGATGGGAAATACTGGGGTAGTGATTGATTGATTGATTGATTTAATCAATCTAATGATTAATTTAATTAATTAGCATAATCTAATATGGGCCAGCATAATGGATTAAACAATGCTTTTCAATTTTCCCAATTAAAATAACATTTTAAGATGTACTTTGAAACAAAATGTAAGAAATGGAGGCTAAAAATTAAAATAACCTAAGCCATAAAACTAAAACATGTACTGCCACAAAGATGTATATAATAGTAATAAAAGCTTTGCTAAAATCCACAGCTTAATTGTACAAACAGTATAGATTTATTAACGAATAGCATAAGATTTCCTTACCTGAGTATTGCCCTATAGAAAGTGGCTACTTGGTATGTGATCTTAGCATCTTTATCTGATAGAAGGAACTAAAGTTTGGCTTTTTTGGAAAGAATCAAATTATCCTGAAAGAGTGGAATAATGAACTCATTACATGCCTGTCTGTAATATGGGCATGAAAAAACAGATGTTCCTTTGTCTGGTATGAACAAAGCCTTTTCACCAAAGGGAATATTCTTGTACTTGCCTTCAAGAAGGAAGAGAAAGCACAAGGCAAGAGAAAAAGCCCTTCTAATCCCTTTACCTTCCAAAGATATCAAATCGTTTGCTGGTTCTGCTCAGGATTTAACTTCTCCCCTAACCTTTATATTTGGTAAGCTGGCTTGATCAGTTTGACATTCAATTCTCTGTTTAAGTAAGTTTTGCATGGTCTAATTCACAAGAGAGAAGCATTTGTGGGGGAAAGACCAATTCTCTGCAGATGGCTCTGAAAAGTCTTCAGCCAGTTTGAACTGACAGTTGTCACAGAAAACCAAGGGGGAAAGACCTCGTGGGTTAAGCTGTCCCTTTAGCCACACACATATATATAGACAGACTTTGAAACAATCACAGTTCTGCAGACTTCAGAGTTAGAGCAAGGAGAGGGGGTAACACAAGGAAAGTTTCTGGCCATCTCGTAAAGACTTTTCCTCAGCCTCTGTTCAGAAGGTGCCAGTTCTTGTTCTGTTCCTCTCCCTGTGTTTGAGAGACGGGAACCCCTGTGAATGGATTTAAGGTGCTGTCTGGAGGCAGAAGTGCACCACAGACTCAAATGAGCTTCGATTGCTAGGAATCCCTAGCAGATTCCCCACTCTTCCCCACTGGAGCAGTTTCCACAGACTTACTGATCATGGTTCAGACTGTCCATAATTTCACATAAATTTAGTCATAGAATAAAATGAAACGTAAAAAGCAACAACCAAAAATGCACATTTTCCCCATGCAGGCTAAAGTGTGAAAATATGCATTTTTTACAGATCTGCATATTTGGAGAACACTTGCAGGAATTTGCTTATGAACAGCTTTTTTGTAAGGTTCAGTTCTGTCAAGGCGTGGATGATGGAATTAAAGCTCCAGGACAATCTACAAAGTGTAGGCAGAATGGATTTTACAATGTCTGTAAACCTCTAACTGTGAAGCGACCAAAGGCTACAATGTCTGTGGTTTTCTCCCTGAAATGGCTGTTACAGTGGCGGAATTCAGCAACAGAGGGTTTTTCAGTACTGGTGTTGTACTCTGTCTCCTATTACCTTTCAGGAAGAGCTGGAAGACTTCCTCCTGCCAACAGTCCTGCACTGCCGAGTCGAGCAGAACCAGTTGTGCTACCCCTCCATCCTCCTGCTGGTGTGTCAGGACTCGGAGCAGCACAAGCCTGACATCCACTTCTTCAACTGCGACGAGGTGGAGGTAAATCAGGAGGCCCTCACCCTCTCTCCCTTGCTGAGGGTGGGAGCAAAGCAAAAGCAAGAAATCTCCACGGGTTGCGACTGGAGGTTAAAAACAGTGGCATGCTGAGTGCTTGTTGTTCGGAGTTCTGGGTATGCTCGGGGCGTCCCTTGCAGGCAGAGCCTGGGTGATGGAGGGATGGAGGGAGGGCCTTCTCCTACTGTTTCTGACAAGAAGGGAGCCCTGCTGGGCTGGAGTCTGGCCCTGGAGGTGAGAGAAGAGGGAAAAAGCAGCAAGGGGCTGAGAAAACAAAGCACGGTTTGTTCTATCATCTGCCAAGCAAACTCTGGATACAACAAACCATGGATTAAATAAACCATGGATTAGTATTATAAGCAAACCAAGCCTGTGCCTGTATGCTTGTTCTTGGCATAAAAACAGCATTAAAATATGAAAGGCCATGCCATTACACAGTGCAGATTTATTTTCATGCTGCATTGATTGATAAGGCAGTTATGCATGTCTATCTTCGCTGCACAAGCTGTTTCCATTTTCCAGACTCTCCTGATTTTGTGTTTTAGGCAGAAATTATTCATGAAGACATAGAAAGTGCACTTTCTGACCAAAAGTTGGGAAAGAAGATACGGCCGCAGACACTCAAGTAAGTGGCCACTACTAATAGGGAGGTTCCAGCACATGCCCTCACAGGAAGCATCACTTGTAGTGGCACGTATAATCCACAAGGCTCTTGATCGGCCCCAGTTTTAACTTCCCATCCCTCTTTAGGCTATTGACATTTTAGGTGTGCACTTTGGATGTGACTATATTAGGATTAAAGAGTAGCAAAATTATGCATGGCTTCATTTATTGGTGGGATTTGAACATACCAATTTGAATGAAGGTAAGCCGGGAAACCAGGGAGATACAGAGTGAACATCTTTTGGCAGCTAAACGAGAAGGTCACAGAGATTAATTCTGATGCACATTAATCTAAAGGATGTAAATCATCTTAATAGGTCTTAGTGATAGATAAAACACCCTGAAAGAGACCGGCATGAGGCTACAAGCACAGAAAAGTGCAGGATTTGATATATAGTTCAGTCCAGCATGCTGAGAATCTTGGTCTTGAGTGGGGTTAGTCTTGTAAGCACGTAGGCAAGAGCTGGTGAAGCTGTGAATGCCAGAGAAGTCTGGAAAAACGTTCAGCAGCCAGTGCATCGCCCTTCCCACTCCAGTCCTGATTTGACTAGCAGAAGCAGGGTGACTAGCAGAAGCAGGGGCCTGATGTACTGCCATGCTGCACTATCCAGAAAATTTGGTACACCAGAAGGTGCTATTGGCATTCACTAGAGTGGATTATGCAAGCACGTGCCGTATTTGTTAGCGATTGTGCCCCATGGAGTACTGGCACTTACTTGGCATTAACCCATATATAGGTTTGGGCAGCATATGCAACATATACACAAGCCACATATACAACTCTGTTGCATTTGTGTAATGTATATACATTGCAGAATAAACGCTTTTAGATGGCCTAATGACTGAGCTGGCCACAAACTGTATCAGGCACTGGACTTTTGAGGTCAGCTTATAATTTTTTTGCGGGGGGGCACTACTGGGTGTTTCTCATGCCCCGGAGGGAACAGGGGACATGGTCTAATAAAATATTCCAGTCAAGCAGCAAAACAAGATCTTCTTTGATCCCCTTTGGTTAGTGCCACCCGCAGAATAGCGTGGTAATCAGAACGATGTGTGGCTTCCTCTGCAGGGTTAACCAGGAGAAGATAAAGCAGAGGCAATCCATCCTCCCTCCGCCTCAAGGGCCAGCTCCCATCTCTTTCCAGCATGACCCAAGAGGCTACCCGAAGAACAATGTGAACCGAGCGGCTGCCCTCTCACAGCAGAATAACCCAGGTACACGAGGCAGCAGGGACTGGGCAGTTCAGACCGACAGCGAGTGTGGCCAGGATCCACCCAGGGGTTCACGGGAGCCTTGCGTCGCCTTCCTTCGCGCAGAACAGCCAGTGCTGCTTCACTGCCCTTTGTTTCCATTCATTGGTGCATGTTAAAATCCAGGAAAGCAAGTCAACATGAATATGCCCACACATATTTCCTGCAGCCAGACATGCCTCAAGGCAGCCTTGCCCACTTCGGTGCCCTCCAGATGTTTTGGATTACCACTCCCCACATTCCTAGCCATTAGCTATGCTGGCTGGAGCTGTGGGAGCTGAAGTGCCCAATACCTGGAGGGCACCAGGTTGGGGAAGGGCCCAAAAGGGGTGTTTGCATCTTTTAATAGGTGGTATAATACCGACTTCACATCTTAATATGAACTGGCATAATTTACACTTTTCAAACCAATATGTGCATTTATCTTGCTCAGAACTGTGATGCAGCTCTCCACTCAAAATACACACAAAAATGCATGCACTGGAGGAAAATGCATGCATTTTCAGGCAGATAAATCCATATACACATTTTCATGCAGGTTTTGAATGTTGCCAACTGATGCATAAATAGGATGGAATAAAACACTTAAAAATGTAAAGATTACAGACACTGAAATAGAGAAATAACCTATCCCTGTGCCTTTCCTCCTTTTATACCCCACCTTTCTTCCACTTCCAAGGAATCCAAGGCAGTTCACCACCTTTCCATTTTATCCTCACAACAACAACCTTGTGAGGTAGGCTAGGCTGAGAGGCATTTACTCTCCCAGTGAATTTCATGGCTGAGTGGGGACAGGGCCGTCTTACAGCATTATGGGCCCCGGGCAAAGCAGTGTACTGGGGCCCCTACGACAACTACAACTACTGTTAATTTTGGAAGCTTCCCAATTTTCCAAGGGTTAACAGACACAGATTAGTATGGGGCCCACGGGCAAGTGCCCATCAGGCCCATGCGTTAAGATGGCCCTGAGTGGGGACTAGAATCCAGATCTCCTGAGTCAAAGTCCATCCCTCTTAACCACTACACCACACTGGCTCTCACATGAACATGCACCTCGGGAGTTTGCATTTATCTATTTACTTAACTGATTACTTTTTACCCCATTTTTCACCAAGGAAATGCTGTTGCAATGACAAATAAGCAGAACCACGTTTGTAAAATATAAACTTGGTTGAAACTTTGACTTGGTTAAAGCGAATACCTTAAAAACACAATTAAAACACAGCAGCAAAATAATAAAACTGTGCCCAACCCAGCAGACCAGCTTACATGCCAAAGGCCTGCGAGATTCAAAACGTCTGTGCCTGTGGCAGAAGGGCAGCGGAGCGGGGGCCCACCTTACCTTCCTCAGTAGGGAACTCCAAAGGTGCTGGCCTCCAGGAGGCCCTAACAACGTAAGAGAAGCCACACGGGATCAGACCAAAGGTCCATCTGCTCCAGCTGCCGTACGCACGCTGGCAAGCCAGCTGCCCACAGGATCCCTCAAGCAGGATGGGGGCAAGACCTCCTCCTGCCCAGCTCCTCAGCAACTGGTGCAGGCAGGCAGGCCACCTCTAGTAAAAGTGTTAGCACATAAGCTAGCAAGGCCGGCAGCCACTAGTAGCCTCCTCCCTCATGAATCTGTCCAATCCCTTTTAAAGCCACCCGCACTGGTGGCCATCACTACTTCCCATGACAGCAAATTCCATAGTTCAGCTGTTTTTTTGTGCAGAAATACTCTCCTAAACCTTTCCCCAATCAGTTTCATGGGATGATCCTGATTTGAGGATTAGGGGAGAGGGAGGAAAATGTCTCCTTCTCCATTCACTCCACGCCATGCATTATTTTAAACACCTCTCTCATGTCCCCCCTTACTCCTCTTTTTTCTAAGTTGAGCAGTCCCAGTTGTTGAAGCCATTCCTCAAAGGGGAGCTGCTCCATCTTCCTGATCATTTTCAGTGCCCTTCTCTGTACTTTTCCCAATTCAATGATACTCTTATGCAGGGCAATCTTATTTAGGTGAGGCAGCCAGAACTGGACACAGTCTTCTAAGTGTGATCATACCAAGGATTTGTATAAGGAGACTAAGGTCTTGGCAGTCCTATTTTCAACTCCATTCCTCATTATGCCCAGTGTGGAGTTTGCCTCCTTCCTAGCAACCGTGCACCAGAGGCTGACATTTACACTGAGCTGTCCGCCACTATCTTCTGCCTGGCAGGCAGATGTTAACCACATCAAGCTTTCCCTTTATTGTCCTTATTGTTTACTCTTCTATGCATGGATTCTTTTTGAAAAACATGTCTAAAGCAGCTCAAGATGGATGGAAAACATGTTCCCCCTAGAACTGCTAGTTAAAACTGCTGATTCCCTGGTCCTGAGAAACAACAAGGCTGCTTTACAATCTAGCTTTGCATAAGGAAAATAATGTAGAACTATTATGGGAGATGGATATTTGTTTATGTGTTATGAGCCCCAAATGGCTTTGCTATGCAGTAGCTCAGCCAGTAGATGGGCACAAACATCCACCAGCCTCGTGTGTCACAGGATGGCTTGAAAGATGACTTTTGCAGATTGGCAGCCCACCCAGAAGCAAGAAGGAGCAGGGTTGGCACCCAAGACCTCACAGGGGCCCCTACTATGTAAAATATATGCAAAATGCTTGCTGCGTTTTGATAAAAATAACATTTTATGGTAAGATTGCTGTTTTCCCTCATTAGACTTATTCCTAACTTCATTGTTCACTGCATAATTTATGAATATGTTAATGTCATTCTTATATATTGAGGCTAGGGGATCTGTGGCCCTCTGGCTGTTGTTGGACTTCAGCTCCCATCATCCTTGAGCAGTGACTGGGCTGATGGACTGTAGACAACAAACTCTGGGAAATCAGCAGAGCAGCTCTGTTGAATATGGCAGAGCCAGAGGCAACTTCATGCTGTTTTTGACAATCTATTAAGGTGGAACCTGGCATGTACCATGGAATATAATAACCCCCTTTGTTTAATACCTGTTTTAGGCATACAAAAAACCTGTTTCAACAAGTAGCTTCATTCCTTAGCTTAGAGATGATATTTTCTGCATTCTGGCTCTTTTGTCAGAATCCTTGCTGTGTGTCACTGAAAAGCTTTTAGAAATATCCTGGAGACATGCTTCCTTTGCAAAGACAGAATTCCCCCTCCTCCCGCAGCTGCTGGAACACCGCAGGCAACAAGATGCAGCCCTGCTGGAATATTGATTGATCTGCCTCTTGGATTTCAATGGGTCGCTTCTACATCAGGCTCCGAATGTATTATGGCAGAGGCACTTATGCACATTCCATGCTTCCCCCACAACCCGCCTTTGTAAAGCAAAAAGGATTCTAATGAGAGTTGTACAAGTTCCTACTGAGTTGCTCTGAGTGCTGTATAAATATGCATAAAGCAGCAGTCATGCAGAAATCCGGGCAGCCTGGGGCCATTGGGCAGTTCTCTGTTTATTTTAACCCCTCGACTGATTTCCTATTCATTCTGTTCATCTCTCATCATTTTCATCCTTTCTCCTTTACAGCAGGCAACCTTTTTGCTTGCTGGAAGGCTGATGGATGGCGAGGAACTACCATGCACCCGGGGCTCTTCTGCCCTATTGCTTTGTGGCCAGATCCTTTGTGATTAGATTCAGGATTGGGTGGGAAACCATTTTTTGACTATTCTCATTCAGTTTGATAGGAAATAAACTGCTTTCAAAAATAAATCCAAATGAGAAAAAAATTCAGAGATGTCGGCATGAGTTCAGCCACCGGTGAGGTGGCCAAGGAACATCCAAATGTTCTGTCTGTCATTGCACAGGCATCTCTTCAGCAGCCTGCAGCATCCCCCTCAGTTCCTGATGCTTCATGGGAAGGGATCATGAATTCATTCCTCCCACGAGGCTTTTTCCAGTCAGGAAGCACAGGCACCTGGGAAGCTGCTGAGCGATGCAGAGATGTGCAGCAGAAAGGAGACACCCACCATGGCAAAGCACTGTGGAAGTGAAGGGGACAATGAAAAGCCCTACCAGGCCTTCGGGAAATGAGAAGGCAGATTTTGGCTTAGCATTAGCTCCACGTCTTCCCTGGCGCTGGACACCGCTCCCCACACCAGCAAAACACACCTGCGTTGTGACGGATGCAGATGGGGAGCCAGCCTACCGGCACAGCTGATGCTTTGGCCACTTGCAGGGGCAGCACAACCTTCCCCTCTGAAACCAAACATCCTTACGATAAGAGAAAGACGCTGTGCTACAGTCCCTGCCAGGGGTGAATCCTGCCTGTGAGAAATGGTTGAGCATTCCTCCTCAGCTTGGAGAAAGTCAGTGAAATCATTGTTCCATCATCCCCACTGCAGCTCCTCTGCCCAAACATTGGGTGGAAAATTTCAGGAGGCCCAGCACTAAATAAATCTGGGATTTCCTGGGCAGTCAGTGAGGTTTTGATGGAGCCATGGAGAGAGTTACTAACTTTTCCTTGTTGTTCTGGCCTTGCTCTTGTGCCTACAACAGCACCTGCCCTGCAGCAATTTAGCAAGTGAAACTTAATCCATTGATGCTATCTTTTTATTTTGCCAGAGAAAGCTTTCCCTGTTCAGCTTTTGCATACCTGCATGGGACTTAAATCCCAAGATCAGGCCTGATTATGGAAAACAGATGGCCACCTTAGCCACAGTTGCATGGGTGGGAGAATTGCCTACAACCCCATGCTGCTCGTTGCATCTGCTCTTTGTTTCTGCCCTGCTTACGTGTGAAATTTTGCAAGCTGCCACCACGTCTCTTCAGTGTGGGTGGACAGCATTTCCCCCACTGCTAATCACTAACCCTTGCATTTATGGAAACTAGCTGAACTGTCCCTCCATGATATCAGGGTAGTTGGGGTAAGCAGGAGGAACTGCTTGCATGAGTCCAGACTGATGCAGCAGGCTCAGTGTCATCTGACCTCCAGCCCCTGGCATCCTGACCCTCCTCTTCCAAGGGTATTGTATCCAAAGCAAACAGATTCTGTGTCATGGCAAAGCGGGACGGAAAAAAGAAGATATGCACTGGGTACTTGTAGGGGTTGAGCTCAAGCAAACGGTCCCACTGCAGTTCTTATCCAAAAGATGATAAGATGGAAGATCTGCCAAATCATGCTAGATGAATTGTCTAAGTCAAGGCTGCTCTCTGGCAACCAAGCAAGTCAAGTATACCAGTAAGGATTGCAGTAATGGAAATGGGGTGCTTCTGGGGGGCGGCTCCTAGACGCAACTGTTCCATGCAACTGTTCCATGCAACTGTTCTGTCTTTTTGACCTTAATGGATTTCCCATGTCATGGGGAAAAGACAGGAAAAATCAATGAGAAAACATGGGAAAGTTAAAACACAATTGTCTGGACTCTTCATAAAAATTGGTGCACAAAAGCAGGATTAAGGCATGGTAAAACCTCATTTGGAAGTGCCCGTGATGACTCATCCTTCTGAGATATTTAATTAGCTACATTAGTTTCAAAATTGTTCTGTTTGCTTCCCTTGACAAAGTGGGAATTTGACCGACTGACTGTACATTAATAATAATTACTGCAATGAAGATGAGTTTTTGAAAGGCAGATATTTTGCATCTACTCCTGCTTCCTCATTGATAACTAATGTGTTCTTTTTCTGTTTTTCACAGAATATGATCGAAGAAATTCCAATTCTCAGGAACAGGAAGAGTCCAGGGCAATTCTTGCACAGAAGATTGAGAAAGAAACGGTTAGTGATAATAGGCTTTTTAAAGTGTTATATGATGTGATAAGGATTTAGGGCAGCATATTCTGTTTTAGTCATAAATTTGAATGTCAGTTTTGTTTTGTTTTTAGAGTAAAACCTGATGTGATGTTGTTGTGTGAATGCAGTTAACATTCTGCAAATAACAAACTGCAGCAAAGACTAAGCAACCTCTGGACTGGGGTTGATGGGCAGAGTTAACTCTTGTGGACAAGATCCTAAAGACAAATCACTCTCCTAAGCTGCTATTTGCCTTTTGAGAAAAGCCCCTATTGGCATCTGTCAAAATGCCGCCACCATCATCATCATCATCATCTTTTCATTTCTATACTGCCCCAGAGCCGAAGCTCTCTGGACAGTTCATAGAATAGCAGCTTCATAGAAGCGATTTTTGTTCGGATTATGGTAGGGAAAGAGGAAGAGTGGGTTCTGGCAACACAATAACCCACAATCAGGAATAGAATGTCTGAACCCTGATTGTGAACCCTGCACTGTTAACAATCCATGGCTTCTTAACAGTGCCAAAAAAACCCATGAAGAGAACCCATGATTTTTTTGTTGGGCCGTGAACTGTGAGTTGTTCACCCTGTTGTTTTTTTTCCCCCTGGGCTGGGTTCAGACAACAAGACAACCAGATGCCAACAACAACCCATGGTTCAATGACAACCCACACACAACCCATACTCAGTCCTTGGATGTGAGTTATCAGAAAGAAATGTCTCCTCCCCACCCCCATGGTTTCAAGACTGCCCCTTTGCTGCTGTGTGTATAACCCAAGATGTGCATGTTAAATATAATAAACATGTTCTTTTCTTTGGCCCCTGGTAAGGAAGAACAGAATGCGTTTGAGGAGAACACGCAAAGCCTCTGACCATTTGTGTATTGATTTTGTTATGTGTCTTTGCAGCAAATCCTGAACTGTACTCTTGATGACATTGAGCTGTTTGTTGCCAAGCTTCAGAAGGCAGCAGAAGCATTCAGACAGCTGAACCAGAGGAAGAAAGGAAAAAAGAACAAGAAGAAGGCACCAGCAGGTATAAAGAGCTGGACGACAGGAGCCTAGATAGAAAACTACTTTATGCAGTTCAAGACTATCCATGTTTATTGAGAAGAAAGTCCCACTTTGATCAGTGGAGCTTTTTCCCAGAAAGTGTACATAGGTTTGCAGCCTCAGTTCTTATTCAACACAAGTCTGCATGTTTTTTTGGTTTGGAACATCCTGAAAGAGATTAGGGAGTAGGGATCAGTTAGAGTCCCATGGGACATATTTGGCTCCTGAAGCAACTTCAGTCAGTCCCTGAGGGTCCCAACATGTGTTAAGCTGAGACTAAAAAGTCTCCTCACACTTTCAACTGGAACCAGAGACTCCATGTTTATTTCATATAGCTTTTATTGTAGTTCTGCTTCATGCCCCTTATGGAATGGGAAAGAACCAACACCATTTTGCTCCTTGAAAAAAATATATTTTTTTTCTCAGCACTCTCCGTGACCTCATACCATCTCAGCAGGATGGAAAAATCAGGAATTGGTTTTCAAGATTCAACATCAATGAAAATGTTGGATGGTTATGGCCTCATAGATTCTTCTCTGAGGAACAGAGTGACTTTCAAGAATACAGGGACTGGTTATCCCTGAAGTAAAATGTTTCCCCATCATGCAGTAATAACATTCATTTTTGTGCTTAGCTGGGGACCACTAAGAATTGTAGGCCTTTTTGCTGATTAAGCATGCATAGAATTGTGCCTTCACTCCAGAATACAGTCAGACATCTTCCCTGGAGTACTTCTGCTACCTCTCCTTGTTTCTTTACCTTGTTTGCTTGTCTCTTTGCTTTTTTTTAAAAAAAAATTTATACAATACAAATACAAAAATCACATGATAAAGAAAAAACACTCAATACACATAATGAAATTTGAAAAACAGAAATCACTCTTAGTGCACCCCTCCACTGGGACCATGACTGCCTAATTATTTTTTCCTTCATTTTCCAGCTCTTTCTGAGACTCCCCCGTCTACCCAAAATTGCAGTATATCCTTTGAGGGTTTATTACCTCCCCTTTTATTAATACATCTTCAATAAACATAACCCATTTATTCTTAAAATCATTCTTCTTTACCAATCCTTTTTTCACCTTTATCTCACATGTCAACTTATCATTAACCACTATATTCCAAACTTCTTTATACCATTCAATTAACTGGAGATCCCTTTTCTTCTTCCTGTTCTTCGCTATTAACAAATTTGCAGCGGATACCAAATTTATTGTTAATTCTGTCTCTTTGCTTTAAAGAGGGAGTTCTGACTTTGAGATCAAAACCCCCAAGTGAGGCTGAATTCATCGACTGCTTCCAGAAAACCAAGCTGGCACTAAATCTCCTGGTAAGAAGCAAAGGCACCACATCATGTCTAGACCGCAGGGCAGGAATATATATCTGTATCCTTCTTGCCACTATCCTGCATTAATGAAGTGTGATGCCGGGGCAAGAAAACTCCAGCCACATCTTGACTCTCCTAGTACTCCAGTCCTGCTCTCCAACCCCCTTCATGGTTTCCCACCTTTCCTCAGGTTTTCCCCCATTCAAAAAGGCCAAAATGTGTCCCTCAAGGTTAGTTACTGGGAAAAATAGAAATAACTTGCAATGTGCTAATATTTTGGGTCCACCCTTTTTGCCTCTTGTCCTGGAGCATTTTACCGTTGATCCTGCCCTCAACAGGTCACTGGAACAGAATTTGGCCTTCAAGCTGAAAGATGTTCTCCACCTGATTTTTATTATGCTTTTAAATCTGAAAATCACTGCATTTCAGTGTCAAGACAAAGGAAACAATAGACAGAGTTAAACATTTGATACAATAGGCCTCTGTAGAATGTTGCTGATGTGTTTACTATTTATAAACACAGTTTCTGTGCCATCCCATCCTCCATATAACTCCTTAATTATTTTTGCATATGAAAAATTCTAGTCAAGCTCACCAAGTCCATATTCAAAAGATTCATTGGGGGTAGCTGCATTTTCATATTTGCAAATCATGACATCTTTAAAAGGTAAATGAATATGAAAACTAACATTTACACAAATTATGCCTTAATAGTGCAAAACCCATAGCCATAAGCTGGAGAAACGGTTCTGAAGTGCCATGCAAAGCTTTGGTGGGTTTGGCAGCAAGGAACAACGCCTTAGTAACAGCCCACCAGGGGATTGTCCAGGCTTCTCCGTTTTGGTTCCCTGGAGAAGCAGAAGTGGGGAAACGACTCTAGGAGATGCCTTCGGGCTGCACTGCTCTGCCAGCACTCTGTTCACCAGCCCTCCACAGCCTCCAGGTCTTGTCCTTTCCTCTGAGACTCCTCTGAGGCTCTCATATTTCACCTTCCTCACCCCTCGTGTGGAGGGAAAACAGCTGGGGCAAATTCTGACCAGAAAAACAGCTTGCAAGGAAAGGGTAAAGCATCCCCTTTCCTCTTTTCCACTGGAGTTTTGTTTTTGTTAAAATAAATGCATCATAAAACCACAGAAGAGGAGAGTTGGCAGGAGCCAGAAGGCTATCAGGCCCTACCCTGCTCAGCGCAGGGCCCCACGGTAAAGCTTCCTCCTCAGATGGCTCTCCAGCTGCCCCTCAGATGCCTCCAGTGTGGAGGGGACCACGGCCTCCCCTCTCCTTGGTCCCACTGCTGTACTGCTCTGACACCTCTGTATGTCCTTTGCTGTTGACGGCAGTCTCTTGCACTGCTGCTGCTCCCTCAGAAAACTGCCATTGTTCTCTTGGGCACGTGCCTCCCCTGACTGACAGATAGATATTTTTAAAATGTGGCATCGCACACATGGGGAAACTGACACCAGCTTTTCTTCAGAGTCTTGGTTTTCCTCCTGAACCCAGACTGTGCCCTGCTCCCTGGAAGCTAAGTAGCTCTTCCAACACACATGGTATAGCCAATGGTCATACAAGAGCTGAATAACATGCAGACTGCGGGTAGCGCTATAAAATCCTGATGCAGAGATTGCACCACTAGGGAAGACTATTGCTGGGATGCGAATAGCCTGATTGCCTGTGCAAGCCATTAAGCATCCTTCATTTGTGTGCCACACATGACCTCTGCCATTTCCCTCTGATGATGCTTTCGTTCGGACAGAATGAAAGGAATGTCAATGCCATAAGCCATTGGCTCCTGCTTATAAAGTTGCAGGCCCTCAGTTGTTGGAATATCACATAAAGCGCACACAGTTAACTAGCAAGAGGTAGGCTGTGCTGAGTTTTGTCATACGCTGAGCAGCCACAGTGTCCTTTGTAACAAAGAGGTGTTTTGTTGGCCACTGTAGCAAATCCTAAGCAACCTAAATAAAAGCTGCATTCATCTGAGCAGCTCGTAGTTGCTAACACAATCCATTTGGCATCCTTGTAAATCCCTGCCATTGTTCTTTCTTTGCACTCCAGCCCTTTTCAGATACAAATATTTGAGGCTGTGGATGCACCTCTACGCGGCCTGCTAGCAGTGCAACTGCAGTATGACAAGCCCAGGTCTATGACTAAAGCAAACTCTTAAGTATGAGCTTAAGAATCTTGACTAATATTTTGACTGGAACTCCCTTGGAAACACAGAGAGAGTCCTGTTGGACCAGTCTGAAGGCCTGTGTAGTCCATGATTCTATTCCCACAGCAGTCAATCAGATACCCCAGTGGAAACCCCACAAGACAGACATGTAGGCAAATATGGGTTTGTTTTGGCGTATGTTGCACAGTGGATTGCCAAGCATGTTGATGGTGTTGTGTCAGTGATATCACGAATTCTCTAGACTTTATATTGTCTCATCTGTGTTAAAATCCACTAGATAATTTCCTGGGGCAGTGTCCCAGGGTTTTCAGCTATTATTACAGAACACAAATTCCTGTACTTCTGCTCCAGACCAGAGCTATTCAATCCAACATCCTCTTTCAGCAGTAACTAGCCAGATGCCTCTGGAACCTTGCAAGCCCATGATTTTTCTTGTTTCTTGTTAAAGTTGTTTTACATATATGTGTTGTCTGTGGATATGGTTGTATGTTTATGTTCTTTTAAGGTTTTAATCCTTGTAAACTGCCCAGACTGCTTCAGATGGTATAGAAATGCTATGCAGTAATGCAAGAGTTGATGGCACCTGTTGTTTGACCTCAGCATCTGGAATTCAGATCTGGAACACTGCCTCTGTACATGGAGGCTGCATGTACTACCATGGATTATATTTGTCAGTCTGGAAAGGTCTGTGGACCAAATAAAGACTTGACGGATTGATCATATTTGTCAGTCTTCCCATCTTCCGAGAATGTGTCTGATGCAGTCTTCCACATCCTTGTGCCCTCCAGATGTTTGTATTACAACTCCCATCATCTCTGTCCCTTAGCTATACTTGGTGCTGATGGGAGTTGAAGTCCAAAACAACTGGAGGATGCTTGGTTGGGGAAAGCTGGTCTAAAGGGTTAAAAAAAGATAGACGCCACCACCATCACCATGACCTGGAGTAATCCAAAGCTTTACAGCCAAGGTTTTCAAACCTGATTTACAGCCTCCTGAAAAATAGACCCTGAATGATTTTTCATTTGTTTCAGTTTCACAGGAGGGTGGGTGGCTAAGTTGGATTTTTATGTTAGCTGAACACACCACTGATTTCTTCTGTTATCCTTATTTCAAGCCTTGGTATGATCACAAAACATGTTTGCTTTCCTAGTTTGATTCCTTTGCCAGGAAAACATAAGGAAATAATGATATGTTGGAACACAACATCCACAAATTCAGATCAACCTGATTTAATTTACTTTTCAGGCAAAACTGAGGAAGCATATCCAGAATCCAAGCGCTTCGGAATTAGTGCATTTCCTTTTTGGACCACTGGAACTGGTATAACCTTAAGTATAATTTCTAAAAGCTTCTTTACACATTGCCAATATGGTCACCAGCAAGCAACCAGTTGATGAATTAGAGAGGAATAACCCAGCTAAGGACACCTTTCCCATTAAAGTTCCACTTGCGGGGAATTACGGGGGAAATCCTGCAGCATCCCAGTGTTGTCTGGGGATTAACTGGAGTCCCACTGGGGTCCTGCGGTTCTGAAGGCTGGGCATCCACTTAACCCCTTCAAAGCCAGAGAAGTAGGAACTCCACCAGCTGCCTCCCCAAGGCCACAGCGGGGCCTCAGAGAACGATTTCTGCATGTGGCTTACATGCAGAGATCACTGTACCCGTTCTGTGATTTGTGTTTATAATACAGCTGTTGCTTGGGGAGCATCTAGTAACAGATGCAGGGCAGTGTCCCCTAAATGTATCGTGTAGTTGCGTTATAAATGCCACATATAAATGCTCCGAGTTGCAGAAGAAGGGCGGGCTTGATGGCCCCTTGCATTTTTTCGTCTCTGTTTACAGTGCAAGCGTGTGTCGTGTCACAGTGCAGTGCAGCAGCTGCAGGAGCAATGGGAAGGCAGGCTGCCATTTCCTTTTGCTCTTCTGGTCTGAGTCTATTGCCTGCCTGCCTGCCTGCCTGCCTGCACACCTTCCCTTCCGTGCAGAAATGGAGGTTTAACCAGAAGGGGTGTGGTTATTGAATGCTGTGCAGCTGTATCAGCTGTATAGGTGCACAGTGACAAATACCCCTCCCCACGTCATAGATTTCCTGTCTGCAGCTCCATGGAAATTAGTACGAGGGAGGAGAAAGGTGTGTAGATCTTACATTGGAGGGGGAAAGGGTACTGGAAAATGTTGCAAAACAGGTTCTGTGCCTTTACGGACACTCTTGCTTGGAAGCATTATGATACTGCTAGAATGACATGCATGTTTTTACTGTGTGTGGAAATGTCCTAATCTTTATTCTATTGTAAGCACTTAAAATAGAATAAAGATTAGGAAAACCAGGAATACTGGCTGGACACCACTTTGGGGAATGTGCTGTGTGCCTTGCATGTGAGCTGGATGTTGCAAGGACAGGATAAAATGCTAGCGAAGACTGGCCCCAAGGTGCCTTTGTCCTCAGTCCAGAATAAGATCAATGCAGGAATAAATTTGGATCTGCTTTTTCCTAAGTATATTCCATTCCATAAGCATGGATACACAAAAGGTAGATATGCTGTGAGCTTCCAGTCAATCTGGTGCTTAAAAAAACCTGGAGAGTACATTACTTCCCATTTATCACCCAGCTGTTGCTAAAAACAACCAAACTCTTAAATATCATGGAATGGCACCATGATGTGGCTTGTGTAGCTCATCTTTGGCCATAAATGCTTTCCCAAAAATAGGAACTAGGCCAGATGTAGAAGTATTTGGCAGAAGAACTTGTTTATGAAATGAAGATTAAGGCGGAACTCTTCTCCATGTTATCCTTGCCAAGACTGCAGGTCGGTGCAGGCAATGTATTTTGCCTATGCCTGTCCCACACTGTGCAGGGCAAACACCTATCTTCTAGGATCCATTCCAGAAACCATCCTGTGAATATACAATATTCTAGTATTATTTTGGAATTGGCTCATCAAACTGCTCAGAGTGTTCATAGCTCAAATTAATGCAGTGAAAGGCTGACATGCTTACAAACCCCAAAACCTGGACTGGCATTTGGCATTTCCTGACATTTTTTCCAAGCCTTTCATTAGCTTCTCAATATATTGCTTTAAGTAAAGAGTTAGAAAGCAGCCTCCCCTCAAATATTTTGAAACATCGGTAGACATTCTCTTCTGTGGTTGATTTCTCTTTTGCACTCCAGATTGTCAACAGTTGTGGAGGTCCCGATCTTGCGAGGAGTATCCTCAGCCCACTTCTTTCCAAAGATACCACAGATTTCCTGAAAGGACATCTTACACCAAAGGAGATGGCTTTGTGGGAATCCTTAGGAGAGACGTGGACAAGGTCAAGGTAAGCTTAAGCAGGACCAAAGAGCAAACCAGGAAAGGCTCTGAAGTTGGCCAGAGGGAAAGCCCGCGGAGAGATCCTAGGAACAGAAGCATTAACTAGTGTCAGAAAACGGTGCTAACCACACCAGGCTGGGCATGCAGGCTGCGCTACCTTCTTTCCAGCACACACGATTCCCTCACATCTCATTTCAGACTCAGCTGTGCTGGGCTGCAAGACCTGAAGGGGAGTCCTGCCATACCGAATGGGGGATCAAACCTGAGCAGAGCCTCTCCATGCAGTCAGGACTGCCGATCATGCTGGAGACCTTGCTGTGCTCGAAGGACCATGAGCAGAGCTCCCGTTCAGATCTCCGCTCTCAACACGCAGCCTCTGAACTGAAGGGGTGAGGCGGGACATGGCCGGAACACACGGGGGTGTTGGAAGCATGGCCTGCAGGAACGGCCCCGCACCCAACTCCTTCCAGGCTATTCGCAGTATTGGCCTAAATTCTAAGGACAGATCTAGCGTCCTTCCCACTCTCATACCAAAACTCTTCATAACACAAAACCTCTTCCTATCAGGGATCCTCAGAAGCAGACAATTGTGCTTTTCAGTATTTCTTTGCAATTAAGACTGGAGATTGACAATACAAAGCTGCTAGTAGAAGGTGGAAGGTAATTGCTTCCCTTGGTGTAGAATATACATCCCACCTCATTGCCAAATTAACTTAGTTTAACAGTTTGAAATTTTATTTATTTATTTATTTCTGTACCACCGCATAACCAAAGTTCAGTTCATAAAAACAATACTATAAAATCTTTCCCAAATATTATTGTCGTCGTACTGTGCCATCATGTTGGTTCCAACTTATGGCCACCTTATTTATTTATTTATTTATTTATTTATTTTAAACATTTCTATGCCACCCCCATCACAACAAAGCCTTGGGGCGGCTCACAAAGGATACATAAATACATAAATAATAACAATATAACAATTCAAAAAAATTGTTTAAAAACCTTATGAGTGAAAACCTTCCAGAATGTTCTATCAGTGACATCCCTGCTTAGCTGTTCTAAATTCGAGGCTGTGGCTTCCCTTCTGGGGCCAATCCATCTCTTACTTGGTCTTCCTTTTCTTCTTATGCCTTCAGCTTTCCCTAGCGTAATTGCCTTCTCTGGCAAGTCTTACCTTCTCATGGTGTGTTCTGAAATTTTTTTAAAAAAATTTAAAACAAAATTAAAAACAACTAAAACAACATATGTGGAACAGTAGTCCTGTAAAACATTTGGGATGGGTAATCTCAAACCTTTCAATATCCATGTATATCTTCAAAGGCTTCAGAATTAAGAGTTGTATTAATCTGGCACTGAAATGCTGGCAAGGTTGGCACCAGGTAGACTTCAGTGGAGAGGTCATTCCAGAGAAAGGGGGTCACCACTGAGAAAGTCCTCCCCCTTGTTGCTGCCCCCTGAGCCTCCCTTGCACTAGCACCTCGAGGAAAGTCCTGGGTGTTGAGCCTCATGTCAAAGGGAGACATGCGTTCAAGTACTTGTTTATCAGTGTCAAAGTGTGGAAGGAATGTCCACACCATGCATAGTAATCTCTCTTAAAACATCTTCAACTTACTGGAGGAACATCATCTACCTCCGATTTTATATAGTCATTGATGGCTATTTGTGAGCATCTCGAAGGCAGAATGCTGATTTTCAAAATATGTATGAAAAACTGAGAATGGCTGCTATTGCCTAGAATAAAAAAGTATTACCTACAGCACTCACTGTGTGTAAAATAAACTTCCTTATGCTTGTCCTAAGGGCTGAATGGCCAAGAGATGCCAACATCCCAAGCTATATTCCGAAGTTCCGCAATGGATGGGAGCCACCCTTGGAAATCTTCCGTGGAGCCCCTTGGGAAACGGATATGGGCCTGCAAGAAGAGGTGAGTTTCGGGCTTAATTTTAAAAAAAATCAACTAAAATTATGAGCCAAATACTCTGCAAGCCTCCATGTAAATAAATGTATTTGTGACTTGTAAGAGGTGTATAGAAAATGCCCACTTCATCTTATTATTCCTGACTGGTTTATTGAGCTGGTTCACACAATATAAATAAGCTTATTTAAAGACTTACTTAAATTGTGCCATACGCAGGCACGACCTGGCATGATGTAGCTTCCAATGTTGCTTGAAAAGTTACCATTTGCAATCACCTGCTTCAAGAGAACGGTGGAAGAAAATGTTTGTACTAAAAATCACATAATTCAACTGAAAAGGAATCCATGTTGTTGGGTTTTCTAAAAATGCTTCTGCATAACTAATAGCAGGACTTGAAAACACCACATTTAATTTGGGGATGCTTATTTGTTCAGCATTCATTGCTGATGACAGTCCCTGTTGCAAAGTTTTCCTTTGATGCCCACCCCGTTTTGCAGACATACCTTTTCACGGCTATTTGATCTGCTTTGCTCTGGCAGGTGAGTCACTTGTCCTGAGTCCTCTCCTTTGCACTAGGAGAGGTCCCAATCCCTGCTTCTCATGGCAGAGCTCCGGCAACCCTTCTCCCAAAATAAATAAATAAATAAAAGGTTAAGCTCCGGTCCCACATTTCATGGTCATGCCTTTGACTGATAAGTGTGTGCATCTTCTCCAGGCACTGCCAAATCCATAATGTCCTTTCTCTGTTTTTCCTCCCAAGCCATCATCACCCAATGGCTATCCCAGCCGGAACCTGAAGCCTGCCCAGATGCCTGATCAAATGCAATCTGTGGATGCCTTTGCTCCCCATGCGCAACCCGTCAATAGGTAATTTCTGGTGCACGGACTTGAATATGCTGAGTGCAGGCTCAGGCCCAGGCTCAGCATCTGTGTGGCCAGACTGCTAGGACCCACTGGAGCGGATGCCTCTGCCTCCCTTTTTAAAAGCGTTTGCTTTTGATTGAGAGACCCCTCCCCGCCCCTCCATGCCTCTAGGCCTGCCCCCGGTGTGTCCATCAGGGCAGGCTCAAGAGGCAGTAAGGAGAAAGAGGAGAGAAGGTGGCACTGCGGTGGCAGCACCGAACCTGTCAGGCCAGCAGTGGAGGGCAGGCGACAACGGCAGGACAAGCCAGGGGTCCCGCGGGGCTGCCGGCTGCCAGGCATGGCTGCTTCACCGTCTGTCCAGAGTAGCGCACACAGAGGCATGGAGGAAGCAATGCCTGGCCTTCCCTAGGAGCGGGGACAGCAGAGAAAAGGTGGAGGCTGGCAGCTTGCAGTGGAGGAGAGGCACTGCCCTCTGGGCTGCTTTGGGCTCCCTGGCTGGTCCTTTTAGCTCCGCTTATTTTCTGGCACCTGCTGAAGCATCAGGAAATGAACGGAATATAATAAAGGTGTTGTGGCGGAGCTTCTGCATGCCCCCTCCTCACCAGTTCCTGGCAAACTCCCTGGAGTGGGTAGTCCGGCTCAGATGGGGGAAGAGGGTTCCCAGCTCAGCGGGCACCACACCCATCACGCTGGCGCTGGCACTTGCCTGGGAGACCCTTGGCAGCAACAGCAAGGCCTTTTTGCCGTTCTTGCCAAGGGGCTCAGCACCTGATTCCCCAAACTTTGATGGGGTCATTTGCCTGGGTTTGGATGATAGAACAACCCACAGTGGGTTCCCATCTCATACAAACCCCATCAAAGAAAGATATTGGCAGCCCAAACAAAAACCTATCAGCTGGGCCTTTACAAACAGTGATTGACTGGAAAAATCTTTACTGAATCTCTTGCCTTGGTCAGGTACCAGTCACAGTTAGGAAAAGCAAACCCAATAATGTTAATCACACGTTTTCTCCACCGCTGAGGAAATGAGGGTCAGTGGTACCTACGCATCCTCTTCCAAGGTGCGTTGTGCTCCTAATTACGGGGTTGTGGAGGGCAGAAGCTTTCCTGAATTCTACCGGTCCCAATCATTTTTTCCATTGACTCAGTCTGTCATTTACATGTTTCAGACACAGTTCACCTTGTCCTGCTTATTTCCAACTTCTTTGAGCATAGCTGTTGGAGAAGATTACCAGCTCCTTTCCTGTCCTGTTAAAACTCCCCATGTCTGGAGTCCAAATCCCAGTCTACAAAGGGATCTTTGTGACTTCATCTTTTACCCAACTATGAGGTTTTATTGAGTGTAACGTCAAATGTTGTCCCAAATCAACAAAACGGAAGGCATATGAGAATTCTCATAACTACCACAGACATTAATATAAAGGGCCTATCTGTTATTGTCATCTGACAAAACTTCGAGATTCTTTTTCTAAAAGTACTAGAGGGACTTTAACTGGCTTTGCAGGAAAACCTGGAAGTTCAAAGTAAAGCAATGCTTATAAAAACCTGAGAGATGTTTCCATAGCGAAATGTTGGTATAACTCCAAAAATTTAAAAGCCCACAGTTTTAAATTAATCATTATTAATTTCATGCATGCTTGTGAAATATAACATTGCACGGTGCTCTAAAACCACACAAATAAAAGTACAAGTCTGTTATCTCAGCCTCAAAGAATACAGCGGGCCTGATCCAGTTCTAGTCATATTTAATGAGTCGTGTGCTTATTCCAGAAGTATTACTCAGTACTAGAAAATATTAGTCTGTACTAGAAAAATACAGGGAAATAGTCCCATGGTGTCTTAAAGACTTGTGGTTAGAGGTTATTGCACGATAGGTTTGTGAGAATATGTTCTTCTTGGAAGTGACATGTAGCTATCGATGGCCCTGAGTGGAGGGGAGGGCATGCAGGCATGCACATCTGTGCCGAAGGATGCGTCTCGCTGCCTCACCAGGGCTTGGAGGAGCTTTGTGATGTGACTGCGCGTCCGCCGTGCATGCGGAGGCCTGGTTCTGCCCGCTTGCCTAACTGGATTGGGACAATTGGCTTCAAGGGACCCGGACTGGGTCAGACTAGTTGAAAGTTGGGGCTGGACCCGGAACGCCCAGTGCCCTGCCTCTGCCCACAGAGCCAGCGTGAAAAGAACCAACTGGGGCCTTTGGGGGGCATTCTGGGGGGTGGGAGGGGAAGAGACTGGCCCCACCACCCTGCAAAGGATCCCGGGACACCTCAGTCTCTACTCCTTGCACTCTGAGGCACCGCACTTGCATGGATGCAATGGGCTAAGTGTTTTGCAGGGCAGCAGGAGTCCAGAGGTGACTTTCACTTCCACATTGCTCCCTCCCTGCATGGGATGCCTGTAATCCTCCACATTCAAAAGGTAGCAGACTGGATTGTGCCAAACCCTAAACACTGAAGGATTTTCTGCACTGCTAATCTGCAATTTACAGGCAGAGAGGTCCTCACATCCTGCACTGAACATTCCTGGAGTAGTTGCCTCCCACCCAACAGGGCAAATGCAGACATTAAGTGCTTAGAAAACTTCCAGCCCTTTAACCTTCTGGGATATGCTATGCTAGTCTTGATCATACCAGAACCAAGATTAGGGTTAAACATTCGTATAAGCACACAGGAGGAGAGTTTAACAGCCAAGCACCAGAAAGCCTGAGCTGACGCTTAGCTTGGCTACTTCAAAGTACAAAGAATGGTTGTGCCTGCACAGAAGATTTTCTTGGAGATCTCTGCAGGCAGTAGGCACTTTCTCCTTCAGCCAGTGGGTGATGGTAAAAGGAACCAAATGCTCATTCCAGGTCCAAAATTCCTCCTTTGGCATACAGCTGTAATCATTAATTTATAGAAGGCTTGCCTGAGGCTCAGCTGACATATTTTTAGAAAAGTATTTAAGAATTGTGTTTTGAATTAGAATAGTTCAAAAGATCCCTTTTACTGAACTTCACAGCTTTATTTGATAGTCTTTGGTTTTATTATGAAGACTTGTTCTGTTGGCCTAGAAGAGGTTAATGTTAACCTGATCTGAACAATTTGTGGGCCAGAGTAGAGTAACATGCCTGGCCCTAGCCAAGCCAAGCCATTTATCTGCTGATTTAAGCATGCTATGGCAGATGACAGTCGTGAGGCTATTATGCTTTTGTCATGTAGAGGAGACCAGTGAAAACCCCTTTATATCTTTCTTTCAGGGATACACAGAGCAAAAGATTCGCCAAAATTCAGTATGACTTCACTGCTCGAAATGCCACCGAACTTTCAGTGCAGAAGGATGAGATTCTAGAGGTAAAAGAATGAACCTATGTCTTTCTTGCCCAGCCTTGCAAATAATTGCCATGCGGAACAGGGATACCCGTCGCCCTCGCCATGTGCTGATTCTCCAGGGCAATGTTGCTGCACCAAAGCTTTGGTTCTTCCTGACTGCTGGAAGGAAGTTCCTGCACTGTATGAGCAGCATCCCTAGCACTGCATAGTGTTCAACACAAATATGTTGGGGAGCGGCTACAGACATGGCGGTCCCTTTCACAAGCAGTTCATTATGGCTGACCTGGCAGTGGGCTGAAGGCACTGGGCACTGGGAGAAAGGGAGCGGAGTGGCGGAGGGCAAAGGTGGTTGGAGGAGATCTTGTGCCACTTAATTGCAAAACCTTCCGATGGGCCAGTGGGTGTAGAACCTCAGGCCTGGGAGTCAAACAGCCCTGAAGTATTGTCCAGAGGGGCCCATGCCTCCGCTTCTCCTGCCCCCTTCCCCAAGCATCATTTCATGGAATCATAGAAGAACAGAGTTGGAAGGAGCCATGAAGGCCATCGGGTCCAACCCCCTGCTGTTACAGGACACCAGTTTACACCACCCCACTCATCTAGATGGCTGTCCAGTTTCTTATTGAATGTCTCTAGTGTGGGAGAGCCCACCACCGCCTCTCCAGGCAGCTGGTTTCACTGTTGTATTGCTCTGACAGTGAGGAAGCTTTTCCTGATGTCCAGCCTGAATCTGGGTTGTTGCAGCTTGAATTGATTATTCCATTTCCTGCACTCTGGTATCAGTAAAAAGAGATCTTGACCTTCCTCTCAGTGACAGCCTTTGAGGTACTTATAGGTAGATACAGGGCCTTTTTGTTATAGAACGCACCGGAACAGCTTTCCAGCAGCTTTTTTTGATGGATTTTTCCAACAGATTTTTCCAAGTGATTTTTAATTGCCCTGTTGGGTGTAGCAGGTCGACAGCAAAAATCATTAAAATAGTGCATGCGGGCTGCTTGTGTGTCCATGCTGATTGTGAGGGCGCTGCTCAGCTCGGGGCACTGCTCGGCTTGGGATTGGTCGTGTGGTCGCGCGCTGAGTGCTTACTGCTGGTGGCGACCATTATGTTTGTGTGTGTGTAGAGTGACTGGCTACGTGCAAAAGGTAAATAAGTTCTTTATTTCAAAAAAAAAGTTGGTGAATTGAATATATATATATATTTTAAATAAAAGATTAACAAGACGTGAGTTCCGGCACTTTTTTTGTTTTGTTTTTACAAAAAAAGCACTGGGTAGATACCATGTTTCCCCCTCAGTCATCTCTTCTCAAGGCTGAACATGCTCAGTTCTCTCAGTCTCTCTTCATATGGCAAACCCTGGATCATTTTTGTTTCCCTCCTCTGGACCTTCTCTATTTTTTTCTGGTGGTTTCTTAGCTTCTGCCCAGTTTCCCCCATCCTATAGTGGAGGAAATGGCTCTGCTGAGACTCAGTAGCAGCCAAGTAAGAGCTGTACCAAACATGGGCTGGTATTGTTTGCTTTCTGATCCCACCCTTCACTGGGATGCAGCCTGCAGCGCTTCTCCGAACTGGAGCAGGGCCTTGGGCTGGAAGAGGTTCTTCACACTGCTGTACGCAGTGGTGTGGCAGCGCATCAGTGCACTGGAACACCTTGCTGGGCAGGGCCAATGGCCTCCTGTGCTGCTGCCCTGGGATTCCCTGCTCTCTCCCACCAAGTCTGGCTGCAATCCTCACAATAGGAGTGTGGGGAAGAGAGAGATTTCCCATACCCCTCTCCAATGCAAGGGATTTACTTATGGCTTGCTCTTGGATGGGCACTGAATAGCCACTTCAGTTTGCAAAAGGTATACATAGTGCAGAGCACTTGAGAAGGAGGTGCTCCTTGACTGTGGGGACTATCCTGATGAGGGCCTATACCTCAAATTTACAACTGCACCTTTTCCCGTAACGAATTCAGGTGTAATAGAATGCCTTCATGGGGAAAGTCCCATGTATACCTACCCATCTGAAAGATCCATCCTCTAAGGAGATGAGAAGGGTGGAGAACAGAAAAGGGCCTTTTCGGTGATTGCGCCCCATCTTTGGAATAGCCCCCCCACCTCCCCGGGAGCAATCCACCTGGCACTTTCATTACAATCCTTTTGGCACCAGGCAAAAACAGTTTTATTCTCCAGACATTTTAATAATTGCCTTTTAACGTAATTGATTTTTAAAGGAATTGATTTATGCTTTTAATTCACTCCAATTTGATTAATAGTCTCAGCTGTTTTATATATAAGTTATATTTATAATATTGTTATATGCACACTGTTTTAACTGTTTAATTGATTTTTACATTGTTCTTGTATATGAATTGTTCTGTATTGTTGTGAACTGCTTAGAGGACTCAGTAGGACCAATAAAGTGGTTTATAAGATAAATACATGCATCTTGGGCACTTGGTGCTCAGGAATAGGAATTCTCATGTACTATATATCACAAATTACACTTTTTATTACAGTTGTACAAGAACCCCAAAGCAGATATTCTAAACATCACTGGGACTGAATTTTTCTTAGCAAATAAAGACTTTTTCTATGCACAGGTGTTGGAAGATAATAAACAGTGGTGGAAACTGAGAAATCGAAGTGGGCAGACTGGCTATGTTCCATATAATATCTTGGATCTGGTGAAGATAGAGGATTATGGGTCACTCGATCAGGTGAGACTTTGCTACCTGTTAGCTGTAGTCAGGTGCTAAACACTTATTTAAATCCCACAGATTATATCTACAAGAAGTGTTCCCCTTAAAATACAGGTATGCTAGACTACAAACTGCTCTTAATTATAAATGTGTATGAAGAAAGTATATCTATATGCATATATATTGCATGGGTACTACACACGTGCCTATGCATTTATTTATTTACTTATTTCAAGGAGATTATGGTGGCCTGATTCTTTCTTTCTCTTTGCCCTTTATCCTTGCAACGCCTGTGTGAGGGAGGCCAGGCTGATAAAAAGTGAGTGGGTCAAAGTCACACAGCGAATTTCATGGCCGAGCAGGGATTTGAGCCCTGGTTTGCCTGCTAATCATTACATGCTGAATAATAAACCTTGAAAAGTTACATGGCAGTTGATGGGTATAGGAAAGAGAAAGGAATCGTGGACGTGGCACATTTATGGGCACAAAAGCTGCACTGGTGGCACAGGCCACTAAAGGGAAGCTCTCACCCTACAAGGCTCCTGTGTTACGGTACCTCATTTCCAAGGTGCTAGCAAGCACCTTTGCAATTTTGCAGCACGGTTACTAGGCTGTAGAGTTTTAAGATGGAAAAGTATTTTTACATTACTTGATTCTCCTTGGAAGAAGTGAACACTACACATGGAATAAACAAACAAGTCATCAGTTGGGGCGCTCAGAAGACACTTGTGGGGATATAATTTATATGGTGTGCACTGTGACGTGGAGACAAGAAGGAAGATGCAGCCCTTGGATAAGTGCTCCCAGATGTACTCTTCGGGACGTCACATGCCATTTTTGGTGGACAATTTTTATTATTATTATTATTATTATTACTATTACTATTATTATTAGAACATTTCTATGCCGCCCCTTGCCGAAGCCTTGGGGCAGCTTACAACACAATACAATACAATACAATACAATACAAAAATAACAATATAAAATTAAAGTTAATAATATAAAATAAATAAATATATATATATAAACGATATAAAAGAAGTTATAAAAGAAAAGTTATAAAAGAAAAGAAAAGGAAAATGTTCTTTCGTTTCCTCCCAGTCCCAGTGTACATATGGGAAAATGCCAGGGGTTGTATCCACTGTTAGTCCTAGCGAATACAACTCTTAGTCCTAAGAGCAGACTGATTGAAACAAATGGGACTTAAGTTATACTAACACTGGAGATAACCCTCAAAATATTAGTGAATGCAGCTGATTCTGTGGGGTCATGTAAACACTACAGCACAGCTATTTTTATCGCGTGCTCGCACTGAACCATCACAGGGCTAATAAGCAATGGACCAAAGTGTTGTCTGAATGTTGACCTCTTGAGTCAGTACCCAGGGATGCCATTTTGCAAACTCAAATAGCAGAGCTATTCTAAATCCTTCTGTGGTGCAAGCGTTTGCCCATTACCCTTGTGCCAGTTGTGCAACCATGTTTGCAAAAACATACGTTTTGGTGGCTTCTCCTTTCATGCATAGTTTGGAAGCTAGTTAATGCTAGTGCAGAGTCATTTTTACTAGTGGAATGATACAGTTGGCTATTTTCTTTGATAAGCAAGATTTGCTTATTCCTGAGGAGGCGTTTAGCTTGGCTGTGTCCTTTATCTGAGGAAAACCTTGCACAAATATCCAAAGTGTTGCTTTCACTAGAGCAACAGTAACTGAAGTGTTGCTCATTGCCACTGTCAGGAGTGCAAATTGCCCCAGTGTGTTCCTAGTTCATCAGAATTGACATATCCTTCTAGGATGAACACATAAATCTAGGATGAACACATAAATCGTGCACTCATGCCCTTCTTGTGGGTTTCCCGGGAGCAGCTGGCAGGCGACTGTGTGAGAACAGAATGCTGGACGAGATTGACCCTTGATCTGATCCAGGAAGGGGTTCATATTTTCTTAAAAGTCAAAGCAAAGATGGATGTGTTGCTGATGGTGCAAAAAGTTAATAAAGATGCTGTGACAATTCTGGACTTGTACTCTTATCACAACGAGGCTTGGAGGATGACAGTAATGAAGTAATAACAGTTAACAATGTACTTAAAGATCTTTTTTATTTTGTACTCAGAAATACAAAGGAGAGTTGAGCCCAAGAGGAACTGGACCTTCCAGCCCCCCACATAAATTGCCTGCCAGCTATGCTGGAGATAAATGGGGAAGTGAGATGTTAGCCCGTAATTCTCCTGATGCCAAAGAACGTAAGTACACAATGAACCAGTTGCTTGTTATATCTTCCATCATAAAGTCATTGTATGCAGACCAAGAGCCCACCCGTAATTTAGCCCGGACCAGAAATTCCCCAACGGCCTTGGGCTGGTGGGCCATTCCGAATGTGGAGGACGTGTTACCGGCACCCTCCCTGAATGGTCGCCACACAGGAGCGCCGTGGTGGCTGTGACAAAAAGAAAAGCAACTTGCCCAGGAATCTAAGTAGAGGTGGGTTCTGGGTCGTCGCAATGTGCAAAGCCGCAAGCATTGCAGCTGTGAGCAGGGGCTGGAGAGGCGCATGCAGCTGCATCTTCCCAGGAGGGCAAGGCAAATGCACCACCCCGTCCACTAGCACCAAGCCAAGCCAGGCTGTGTGGAAAGCCAATGCCTCTTACATGCCTTCCTCTCGAAAAGTGGCTGGGCAGGCTCCAGTGCCCCACGTGCGTCCTCCTTGGAAAGGAGAAGATACGTGAGCAGGCAGGAGGGCCACTTTTCCCAGCTCCCTCCAGGGAAGTCAGAGGGAATTGCCTCCCCTTTCCCTCTCAGGCCAGCGCAAGTGTAAGGTGATCCCACTGACTGGCGAGGGGGAAAGAAGGGGCTTCCCCCCACCCACCCTGCTCTGCTACTCCACTCTGTTGGGAAAATTCAGGTAAATCCTGGTAGGAAAAGGTTGCTTATATGTGCCTTTGCATTATAAAATCAAAACTGCGCCTCTTTCTCAGAAAGCAGCAGAATTCCAAGCCAAGTTACTGTTCAGTATTGCAGTTACTTTAAGAAGATGGAATTCTTAGCTGGGCTGAGACACTGCTACAGGCTAACAGTGTCAGTGGGGAAATACTGGTGTTCGCATCAGCTGCAGAGAGAGGAGACAAAGGTGTCCGTTTGTTTCTGAATGGACCCACTTAATCATCTAGTTCTGTCAAACCAGTTTTCCTGAATGGCTCCTCAGTCAGACACATTTGCATGTTTCAACAGACATGGGGGCTTTTCCAAACTACAAGGAACCTACTGAATTGACATGTCAATAAAGCAATCAGTAATATTTTCCATACTATTGTTATCAGTATTTCTGATCAGTTTGCCTAAAGACATCAAGATGATGATGTCTTTATCAAGCATTATCAAGTTTCCAGATAATGCTAGTAGATGCTATTGTACTAGCATTATCTGGAAACTTAGCACCCTGTATTGGTGTACGCCACTAGCAGGGTATAAAAGCGTCTGTACATGGGCTGCGATTTTGTAGCTGAGTTTCCCTCTACCCGGGAGTGCACTGTCCTTAGTTACTGCAGAAGCTGGGCACCAATTCAATAAAGCCACAGAAGTTCAAGACATTTCGATCTCCCCGAGTCTGAGTGCTCATTCCTTGCAAATTGAAAACCAAGATTCTGGCAATTTTTGGCAACAAAGGTAGGACTTGTGGGCTTCTGAGCTCTTTATCCTAGGCGGAAGAGATGGTAAGTTCAGCTGGAATTCTCCCCATTTTGGGGAGCATAGATACTGGCTGTCTCAACCGTTTTTCAGGCGAGCTGGAGTAATAGATCTGGTCTTAGAACTTTCTTGCACGTGGGCTTTGTGGTGGCACTTTAAAACTGGACTCACAAGCACAGGTCCTACCCGGTTTTCTGGACATCCTCAATAAGCCTATCCTGTATGAAGATCCTGGGGTTTTGTAGAGAAAAGCTTTATGTGGGTCCCTTTCTTGCCAGAAAATGGGACCACTGGCCTTTTTCGGCATTTTTGGGCCATCCCTATCTGCCAAACTGCCCCCCTAGTAGGAAGCTCCCCCTTTTGTTAGACGAAATGATTGCATTTGCAATTGCAGGGGAGGCAGGTAGGCAGTGGCTGGGGAAAAAATGCCGAAAGAAAAAACTGTTGAGAATTCTCAGGATAGGCATCCTGAAAGGATTTCCAGAGAGAAATAAAGAAAGGAAAAGAAAAATGGTCAAAGATACAGAGGGAAAGGTTTTCTTTTATATTTTTGGGAAATTGGTTGGTAAACTCCTGGAAATTTGAGTGCTTGTGTGTAGGAATTAGCCTGAGCAGTAGCAGACCGGAGTTCATCCAGGGAAACTGAAAGAGTCAAAGGGGCGGACTGATTGCACGAAGCCATTAGATGGCTCAGAGGCAGCGAATGGGGAGGGTTGCACGCCCTGTGAACAGAGGATAGCTCTGAGCGCAGACCTTGCACCTCGATTTTTTTAATTGACTTGATGCTCTCAGTACTTCCTCCCATCCCCTTAATTTGTGCATTCTGTTTTTAGAACTGATTCATCACATGGATGAAGTCAATGACGAACTGCTGAAAAAGATCACCAACAGCAAAGTCCCTCAAAGGCACTTTAAAGTAGAGAAGGCGCAGCACGTCCATGTGCCCATGACTTTTGAATCCACTCCTGAGGAAGTCAGAGCCTGGCTGGAAGCAAATTCTTTCAATAAAGCGTAAGTCACTCTTCCTCTCCTTCTACTCCTCTCACTCTTCTCTTCTCTTCTCTTCTCTCAACCTGCCTCTTACATTTTATCATATATGCTAAGCTGGGAAGGCAGAAATGCCTTTTTCCTAACAAGCAGGTTACATGTCGGCAAGGATCGTAGGGCCCGGGAAATTCAGAAGGAAAGGGTGGGAGAGAGTCCAGCCCATTCCTTCTTTCAACTCTTGTTTTCTTCCTGAGACGGTCAGCTCCTCCCTTGTCCCACCCGTCCACTGCGGGACTGAGGCGTGGCCCTGCGCCCTCCCTATGTTGTGGCCTACAATTCCCTGCAGGCTGGAGCTGATGGGCATTTTGTTCCAAAGCATCCAAAGGGCATCAGGTCACCCAACCCTATTTTAGTAGGATTTGAGAAGAAAAACCTGCGATAGCAAGTATGCCAGGGGTGTACAATCAAGAGAACATTTATCGTTTATTCAGACATGCAGGAAATATATGCGACATGTAGGCAGACCCCAAAGGGACTACCAGGATGGAGTCTGTACAAGATGCTTTTGTAACCTACCAGTTACATACACAGTTTGGGGGAGGGGTGGGGGATCAGGTACACAGACACACATTAGAATAAAACCACAGGGACTAACTTTTTAAATTTGTTCTTACATATTCCATTTTATTCTGTACCGCTGCTATGTTTCTGTGCTGAATCATAGCAATTCCAATTCCAATACCGGTTTTGTTCTTTTAAATTAATTTTTGTGTGTGTTTTTTTACAACTTTCGTTCAATTTTAACTTTGGATAAATCACCCAGAGAGCTTCAGCTACTGAGTTTTATAAAAATCAATCACATTTAAATAAATAGGTGATTGTGAAGGGCACCAAAACGTTGTCTCCAAACTGGGAAATGGACATTGTTTGACAAAATGCCAAATGCCGTTCAATGCAAGCAAGAGTAAATGGATGCATGCAGGAGCAGAAGGCCCCCAGCGTCACACGGGCACTGTTGGCATCTGAGCTAGCAGCGACTGACCAAGGAAGAGACTGAAGGGCTGTGCTGTACTGCTCGATGGCAATTTCCACCAAGGGTGCAGCTACTGTGAAACAGGCAAATGTCCTATTAGGCCTCATTAGGGAAGGACATGAAGACAAAACTTCCACAATCATGCTCCCTTTATAGAAATCTATGGGGGGACCACACTTGGAGTACTGAGTACTGTTATGGTCAGAACACATTTCTAGAGGATATTTTAGAATTCGAAAAAGTGTCGTAAATGGCAACTAAAATGATCAGGGATCTGAAGCAGCTTCCCTATGAGAAAAGGTTACAAACTTGGGGATTGTTTCGCTCAGAAAAACAGTGACTAAGGGGAGGCATGATAGAGGTGTCCAGAATTATGTATGCTGTGGAGTCAGTGAAAAGGGAGACTTTTTTCTACAGTTTCTAAAACCTGGGGTCATCCCACAATGCTGATTGGTGGCAGATTCAAGACAGATAAAAGGAACTAGAGCAGGACCCCTTTATCTGTGGGGACAGGTTCCAAGTCCCCTGCTGATGCCCATATCTGCAAATAATAGTGAGCCCTATATAGCGAGCCTTATATACTGTACATATACATTTCTTTTCCCCCCCACAATTTAATGCGTAGAAGATTTCCTCCATCCTAGCAAACCATTTTTTTCCTTTGCCTCTTCCATCGAGATTTTTCATTTAAAGGAAGCACTTTACAACTTTTCTTTGGCACATTATGACTTCTCTTAAAGGCGGAGGTCAACTGTGGTTAAGTGAACCTGCGGTTGTGGGTCTGCTTCTTCACACAGCACGTAGGTAAACGACAGCATCCATTTCCATAGGAGGTAGCGATGGCCACCTATCTGGATGGCTTTAAATGGGGATCGGACCAATCCATGGGGGAGAAGGCAACCCGCAACTACTCATTATGCTGTCTGCATGCTGTCTCCAGTATCAGAGGCAGTGTGCCTGGGAATGCCAGTGCTGGGGAACATGGATGGGAGGGTGCTGCGCCACTGTTGTCTTGCTTGTGGGTTTCCCTTGCTGGCTGCTGTGTGCACACAATTCTGAACCAGATGGACCTGGAGGAACTAGATGATTCAGCACGGCTCTTCTTAGGTTATTTTGTTCTTTGGTTTTTCTCCTCCAATCCTTGTGCAAATTATTTAACATTTCCCCAGGATTGTGGACCACCTCGGCATACTGACAGGGGCACAACTTTTCTCACTGAACAAGGAAGAACTGAAAAAAGTATGCGGAGAAGAAGGTGCCCGAGTTTATAGCAAAATCACAGTGCAAAAGTCGATCGCTGAGGTGAGATCTTTTGGCAAAAATGGTTTGAAAGTTCCCATATACGGAGATGTAAGGCTGCACCTAGATGTAAATAGACAGGTAGTATGATCATAGCACCAGATACATTCCTTGGGAAGAGGTCTCAAATAAGCATTTAGAGATTTGGGTAACTCAAAATTTGGCAGATGAAATTTTATTTACCCACATTAGTTGATGCAGGAAATTCAAAGTTATTTAATAAAATGGGCAGAATTAGACATTGCTTGGCAGAGTACAATATCCATTACTGAGATGAATATGCTGCCATATTTTTAAAAAAATCAATATCAATCTGTAAGTGAACAACACAGTATAAGCAAAAATGTAAGCTGTATTTTTTCTGGATGGTGATATGACCAAGAGTTATTGTTAAAATAATTTACTGGTCATGAACTGCTGACAGCTTAGAATTCCCTTGTGTATAAAACAACTATGCTGCACGATTGAGAATATTGTGCCGTACTTCATAATGCAACAGTGTTAGAGCAAACAAACATGGGTCACACAGACCTCAAACATAAGTTAAAATACCTTTTAGTACTGTAGCAAAAACTATTACTGATTATTAAAATAAACACATGTACTAGATTTTAGGGGGATGGGATTAGTCTGGACAGGCACCCCTTGCAGCTAAATATTATAGAGAGTGTGTGTGTTACAAAAAGTCCATGATTAGAGATAATTTAAGGTATTTGATTAATTATATACATACATAATCCGTATACAATCAAGAGTAATAATATTCTATAGATAGGACATTACAACGAAGAAGGTAAGGTGGTGATGTTTAGAGAACATACCCCAGGCAAACAACGCAACACACAAAAATGAGCAAATAAATCAGCTAAAGCACAAGAAACGTGACTCAAAAAAGACAAAACACACACACACACACACACACACACACACACACACACACGTGTGCACAGGAAAACTTACATAGAACTCATCCTCCCTCCCAGTCTGCAGTGTAATTTTCAGCCTGACGGGGGCGAAGGAAAGTCTCTGCAGGTACATCAGTGTCCGCGGTCGTCACGCTAAAGGCCTCAGGAAAATGGGAGAGGGCTCATGTCACTGAGGGAGCCATAGTTGGCTGGAGGGATGCTGGGAATTACTGGATTGGGGGAGGGGGGGCTAAACATGCACAGGGTTAGCCTAAGCTAAGAAATATGGTGAGAGTTAGAGAAAGGAGCCAGCAAAGAAGCCATTGAGAGAAAATGGCATCTTTTTTCCCCCTTGGGAATAATAGAGCTCAGGTTCCTGTAAACCGCTATATACTGTCAGGTGCAATCTATTTTTTTTTTAATCAAATATAAAATTAACTGTACTGAAAACTGTACTGAAAAGCAAGGCATTTCTCTATAAGTTATTGATGACATGGTCCTTTTATTAGTCTAAAAGATCAGTTTAACATATTGGCATTAAAGCATTATTACCGAAGGCATACAATACTAAAATATAATACATTTCTTATAGATTTTCTTTTTTAAAGTAGCCAGAAGAAAGAGTTGTGCAGCCTCACTCAACCTGGTATTTGCCAGATGTGCTGGACTACAACTCCCATCATTCACAGCCAGCATACTCATGGTGATGGAAGTTGTCTTCCAACGTATCTGGATCATGCGAGGTTGGGGAACTGCCCAGTTGTATTGCCCAGCTGTGTTTATGGCTAGCTGAGTCCTGGTTGAAGGCATGAGGTGGCATCAGAGAAGTCCAGGTTTCATTTCAGAATTTTGCAGTAACATCTTGCAAAGGTCTTTTGCAGAAAAACGGATATGAAATGCTGAGTGTTGGGGTTCAATGCAAGATCATTTCTTCACATCACAGCATTCAGCCTTCACCTCTGTTCCTTTTGTTAGTCCTCCAGCTTTTTCAAAATTACCGCCAGCGATGCTGCCATGTAAAGCAAACACAAAAAAACAAAACTAGATCATGGTTATATCATTAGTTTAAGTGGATATCTTGAAACTTTTATTAAATTGAAGAGGAACCTATTTCATCTGAAAGAGTTTCGAATTTCATCACACTCTTCATCTTTTGGTTTTATTCTAGAAATGCAGAGGAGAGACAGAGCTTCAAGAAATCATGAAGAGACGCCAAGAGAGGATTGATTCTGCTATTTAACTTCTGCCTTTCCCCTGTCCCCAACTCCTAATCATATACACTTGCTTGCAGAAAAAAGGGAAAGAGATGAAAAATTAAATAAAGTCACCCATTACAATGATAAAACATGGCGGGGATCAGTGCCGAACAATGTAAATTGCCATCCAAACGGACTGTTCCTTCGCACTGTTGATAAAGGGGAAGCTAACGTGACTTTGCATTGGGAGAGAGGGTCCTGTACTGCACAAAGTATTATTTTTGTATCTCTGTATTTTATGCACAAACATTATGTTTGTGAAGTTTAGACTATGAGGAGGATCAGAATTCATGTTCAAAGCAAAGACTGGATCAAAGCAAAATGGCCTTAAGGTAATCTTTGTTTCCTGTACGGCCCGTTACTGATAAAGCTTCATAAAATGGGCTGGAGAGATACAGCTACGAGAATGAGAATGCTTGGAGGCCCTGTGTTTTGAAGATAATGTGCTCCCATATCTTTTATTATGTATGATGCAATAAGGCCTGAATTAGCGCATCATGGGGGTGGGAATACTTCCTGGGAACACAACTGTGACATATCATAACCCAGCAAACGGATGACAACCCGATGATTGACCGGCAGGCAAAAGATTTATGTTCTTTTGGATTTCTCCAGAATGAATTTGGCCACCAAGCTGACTTTTGCTTTCCCACGGGATGTTTCTATGATGCCACCATGTATCAAGCTTATCTTGGGTTCATCCAAGGGCAGTTTTAAAAAAAGCACTAGCAGCTGCATCCTCTCAAAAAGTGATATGAAGACCACCTTGGGTATAACTGGATATGCTCTGCAGAGCTTTTGGACAAGTGGTTGAGCTTGTCCCTCCCACATCCACCCACTTAAGGCTTCATCATTACATCGAGGCAAGCCTGGCTTGGCTCTGCGCTTGCATCTCTGGGATGACACAAGCCTCTTTTCTGATCCTGAAATGATGGTATGGAACGTCTGTTAAGCTTCACTACCTAAGTTAGTTAAATAGTCATATTATCATATTAAAAAGGAACATGAAGATTTGCAGTACAGATCATATCTAAGCTGGACCTTAATAATGTACAAGAAAAGTCTTAGTTTCTTACTGGTATAAGGAGACAACTTGCTTTCTTGAAGTCCCTAACAATACAATCCTGTAATTGTCTAATTAAATTCAGCGGAATTTAATCCTAGTTCAGTATATAGGCTTGGAGCCTAAATGGCCTTCCCTCTATTTTACCCATTTTCATGAACCTGCACTAGACCAGACTTTATAGTGGCTGGGGGTGGGGGGAGAGGTATATCTTTTGCTTCTTAAAGAGCTAGTAACTAAATACTACAATTGAGCAATCTCTCCCTCCCTCCCTCTCATTTGCTATTTTTCCAAGTTCGAGGTGAGGCTGAAATTAACTGAAGCACATCTCACATTTCTTTGTTTCATCCGCCTGTTAACAATATGGGATGGGCACAGATTAGCAGTGTTTGTCTTGGAATTTGTTCTTGACCGCACAGTCACAGTATTGCCCAACTGGAACATCAATCAATAACCAAAAGATGATTCTGCACATGAGATTTAACTCTGATTTGATATATATTCTCACCATCCTGCCCTGGGGGTGCTTCAGCTATGCAATTTGCTTTAATCAAGGGATGCACATTTTAGGGCCTACGAGGCCATCAGTGTTGGGTCTAAGGGAATACTACAATGAATTGAAGTTTCATTTTTAAAAAGTTTCTGGTCCATATGGTGAGGAAGAACAACTTGAGAATATGCATGTAGAACATGCATCTAGCACATGTATCCTCAGAACCCATAAAGCAGTAAAACAGTGCAATCCAAATTTTCTTAGGTTCTTAGGTTCCTGCTGTTTGAATAAACGTGTTTGGTCAGTTGGTTCGTCGTGCTGACATGTGGGTGTCGCTCTACGCCCAGCTGTTTACACAGCTAATTGTTCTTTGAAGGATTAGATATAAGCCAAACCTCACAAGCAAGAGTGGTTCTTGGGTGCTTTGTCCTTGTTCTGTCCAAATTAAACAGCTGAATACCAGTCCCCTTTGCTGCACGGTTTGAAACTACTTAGCTCAGCACTGGTAAAGTATGCAGATCTTTTGGTACAGCCATCTATGGCAACAGGTGCAGTTGATGTTGGTAAATAAAAACTCCATTTAAGCTTTGATGCTTTTGCACATCTGGAAATAGACATGTCTGTGTGAACAAAAGTGGCTGCTGGATGTTCTTTTATTTTGATTCTGGAAATCTGAAGATGTATCTGGGCTATGCCTGAGTCCTGCAAAGCCTTTTAACATGCCGACATCACATGCTATGAACTGCCCCATGACTCTGTAATTTACTCAAAGAAATTCTATTCCTCTGCATGTTTGGAGAATTTTGCAACACCAAAACTTTGGGAAATGCAGTCTTCCCTGCAAAACATTTCTCTATCTATAATTGTTATTTGTACATTAGCCACAATAGTTTTAGATTATCTGTACATAAATATATATACAAGGTTCTTTACAAAAACTAAAAGCAGGCATAAAAGTGATGGACCTATAGCAAAATGAAATGTTCATATTATATATTGCATGTTAAAGGTAGCTGCACAATTATAATTTAATCACACTTGAAGAATCAGAACCAGTATAAAGTACAGTATATATTATATATGAAGCTGGCAAGTATATAGCCAGCAGAATATGCATTTATTTTTGTTTAACTGTGTAAACCAGCCTGATAGAGCAGACAAAGCAAACAAACTGCTTATTATGCAGAGTAATACTAATGAAAGTCCAGCAAAGTAAAGAAAAACATAATTTCTTGGAGGAAGAATAAAATACACATTACAAATAAATAAATTGCTCTATTGTCGCTTTGTAACATGTGTCAATATCAATAGAAGTGGACAGAATTCTGTAAAGATACGTTGCAAACACGTTTACGGGGTGATCCTAGTGGGGAGAGGGAGGGGGAAACCAAGGCAGAGAACTGCATTTTTATACCCTGGCAGTTTGTGAGGGCAGAGCAGGAGGTATGAGTGCTTTAAACCATTTCTTTTATGGTTTAAGAAAAAGAATGTGCATTTCCACTGATTCCAGTTGGAGAGAAATCACTGCACCAGCACCAGGGCTACTGTTCCCTCCCATTCAGGGGACGGACTGGGGCAGCGGGAGGGTTTGGATGCTGTGTTCTCCCAGTTTGCCTCATTGCCCTTTCTGGCATCAGAGCAGCACTAGTTGCATTCCTTTCCACAGCTGCAGGTGGAAGGCATCTGAGGTCAGTTCTCCTCTCTGAGGCCAGAGTGCCCTCGGAAAGGCAGAGCCAAAAAATCCTACGGCTCCTGGGATGCCCCTGCCCAACCGACCCTGGGATTGCATGCCCAGCAGCTTACAGGTACGCAGGCACTGTACTGTAGCTACAGATGGAATCATAGAATAGCCCTATTGTTGGACAAAGGGGGTCTGGACCTTCGTGCCCTTGACCCAGTTAAGCACGGCAGGGGTGAGAGATTGAATAAGTTTCTTCATTCTCAAGAATACGTTCAATCCCAATAAAAAGGCCATCAAACCTGGGACCATGGTAGAGTCCCCCTTTTATACCCTGTATGACCAGGCAGCAGAGACAGCTGCTTACTGGGTTGAAATTCCCACCAGGATTCCTTGTGAATCCTGTGACCTCCATGCACATCTGTGGTGCTGGTCTACCTGGGAGTTGAACTCGAGGCTCTTGGGCGGAAGATTGCTCCATCTCGGGCCATTGATGATTCTCTGTTGTTTTGTAACTGCACTATAGGTTCTCTATTGTTGTGTGTATGCTTGGGATGACCAGCCGGCTGCTGCCTAATGCTGGCTGGTCGGATATGTCCTACAGTATCCTGTACTAGCCAAAGGAACCAGAACTGCCTTGATCAGGTCTGGCCCATAGCTTTTTCCGCCCGAAGCTAAGATAGTGTCTCTCTTCACTCCATACATAGAACCCAGCGGGACTGGATCTTACTTCAGGGGTTGTGACTCTGTTCTCCACTGTGTCTCAGGCAACTGGCTGGTTCTGGGCACATTTGTGCTCTATGTAGCAGTTCTGTTCTCTGCTGGAGGAAACAGCTGCAGGCTCAGCAGGAGCAGGTGGGGGCCGTTGCTGGTGCCTCCAGCATCAGCTGCCTGAGTCAGTCACCACATTCTCCCTAATGGGAGGGCTGTACCAGGTCTGCTCTTTCCTGTGCTTTCAGCCTGTGCTCTTTCCTGGCCTTTCTCAGCCTCCTCAAAACCTTTCTTCTCTTGCGTGCCTCCCTCTTCAGTTTCCTCAGAACTGTACTTCAGGATCTCTGTCTTCTGTTTCTCACTTCAAAGTCTCCTAAGAACTCATTTTTTCTCATCCCATTTCATAGTCCCCTCCAAGCCACCTTATTTGTGATTCATCAGGGTCCAAAAGAACTGGCATTTTACCAGCAGGCTGTATTGCATAGGATTACTTGCTTTGTGGGCTGTGGGAGAGTAAAGATTTGATAATACCCCCTGCAAAAAGAAAAAGAAGAAAATTGCCACCTCAGTCATGGAAATGCTGGGCATATGCACTGGCATCTAAGGGGAAGTTAAGTTATTGTTAGATGCTTTGTATAAGTGCAGACTTGTGAGGGTGCAGAACCTTCTACATGGCAGAACAAAGCTTACTTTGAGATAACCGCTTGTAAGATGCAAATCAGCACCAGTTGGATTTTCAAAACATATTTACAGTGGGAGTGTACATAAAGCATGGGGATAGAATGGAAGCTTCATTGTAACAAGAAATGCCACAGTTATACATCCTTGTTCAGGCCTTCCTGTGAGTTTAATTACAACAATCATAGCATATTTTGCTTGATGGTGATGGTTTTTAGTGTGCAGTGCAAATAAGGAGGATGAAACAAAAAATCAAGGGGCAGGTATCCATGCAATATCTGGAAAAAACAGTACACTGCACCATTGATGGCCAGCAATGACAATCCATGCAATCCAACCTATTGCATTGCAGCAACTGGAGTGGACAGTTATTATTCTAGTTTTTTTCAGCCAAGATGAACACTGGGTAAATTCCAAATATTGCTAGTTGTTATTGTGTGCTGCTCATGTACAATTAGAGCATATATTCCTTGCTAGTCAGAAAGAATAAAAGCTATACTTCTAAAACAAATATAAAACTGTATTACTTACAGTTTCATTGAACAATTGAGATCAGACTGTTTACTCAAGAAGTGGTTCCTGCTTTTCTACTGCATAACTTCGAAGTGAGTAGACACAAATGAAACTGGAAGGTCACAGCATTGTTTAAGGCACCCATAAATTACCATAAGCATGGAATGCCAATTGCACAATATATGCCTTGCCAGTTAGCAGAACCAGGAGAATGTACGCTTGGATCCACACACTCAGACCTCAGCAGTTTATTGGCCGAACACCCAGATACCCATCTGACAAGAGAAAAAACAACAGCGCTTTTGAGTAGCCAGTATTCCAAACCGGCTACAAGCTTCCAGAGCACAGACAGAGTTTCTTATAAGTTGTGGGTCATATACACAGTTTCAATGCAGTTATGAGATTCTGAATGGGTGAGAAAGTAAGGACTGTGGGGAATAATACAGAAACACTAAGAAAACATTATAGGCATCAGGAAAAACATCATGACCCATCAAAGGCTTGAGTAACAGATAACAAATAAATCAGGAGTTACAGAAATCAAACTGGTTTGAAATGTGGATTTTGTAATCAGAGATACAGATTTCCTGAAGATAAAGCATAAGTTGCCTTAAGACTAAACATGAGCTGGCTAGATATTTTCACATTGCAAAGGATGCTGTTTGGGCTAGGAGCTTGCTTTATCTCAAAGTGGGTGGATCATTAGCATAGCTTGGGGCTGTTTTTCCTCCCCTCCCCTAGGACCTAGGAAGGAAAAAACCTGCAGATGGGGAGGAGGTAAGGGCACTGCTGCCAGATTTTATATTAAAGGACATGCAAAAGCATATTGTTTTATGTGAAGATTTATTTGGACTTTCCAAACAAACTCATGTAAAAAAAAACCCAGGTATTTCCCCAGCTAGTCATGCTTAGTCCAGGAAATCGCATATCCAGGAAGGAGGAGAGGACTAGAGGAAATATAGTCATGTGAAATTAGATCAACTGCACACCACCAAGTCACATAAGACAACACAGGATCTCTGGAAAATCTTTAAAATAAATCCTCTGCTTGCTTAAATGGCCCAGTGGACTTCTGAAACCATTGTGATGTTGTGTCTGTTGTTGGGCTGGATGTGAAAATCCACTTCCAATTTTTTCTAAATTCATGGACAGGAACAGTCTACTCCATCGCAAGAATTGGGTAAGAATTAGGCCACTCAGGTATGATCTAAATCAAATCCCTGATGAATATACAGTAGAGGTGACAAATAGATTTAAGGAATTAGATCTGATAGACAGAGTGCCTGAAGAACTGTGGATGGAGGTTCGCAACATTGTACAAGAGGCAGCAACTAAAACCATCCCAAAGAAAAAGAAATGCAAGAAAGCAAAATGGCTGTCTGAGGAAGCTTTACAAATAGCTGAGGAAAGAAGGAAAATGAAAGGCAAGGGAGAAAAGGAAAGATACACCCAATTGAATGCAGAATTCCAGAGAATAGCTAGAAGAGATAAGAATGCCTTCTTAAATGAACAGTGCAAAGAAACAGAAGAAAACAATAGAATAGGGAGGACCAGAGATCTCTTCAGGAAAATTGGAGATATGAAGGGGATGTTTCATGCAAAGATGGCCATGATAAAGGACCAAAATGGCAGGGACCTAACAGAGGCAGAAGAGATTAAGAAAAGATGGCAAGATTACATAGAGGAACTATACAAGAAAGAACTTAACATCCCTGATAACCATGATGGGGTGGTCACTGACCTCGAACCAGACATCCTGGAATGTGAAGTCAAATGGGCCTTAGGAAGTCTGAGCAACAACAAAGCTAGTGGAGGTGAAAGTATTCCAGCTGAGCTACTCAAAATCTTAAAAGACGATGCAGTAAAAGTGCTACACTCAAATTTGGAAAACTCAACAGTGGCCACAGGATTGGAAAAGGTCAGTTTACATTCCCATCCCAAAGAAGGGCAATGCCAAAGAATGTTCAGACTACCGCACCACTGCACTCATTTCACATGCTAGCAAAGTTATGCTCAAAATCCTACAAGCTCGGCTCCAGCAATATGAAAACTCAAATACTTTGGCCACCTAATGAGAAGGAAGGACTCCCTGGAGAAGAGCCTAATGCTGGGAACAATAGATGGCAAAAGAAGGAGGGGATGGCAGAGGATGAGGTGGCTAGATGGAGTCACTGAAGCAGTTGGTGTGAGCTTGAGTGGACTCTGGGGGACGGTGGAGGACAGGAAGGCCTGGAAGAATGTTGTCCATGGGGTCAGGATGGGTCGGACTAACAACAACAACAAAATGCAATGACCTTATCTATGCCAAGTGATGAGATTCAAATGTAGCAATACAGTGCAATGACTATGTGATGGTTGTGTCCTACAAGCAGAGTCTCAACAATTTGTGTTCCTTCACATCTGAGATCATCTTCCCTTACTTGCAACCTTTCAGAATGCATACAGAGACCAAAGACAGTGTTATTGCTGTTGCTGTTTTTTCGCCTTTAAACCAACTTTTAATTTGCTGAAGTGGTTTAGAGTATAAATCAGTAATTCAAATTTAAACTGCAGGATGATCAGAAATCGCTGGTTGGCCAGGCACTCTTGATCAACCTTTGCTTGAAAGCAAGGAACATCAAAGAACTCGTGTACAGGGCAGGGTGCCCATCTGTTCAATTCATACAATATGTACAGAAGCTGTACAAGGGAGTGCATGCCTCTGCTTGTCCTTGCCTGATTTGGTATGTCATGTAACGTTTAAAAAAGACTATGGAAATTCACACTGGATTGTATCTGTGATGCAAAGGCTGACTCAGTATTGGTGCCAACATCCCTATGAAGTTGAAGCTCCTATTTATGTGTATGCAAAAACTCGGTGCAAAGTATTAGCGCCTGAGTATACTTGAAAACTTGGTCCAGTTCTCTCTGCCCTAGAACATGGTAATGCCTACTGAACCATGAGTCTCTGTTGCACTGCTGGTGTCATGTGAATGTTAATATGAGACAGAACATGGAAAATAAATGGAACCTACATTGTAGTCAATATTGATTTTAGATCTGAATTATGGGACAGTTGAAGGCAAGTTTATTTCTTAATGCATAGACTTTTGCTGCTGCCTATAAAAATTTGCTGCAGTTAACTAGTTTCCTTGCTACTGGTGTTCAGTAGCTTGAATTGGTACTTAGTTGGAGCCACAGGAGTTCCAAATCTGGCAGAGTTGAGCAGCATTTGAGTTTTCAAGTGAATATCAAAGAAGGAACTGATTTCAGTGAACATCCCATTAGAATTCTAGTAAAACCAGCTCAAGCTGTTGCAAGATGCTGAGTCATAGATGCCACTTTGGCTCCACACTAAGTTTAGATCTATGTCATGGCTTCCTCCCAAGAGTAAGGTGCATGTTATACTTATATATACACATACAGGTATAATATATAGCAGCTTATAGCAGTGGTTTTTAACCACTGGTCTGGGGACCGTTACCAGTCCGTGGGACATTTCCTGCTGGTCCGTGGGGGGGGGGGGGGGGGGTATCCTGCTCACCACGGACTGGCTTGAGGGCTGGCTGTGTGCCACCACCTCTTCCTCAGTTGGCATCGCGTTGGCAGGGAGTGTGCTGGTGCATCCAGGGAGGGGAGAGACATCTCAGTGGGAGCCAGCTGGGAGCCACACATCACCAATTTCGGAATTTTGTTCTTTCGTTGGCATTTTTTGTTGCTCGGTTTCTGACTGTTTTGGAGAATTTTCTTTTTTCTTTCTTTCTTTTGGTATCAAGTTTGGAAACACAGAATACCAAATACACAGAATACTGTATTATATGTATGGTGCTTTTTGTTTCTGCCTCAGCGGTCCCCCAAGGTTTTACTTTTTTTGCCAGTCCCCAGCTGTGGAAAGGTTGAAAACCACTGGCTTACAGTGTATGTGGGAGCAGTGACTGACATCCATCCTAGTCACATAACAAAACAAAAAAACCTCAAAAAGACAGTCCCTAGTAGTTTCAGAAATTCTCTTCTTCATCTTAGTGTTTAACTGCAACGAGGACTTGATAACGGGAATCAAGAGCTTTCAAGAGCAAAGCATAGACACATCCAAGTCCATGGCAGAACTACCTCAATTCCCATCTTTCCACCGAAGCTTGATACAGAAATGAAACGGGCGAAACTTTCCTCATCACTAAGGCAAAAGCTTTTATTATTTTATTTTATTTCACTTTATTTTATTTTTGGTGCATAAGGCTGTCGTTCGAATAGTGAAGGGGTATGGGGTGAAAGGGAGAAGAAACCACAAGTGCCACAAAACGATACCAAATAGGGTAGAGCAAGAAAGCGCTGCAGGCACCGTAGGCGGGAGTGGATAATAATCATGATTTATAACACCCGCTGACTCTCCCCTCGCGAATGCACAACTCCAGAACCGGGGGCAGGAAGCGTTCCGGGGCCTGCTCCTCTTCCTCCCGCTTTCCTGATTGGCCAATCCCTTCTTCCGAACCAGCCATTCGCTTGGCCCTTCCCCCTCTCTTCCTCCGGCCAGCCCGCACGTGATTGGCTGCGAAGCAGGGAGAGGGAAAAGGCGGCGCGGAGTGGCCACCCGCTGTCGGCTCGGTCTCCCCGGCTCCCTCTCCTTCGGCCAAGCAAGGGGTGGGGCGAAGCTGGTAGGGAACCGCGGCGGCGTGCGCTGGCCTAACTCCGCCCCTTCCATCTCACGCGGTCACTGCCTGTGCTCGCTGCTCGTCACAGCCTTGGGTGGCGCGAGCGAGGGAAGGGCGCGCGCCGTTCGACATAGCCCCCCCCACCTCGCCCGAGTGCATATAAAGGGTCCTGCCGAGCGCGCCCGCGCCCCCTCTTTGTCGACGGGCCATGTCAGTCTCCCCGGTGAAGAAGCCGAAGATGGAGTCCGTGCTGGATCAGCTCAAGCAGCACACCACGGTGGTGGCCGACACCGGAGACTTCCATGGTGAGGAGGCGCGGCCCTGACCCTCCCGCCGCCGCCAGACCCTTCCGCGGAGGCGGGTGGAGAGGTGCGAGCGGGGCGGGGGTGCCTGCTGTCCTTCGGCCCGGGAAGGCGAGCGCGGCGCCTCCTGTCAAGGCCGCTGCCCTCGCCGCTCCTGGCTGTTCTGGCTTGCTTGGCCCGCAGCTGGCCTTTTCCGGGTACGGCGGGAGCGAACGGCAATTCTCCCCTCTCTCTGCCTTAGGTGGGAAGTTTGTCGCTGTCACTGCCTGTCAGAAGGGAGGAATTAAAAAAGTAATAATTTTTCACAGTGAGAATTGTACGTGTTTACTCGGAAGTAAGTGCCTACTGTGCGCAGTGGCATTTACTCCCAAGTAAAAGGGCGAAAGGTTGCAGCCGCGGGAACTGAATAACCAGATGATGGTAATGGGTAGGAGGAAAGGGAGACGAGGTTCGGCAGGTCAGACGATCGAGATTTCATTAGACAAGTCCAGCTCATTCAATGGAGCTTCTTGTATGGATACGGAAAGGCCGGTTCCACCTTCCAGAAAGAGTTATGAAGATCAAAGTCTGGGTTCCTTAATTTGCCTTACTAGATTTTTGTGTGGCTTTGCACCTAGTGAAATTTGGCAAGGCTGCTTGCATGACACCTGCCTGCCTTGCTTCGAGCATGAGTTTTGATTAATTTTTGCTAGTTGAAAATTAAACTATTTTATCAGTCCGAGGAATGTCAGGTAAAGTCACTACAAAACACACCTGGGGTGTATGCCTGATTTTGATTTATTTTGATTCATATAAATTAGATATGTAGTGTAATACTCTGAGTGTATTAGAAGCAAACAATCTACAGGGATAGCTTATTGCTGAAACATGGTAAGGAAGGAAATATTTGAATTGAGTTCTGTTCTTAAAAACAACAAAGAATTACTGGATCAACTAAAAAAACTATCAACTTTAGGTATACTGTAATTACCTCTGTCAAATAATGAATTTCGTAGGTGGGCAGAACAGCATATGGCCTCATACCTGGTGAGAATTACTTGTCAGTCATTGGAAACATTTGGACCTAAGCCCTGTTGCTATTACATAGATTTACTCAGAAAATGTTACATTATATCTTTAAGAATATCATATTAGGATGAAAGTATTATATTTCTGTAGTGCCACTTGTGCAACTTCAGGGAAAAAAATAGCATATCCTCCTTAAGGTAATTTGGAAAACATGACCAAGGTATTTCAGATTACAATATGTATGTTTGGTAATACTTGCCTGCAGTGTCTGCATGCAGATTACATCTTTCTAGGTTGCATTGAGATTTACATTTCTAAAATGGTTTTACATATATTGAATTTTGTGACCAGAATTCTCAGATGGTGCACTTCAATAGCATTTGCTGCCATACTGTATTGAACATTATTTGACTTCCTGGATTGGTATTCTGCTTTCAGTTATCCTAGTTAATCTTAGTGATTTTATGCATAATGATTGCTTAAAAGAAAGCTGAAATGTTACAGAGAGGCATGAACAAAGAGTGAAATTTTATTTAGTTGAGCTTGCAATGACTAAGCTGTTTTGTTCTTTGATTGAAGAAGGTGGATCCAAGGTTTAGATTATAAATTCACCTGCTTGAGGGATCTCTCTGTTTGATACATAATGTGCATACACCTATGCAGCATATACCTCAGGAATAAGGTGGAGGAAGTAGAGAGGGGAACATTGTGCCAAATCATGTAGGGAAATCCTCCCACATGTATTCATTCATCTAATCAAAAGCTTTCCTTTCATTCTCAGGCATGCTTGCATCACATACTTTCAAAGTCTGTGCAGTTTGAATGGTCAGATGCCTCCTCAATACAATAAAAGCTTAAAGCTGAACCTTGTGCCATCTGTTGGTGTTTTCTGCAAAATGAAAACAGAATTCTGGGTTTGTGAAACACTGATCGCAAAGAGGAAATGGCATACGGTACTGAGATGGGGAAAGAGGTGCTAGAGCAAACGGTACTTCCTCATTCTTCAGAAACAGGGAAGGTTACACAGCAGTTTGCATAACTGCAGCTGCTATCCTGTGCATGTTTAGGCAGAGAAAAGCCCTACAATACCCAGCACTCCCCAGCCAGCTGTGTTAAGGGATTGTGCCTTAAACTTCATAATTCTTGGTCGTAATTAAATTTATTTCTCATGATTTTTCAGATCCAGATGCTAAAGAGAAAATAAACACCAATTCAACTATTTTTCCTATGTTCTGGGAAAATGCTGATTCTAAAAAAGTATTAAAACCAAAAATTAATTAGATGCCACTTTTAATCAGGCATACAAAAATTCTTCTGAATGGGCTGTGTTTGCAAACAGTTAAGCAATTGATCTTGTTTCTCATTTTGACAGTCTTTTATATAATGGAACATTATTTCCATGGACAAAGTTGCATTCTGGGGCAATATACACTAGACATTCTTATCAGCATTGTAATCATTGGCATGTCAAATGACTCCCTAGCCTGTCCTCCATGCACTATTTCTGCCAATAATTCCTGGATTTCTTCAGACCTATTATTATCTGACCTGACCTCTTATATGTTGTAGGTATTTCCTGTTATGTGTGTCAACCTGTGCTAAACTTGCAGTATTATTCTGGGGCCAAGAGGAATGGTTTCAGTGGCTCTTCGACTGCCAGAGGTGTGGGGTGAGGGGGAAGCCTCCTGTTGTGGCTTTGGCAAAACAGCAGCAATCTGGAGATCCTTCAGTTGTTTTTTTGCCTCCTGGATTACCCCCACCTTCTGACTTGCAACTATCCATTCTCTGTTCCTCTTCTTAAAAAGAAAATAAAGTTAGTGGTGCATTTGCAAGTCTTTCTTATTGTCTCCTTTGCCCTGTTGCTAGCTGAAATGCATGCCTGCTCAGAAGTAAATCAGATTATCTGCACTGGCCTTACATTTAAAGCACACTGACTGCAGTGTAGGTCACTTGTGGAAGGGAGGGTGTTCTATTTGCTTCCCAATGGATGAAGGGGAAGGGGTTCTTCACTCTGTCAGGATTGGCAAGCAGCAACACTCTTTCTCCCTTTCGATTAATTTTTGTGAGAGGGAGGAGGAGCTGATTTTTTCCCTTTTTTAAAAAATATCTCTGCCTTCATATAGCTGAGCTAAAAAATAACCAAATCAAAGGAACATTAAAGGCTTATGTCCCCTTTCAACTCATAGACCTTCCCTACAGTTGTGTTTGTGTTTGATACAAGTTCATAGGTGGGTTTGTATGACACAAGTCATGGTGGTTTCTTGTGCAGGATAGTCTGTCATGTCGTCTGAACCCTGTCGTAGTATTGCAGCATAGTATGTTTGGTTTTTTAGAAACCATGATAAGAAACAACAGTTGGCTTTGTGGTTTGCACATTTCACCATGATTTCTCTGACTATCTGAACTTGGCATTGTGGTTTCCAGTGTCCTGGTATGCAGCTACCACCGAGTCCCCCAGAAAGAGCAGCAGCCGCTGCAGGAGCTGCTCCAGTCATCCAGTGTGGGATTGAATTCCATATATGGTGGCTGAATGGGTGCATGTCACCAGTAGGGGGTCTGAGCAAGGAGAGTGGAAACCAAGTTAGCTTAACTATCTGTCGAACACTTCCAGTCAAAAAATACACTATGGAAAACATGCAAGGTTGGTTGTCATCCAGCAAGATTGCTTGACACATGAATCCAGCCACTATGTCACTATGATGTATTCATTAGCATGTCTTCCAACTTTAATTAATGCATTTTGCATAGAAGCATTTTGCAGTTGTGCTCCCTTACAAATGGAGGGAACTCTAGTGAAGCTCTGCCCTTAATGTTTAAGAAAGCAGTCTAAACTATTCATGATCAAACCTGCTTTTCCACAGGTTTGTTTTGGAGAAACACATTACAGAACAATTCAAATCTTATAGGCCTCTGGAAACCCAATGACTCAGCTCACAGACAATGACAACCCATTGGTTGTCAGGGCTATGTGGGAGTGAGTGAGTGAGCACAGTTTCTGCAGCTTCTCCTTTGCATCTGGTTTATGAAACAGTCAAGGAACCCGTGATTTTTAACTGGGCTAAAACTCTATGTTCCTTTTTTTCATCAATCCAGAGTTCTAAGTTGGCACATAAGTGGGATAGAAGGCAGAAGCAGCAAGGACACAGGAGGTAGAGTTGGGGTCACAGTTGGCTAAATAACCCATACTTAGTCATTAAACTGGGTCAATTTGAAATGTTAAGACACTTGATCAGCTGTAGAAAACAAGCTTTAATATGCATTTTTCTAATGGTTGAATAGAATTACATCTGTGTATTTGACTAAGGCATTTTAAAACAATGTTAGTATGTCAATAATATATAAATGTTTCTAGAGTGAGAAAATGTTGAAAGAGCTACTTAAGTCATCTGTGCTCTTACTGGTAAGAATGAAATTGGCCATCTTTTTTACCTCTTGGAATGGCTGTTGGGGTATAGTTTTTCCTGTCGTTTTACAAATCTACCACATCATCATGCTGGTGCTGAACATCAGACCTCCATCTTCCCCATGTACTGGGTTATCCTAACTGATTTTACCATATACAATGTGAGAAGGCCTAGGTGGCATTGTTTCCATCTTGCTGAGCCATCTTGTTGCATATCCTGTACGTTAATTATTGTTAAGCTGGCTAACCCATTTCATTTGGCTGTTTTTCAATAGCGATTGAAGAGTACAAGCCTTTGGATGCTACTACCAATCCTTCCTTGATACTAGCTGCAGCCCAGATGCAATCCTACCAGCAGTTGGTGGAAGATGCTATTGCATATGGGAAGAAACTTGGCGGGTGAGTAGCCAATAATGTTCAGACTTAGCAAGTTAGGACTTCTAGGGTTATTTTTCTCAGTCCCTGCCGTGTTTTAGTTGAAACAGTCATGGTATCAGCCTTCAGGTAAAGACTGTGACTGATTATGAAATATCAGAACATAGTAAAAACAGCAAGCTAACTGTTCCCAATTTGATCTGTGACCAAGGAAATTATTATTTAATACTCTGTTAGCATAACATGGTTGTTCTAGTCCCTTATATTTTTTCCCCTCAAGATTCATAATTCTGTTTGATAATTGTATATTCCCAGTTCAGAAGATGATCAGGTTACAAATGCTTGTGATAAGCTTTTTGTACTGTTTGGAGCAGAAATACTGAAGAGGATACCTGGCCGTGTATCCACAGAAGTAGATGCAAGGTGTGTACCTTCAGAATTCATTTAGCAGCTGAATATCTATCTTCAGATAAAGGACTGCCTTCTCTAATATGCATGTGCTTGCTTGGTAAGCTCATCTGTGGAGATCTTCTTGTATTCTTTTGACTCAGAAGCCTGGACTAGAGAGAGGGGGGCCTTGGTATCTTTAGTGGTCTTTTGCTATATGGTATTAGTCTTGCTTTTTAGAAAAACAACAGGAGGATTGCAAGCCCACGCTTAAGCTGTTTGTTAATTATTTTGGTTCTGCTTTGTTACTCTTCTATGGAATATGTTTGTATCTTGCTGTTTGATGTTGATATAACTTTGTAAAAGTTTACTGCCTTGGATAATTTCTAGGAAAGGCAGGATATAATTTTAATAACAACAGAGTGGTAGGAGGAGCACATACACCCTGGGTGGGTTTGCATGTCATGTTAAACCACCCCTACAAACTACCCTTGATACATTTTCCTTACCATAATGGGGCAGAAATGGTCAGCTTCTCTGTGGCTTGTCATGGTGTGTTTCATGCCCAGTCTTCCCCTGTATGCCTTTGTAGCAAAATCAGCATTCTGCAATCCCTTGCTATGTCAGCGGCCTTTTTTACTGTTAATCCACTGTGTGTGGGGGGCGTGTTTTGCTTTTGCTCTTTCCCAAAAGAAAGTTTCCCAGTCCCATGTCAGCTGGCACCAGCCTGTGCTAATTTTTGTAATTAACGCAATAAAACTGCCCCTTTCTGTTTCTTATTAGGTGCTTTCTTCACCTGCACAGCCAGCAGGTTTCATTCATTCATGCTTCTCTGTCATCCACCCCCTCCAACTCCTTAGAAGTGCTTTGTGTATTGGCTGCCTCTCCCTGCTGTGCCCCATTGGCTGAGGCACTTTCATGCCTTCCCTCCTTTGCTCTCAATCTGTGCTTCCCTTCAGAGAGTGTTCAGTAGAGATTTCTACTGTGTACTCCCTCCCACTAGGCCACCTCTTCTGTATGTGTTCTTACGAAACAAGGGGGATCTTTATTGGGCATCATTTCTGGGCACCTTCAGCTCCCACTTATAAAGCTGCATTACTCTGAAGGTGGTTCAAAATGGAATATTCACTGTGATTTCTTCTTGTTTTATATTTCACTCATAACATTGTGCTATTCTATTTAAATGGACAAGATAATCCCAGAAAATACAAACTTGCAAAGGCACAATAATGCTGGAGTGACTTGCTGATTATATAGAACCATACTCCCTTCTAAATAAACTTTATCATAGCTTCTGTTTCATGAAGAATACTGCTAACATTACTGCAATGAACTAAAGTCAAAAACTTAAGTTTTAAAAATGTTTTTAATGACTTTATTTTAAAGGTTGTCTTTTGACAAGGAAGGCATGGTTAAGAGGGCTAGACACTTCATAGACCTTTACAAGGAAGCAGGAATTAGTAAAGATCGCATCCTCATCAAGTTGTCATCAACGTGGGAGGGCATCCAGGCAGCCAAGTAAGTTCATGCCTGATGCAGTTCTACAATGGCCAGTCAGTGAGGATCAACTGCTCTGCCCCTCTTCAGAATGGAACCCTTGAACCTCATTTCTAATGTTAAAAGTTAGTGCTTCTTCTAGACGTGGAGCTTTAAGTAATTGTTTACCTATACATTTGTAAGCTGTCCTGAGCACTTGGCGATAGGACAGGATATAAATGCCTGAAATAAATAAATAAATAAATAAATAAATAAATAAATAAATAAATAAATTTAAAATGCAGTAAGATTTTATTTTTTTATTTTTATTTTTCAATTTATATCCTGCCTTTTTCCTACAAAGGGCTCAAGGCAGCTTACATCATTCTCCTCCTCCATCTTATCCCCACAACAACAACCCTGTGAGGTGGGTTGGGCTGAGAGTCTGTGACTAGCCCAAAGTCACCCAGTTGGCTCCACGGCTGAGCGGGGACTAGAACCCAGATCGTCTGAGTCCCAGTCCCAGCTCTTGACCACTACACCACACTGGCTCTCAAGATGATAGGAGGGCAATTTTGTATCCAATCTTTCTTCATCAATGAAAGCATAATTGTTGGAGAAAGTTATTTTGCCCTGAAACCATCTCTCTTACAGGATCCTCGAAGAGCAGCATGGGATTCACTGCAACCTGACACTACTGTTTTCCTTTGCTCAGGCTGTTGCCTGCGCAGAGGCAGGAGTCACCCTTATTTCTCCTTTCGTTGGGCGTATTCTGGATTGGCATGTTGCAAACACAGACAAAAAAGTCTATGAGCCATTCGAGGACCCAGGTAACTTAATAGAAGAGAATGGATGTTTTAAAGGGAGCAGTAAAATACTAAGTTTAAATATTGAAATATGCTTTGAGATTGCATTACTTTGCATATTTGATAGGAAACAATGGAGTTGGAATATTAAAGAATTAGTAACAAACTTAATAACAGCTGCAAGATTAATATAGCAAAGAACTGGGAAGTAAAATATTCTTAATTGTGTGATTGGTATAGAGAAGTTTGGAAAATAGCTGTTAATGATAAATTAACTTATGATATTAAAGTGAGAAAAGGATATATAAAGAAAAAGTATGTTTATATGAGATGTGGGGTTTATTTCTAGATTATGTGTTTTAAAAAGGGAAGGGATTCAAACCTTCACAAGAGTCATTACAGTTTTGGAAGGGGGATGAAGCCTTTTGACAGAACTTTTGAAAGTATTTGTAACATATATCCAGTGGTCCCAGTGGTGGGATGCATGATGTCTTTTATGATTTCCTTTAATTGCATACTTGATGCTGTATGTTTCTATTTTAATTGTAATTTTTTCTTTGAAATGTATTTTACATTGTAAAATTAATTTACAAACTTAAAAAACCAAAGGAGGATGCAAAACAAAAAGTAGGAGAACTGAGGTTTGAGAGCTTCTGCAGAACTGAATCATTCTGCCTAAAACTGCTTTTTTAATATTACCTCTATTCATTCACAGGGGTGCAAAGTGTCACTAAAATCTACAAGTATTACAAAAAATTTGGTTATAAAACTATTGTGATGGGAGCTTCATTTCGAAACACTGGAGAAATCAAAGCACTGACTGGTTGTGACTATCTTACCATTTCACCCAAGCTTCTGGGAGAGCTCAGTAAAGATAGCAGCAAGCTAACACCAGTACTCAGTGTCAAAGATGGTATGTTATCTTGTGCTTTAACATATGATATTAGTCTAATAAAGATGGTTCAGTAGAATAACAGTCCAGCATTAGCCCTTTAATATCATCCTTCACAGTGTGCAAGGTTGAACTTCTTCTTTATAAGTACTTTAGCTCATTTGTTGTACTACTACTGAAGATGTCTTTTTAGAGTTCTTGATGCTTCTAGTTCAAGAACTCTTAGGGCACAACCCTATGGCCTCCCAACGACATCTAGGAAGTCATAGGATTCTTTGAATCCCCACTTTTGAGATGCTGTGACCCTGTACATGGGATACCAAAAGCCAAGCCTTGCAGCCAGCTTGGATAGAACCATGTCAGCTGCCTTCTTCCTGTGGTCACAAATGAACCTCAGAGAAGGAAAAGGGGAACATGCTTATATGGTGTGTTGGATGCTTGTAAGTCTCCAATTTTGGAGGTTTATGAGGGCAATAGGAATGTGCCTTTATAAAATCTGTCACAGTAATTAAACACAGCATACTGATGGAAGAATTTGGGAAAGCCCTACTATATAAAAAGCAATGACATTTTATATAACTGTTTTCCACAATGCCCTTGTTGGTTCATATCTGGAGCACTGAATTCCCCAAAGGGTGGTTAGATAGCTTATTGCTCAATAATAAGTAGTACTACCTACTGTGGGACTGAAAGCATAATACTAATAAGCAATGAAATTCTCACTAAGTGTTTTGAACTTTGACTAGATGTTTGGTTTCTGTAAGGTAGTTGAGAGAAGCATTTCCTGCCAGAGCAGTGTAGAGCTGGACTGCAGTGACAATCGGGACAGTTGGATATGCACTGACAGCTGTTCTCTAGGTGAAGCTTTGGCAGCTATATAAATATTGAATAGTAATTCCCCATATTTCTCAATGCAGCCCAGGCCTCTGACCTAGAGAAGGTCCATCTGGATGAGAAGACATTCCGTTGGCTCCATAATGAAGACCAAATGGCTGTAGAGAAATTGTCTGAGGGGATCCGAAAGTTTGCTGCTGATGCGGTTAAATTGGAACAGATGATAAAGGTAAAATTAAGAATCTTTTATCTTGATACACAACTGCCTCCCAAATCCTTTCACATGGTGAAATGTGAAGCTCCTAATAAAATTTTGTCATATAAAGCTTTAGTTGTATGTTGTGGTTCCTACATGTTATGAGGTATTGAGACTCATGTGAGAGAGAAAATATTGTCAGGACTGGCCACAGATAATGTATGTGTTTGCCTTTTTGCATCAAGACGGAAAGTGCAACATTGTGCACATGATGTAATGCTAACCTCTCTCACAATTTTGCAAATGTATTCAGAACCAAGGTGTGTTCTGAGTATCAATTCAAAACTGAACTCCCCTGGACTAGACTTTAATGGCTTGGTTTGCACAACATTACAACTCAGTGTGGGTGACAAGCCATGGAGGGTTATTGTCTCATACAAACTCGAACCCTATCTTGCAAGGTGGCTTTTCTGTGGATAGCAAGCCACCCTGAGAACCCATGAATTAATCTTGGGGTTCTTTTACTCATAATGGCTTGTCATGTCTGTACCTATCATAGACAGAAATTAGCAAGTGGCTTGGCGGGAGCAGCAAAAACTGTTTGCCATGTTTGCCAAACCTTGAAGGAGGTGTCACTAGTTGTCAAAATGGAGATTGGTATCTTTAAAAAAGAAAACTTAGGGAGGTGAAAAGGGGCAGCAGTGAAAAAGCTTTCATAATCATAGCGGAGGGAGCAGCTAAGTCAGTCCTGCTATGGAGGCCCCAGGATACCAGCAGGCGCACCAAGCAAGAGGCATGGGACAAACAACCCGCAGTAAGCCTGACTGCTTGACAGGCTTGTTCACACAACAACCATTTCACTGTGGTTCATCGCTAGGGTAGGCTAGCTTGATGGGTAGATCATGATTCATGTGATTAAGAGCACTTGGTAAAAGAGTGACTTTTTTCCTCTCTTCTGTTTCGTAGGAACGAATGTTCAGTGCTGCAAATGGAAAGTAGACACACCAATCTTCATGGGTGCTGTGTGAATGTATAAATATCAACATATTGCATATGAATGGATTTTATGTAATACGGGCTTTTTGTATGACCTTGCAAAAGGAAAATATTCTTAATGTTTGTGGAATTTTTATATATCAACATTCCTTGTGGGGATTCAGTGGTTGGAGAATACAACCAGTTATTTTCCAGTAGGACTGTAAATTGCAGATGACAAGGACCAGTTGATCAGAAGTATTTGTCCAATGTGGTATTGATAATAAAAATATCTAGTATATTAATGCTTTTACTACATATACCTTAAAACTATAGTAGGTACTATGCTTGATTCCCATTTCCAGCAAAGGAATGACACCTTTCATTCCTCCTGAGCCATGTCTTAAATTTGAAGGGAAGCAGTGCAAGAAATTTTTATGAAATTGGGAATGTTATACTTAGCATCACAAGCACTGAAGAAGAAACTTTTTCCATAAGAAAGAAAAAAGCATAGATTAATAACCCGATTGTAGTAAATGGATTTGAATCCTAGTGGTTCATTTCAGACATCTTACCATGCCATGATTTAAGGAGCATTAGTTACAGTTTGGCATGATTTCTCAGTTGAAAAACCATGAGTTGAAATGTCTTTTCAACAGTTCAGTAATTTAAGATGATGCCTGACTTGGCAAAGCATAGTTGGGACGATCACGTCACCTCTTAAGAGTTCTAAATCCCCTACAGCCAGAAATACTGAGCAGATGGGCAATTAAGGAGATAAGCAGTCATGTATATTTGGAAATTCAAAACCATAATATGGTTCCTAAGCTGTGGTTTGTGCAAGGTAGTGCTTGGTATGCTGATTGAACTAGTAGTGTGTACACGATTGTGTGAACAAAAGTCTGTTCTTATCAGATTAGCAAAATCTTCTGTAGGATGTACATGCCTTTCAAGAGATGGCTTTTTAGTTGCATCAGTGCTGTGTGTGATGCTGGAAATCCATTTCACTGAGCCCTATAGATTTCCATGTGGTTCCAGTCTGGCAATTGTAAATGAACTATGCCAGATTTGTTCTTTTGGAATCTGGGAATGTGCACAAAATAGTGGTGTACATTGAGAACTGTGTATTTGCAGCACCATTTGCACAAATGGTAATCTGTGCAAATTGCACCCGAATATTTAAATTTGCATAAATGAGTTAACACTGTTTTTAATATTTTATCATGCAAGTCCATTATCTAACCCAGGCACAGCATATTTCCTTGAGAAATATTCTTGCCAATTTCATCCTCTTAGTAGTGTGTTGCCATATTCCGTACTTCACGAGGAACCTGTCACTCTCAGTTTCATCAAGATCAGCACTGGCACCATAGTTTTCTGCTATGATTATGTGATTTATGCAAACAGACAGTTAAAAATTATTTTCAGTTATTTTTCGCTCCAATGATTTGCACCAACTGAGTTGTGATTTTGTTACTCTTCTTGCTCCTTTATTCTTCCACCAATATTTCACATACAGTACCTGATTCCTTTCAGTAATTTGTTCTGAGAAATCCTGTTTATTGCATTGGTTTAGGATGATACAATTGCTGGATTTATGACTTAGGGGCGGCGGGGGGGGGGGCAAAGAGGAAGCAGGGCAACCAGCCTGAGTCAGGATGGCCCTGTGAAAGCCTCAAATTTGTGCAGTTTCTAAGTTTTTTGCACAAATTATATGAACTTTATTTTAAAATGTGCAATTTTCACCCTATTCTAAAATCAGAAATCTACATTCTGGTTAAACTCACATCAGATTGAATTGACACCAGCATGGAGGAAACAGAATGGAATCTGGAGGGCTGAGCTAGAATTCCACACATAACCGCCGCCCCCCAACCCGTGTTCCTTGCACTTCCCTATCTGTAGTAAATTATATATGACATTGCATAGAAACAGCACTTTGTATACTGTCATATGCAGTTGTGTGCTAATTCAGCAAACATATAAGTTATTGTAAGAGACTAGTCACCATTTTTAATCCTGTCCCCATCTATATGGCAGAAGCTTGCGAAACAAATGTGTTCATCAGACTCGAGCAGCTGAATTATAGTAACCTCCCAACTAAGGGCTTAGCTGCTACAATCAATACACACCGACTGAGAGGACTTAGCTGCTGAGGACCAGCTTTAGTAACTGCCCAAGCTTTAAAGTAAATTTCAAAGCAAATCCAAAATTAAGAAGCATTCTGACTCCAAAAGCAAGTATGTTTTTGAATTACAGCAGGACTGGAAAGTGCTGCTCATACAGCCACCAGAAACCACACATAAAAAGACTACTTTCTCTGTGTTCTTGCAGTCCAACCAGGATAAAAGCAGAATGCCTCTTGCAGCAGAAATCTTTACTAACCTCCTCTGACTGCTTCAAGAATGTGCCACCATTCTTGTACGTGACCCATGTGGGCTCAGGCTCATGAGATCTGGGGACATCAGGGACACCCAGGTTGAGGAATGGTGGCTTAGACATAGGTGCCGCTTCACTTCTTGCAAGTTAAGACTGATGGCTTGAGCACAGTGAAGATAGAGGTTTTTCTTTAATGTTTCGTCATAGCATTGAAACAAAGGGCAAGAATATTGACTGAGCAAAGGCGTAACCCATTCTGTCTTATCTGTGCTAAATTTTGTTGTTAACGCTTTTCTGGAAAATTCTGTTGGGTGTGCCTAAATTTATAGGATATTTCCCTTTCAAAATGCACACACAAGCATCCTGAACAACATAAACATAAAGGGAGAAGGAGTTCTACAACTTTTTTTCCTTTTTTTAACAGGCAGGTTATGGCAAGTAATGGGGCTTGTAGATTTTAGTTTAAACACTGTTAGTAAGAAGCCTTCATTTTGCCTATGATTTTCTATTTCAAAAGCAAAATGGGAAATTATATAATAAATGAATAAATTCCATAATTTTTTTCCTGTAGTACTTACTGCAATTGTTGTATTATAACAATCCTGTGGGAGGTTATAAACATGCTTGAACGAAAATACAATTTTGGGTGGTGGAGAGGAAAGCTCAGTAAGCCAACCTGCCCTAAAATAACTTTGTATTTAATCATTCTAGTTCCTTAAAAAACCCTTATTGAAAAGGTCTCAAAAGAGACTAGTTTGAGACTGGACTGAAGCTTACTATAGACTGCAAATAATTTTAATACTGTATCAGAGGCTGAAATCTAACTCAAAACTAGCTGAAAATGTAGCACTGAAACTAACATTTTTTTCCATAACATTGTTTAAAAGTTAGATTACCACACATGCAAACAAGTGCCACACAGACGCTATCATGGATGACAGCTAAGTCAAGTTCACACAGAATGGGAATCTAGCTAAACAAGTTGAAACACTGCAGAGGACTGCCTGATTTGAAAGCTTCCACTTAAATTTCCCATCGCTTCCTCTGTTGTGCAAATGTGTAGGCAAATTTAACAACTTGATACTAGCAGAATCCAACAGGACAGGACCCTTCTTAGACCCTGGATCACCCAAAATCTGCTCCAGAGGACATCTCTGCCCACTGGGCAGATTCTGAAGGCACATGGGGAATTGTGCCTTTCAATAACACTGGCACATCTGCTTCTTGGAACGGAATTTCAATTTCATGGGTCCTTGTTATGACTTAACCGGGCTTAAGGGTCTGTATTACAGATGTACATTTCAAAAGAAAAAAACCATTACTGTGGTTCTGCAGTTTTCAGGTTTCGCACACTGAAACAAACTTGCCCATGCTGCTACCAGTGACAGCCCCTCCATCGATGCCCCCTGGTTTGCATGATCACTTTAGCTCATCATGACTATTGGCCATTCTGAATATTCAGGCCGCAACTTGTCATGTTATTGTCAACCAGGAAGCTGAGAATTAAATGACCTTCGCAACCTGTTGCCTATTCTAAGGTTATCTGAGGGGTGGTTTAATCTTAACATACCCCATAGTTCTTAGGTATGGATTACCTGACAAGGAACAGCTTGAATATTCAAAGATGCTGCCTTCCCATGCTGCAATAAGAAGTCCCAGCAGTTGCTTGATCATATAAACCAGCCCATCAAGATGCTCTTTTTCAAAGTATTAATAGTCTCATCTTTAGAATATACTGGCATTCTCTTCCACAAGTTGCCACGAAAGTTCTCATGTCCCATCTCTCAAGCCAAACAAGTCTGTATTCATCCATTTACATAGCTTCTTCCATCATTTTCTGCTGAAAGAAACATGACATGTTAGATCACGGTAGCCAGCAGCTTACATTTAAACATCTAGATCTCTATCTTGACAGGCACAATAATACTTTGCTAGAGCTGTGCCACCCGTCCACCCAGGAAGCAGGTAACTAGCCACAATGGTTTGTCGTATCTTCTGAGCCAGAACTGCTTCCCAAAGGGTGGTTTATGCTTGGGAAACAGCCTACTCTGACAAACCATGGCTTGTTCTAGGGATTGTATGATCCACAATTAGTTGACATATTTTCCAAACCTGGAAAGTAATTTTATTGCAGGTTGCAGGGTTCTGCTACTAAGCCACCTGGCAGGAGCGGCAAACTTTCCTATGCTGCTACCAGTGGCAGTCCCTTCATCAATGTTCCAAAGTGCTGTTTGATCTGTCACCCTTTAAAAACAAAGGGTGCAATTATACTTATAACTTTTTTGGGGCGGAGGGGCTTTGAGAAATGTGCAGGAGCTAATTCATAGCTGTCTATAGGGAAATTTGTGCACAACTGCTGGGGACCAATTGCCTAGTTGTAAATTAAAAAGTGGAAAAGAAGTGATACCAAAATGGTGGGTGCAAGTTTCCCCTGGCAACTGCATTCCTGACTAAAATGAAACCCAAAACACCCCCATGCACATTTCTGAAGACCTGAGAAAAGCAGAAAATGAAAAGGAATAGCACTTAGAGTGGGAAAGGAGAGACAAGACAGGTTCTGCCACAAAGGACACTGGAATATAAGTTGGAAGACTGGGGAGAACAAAACATAGCAAGCCTGACCATCTGTTGGACTCACTGTGGAAACAAACCACACCATGCAGCTTCAATATGAACCTGCCCATACTGTTAAAAAGGGGGGGAGATTTTTATTTGTGACACTGTTTAAAAGGAAACATGACTAACTAGTACTTGTAATCCTTGGATTTTTAGTATTTCAAATACTTAATTCTTGTTTTCTTAAAAAAATTGTTTTCCTAACCCCTTTAATTATTTCATAATATAAAGAAAGAATTCTTTCATAATATAAACATCCCAAGTAACTATCAAGGCTTGCTATACTGGATTTATAAATATGGGAACTGCTCACACAAGCACAAATCCCAGGAGTTATTACCAGATGTTTTATTAGCAATTTCTCCTACTTTCTCTTACCTGCTATTGCAGAGAAAAACAAGATTCTGTACAGCTGCAACAGTAGAATTCTCATTCTGCCCAGTGACAAGGTGTCTGTCCAACACTACATGTATTGCATCTACTTTGCTGGCTGTATTAGAAGACACACACACACACAAATGTATGTCTTAGCTTACATATCATAACTTACCTTGTTTCTCTAATACCCAAATAAAGCTGCATGTTTTCTTCACTGCTGCTCATAATCAGTGATTTAAAACTCCTTCATTTCCCTAACAGGATAAATATATTTTGCTTTCAAACTTTTTAATTCTTTAGAATTTGTACAGCCCACTATTATTACAATGAATACTCTATTCATTAAAATACCCACCATCCTCATCCACTGGCCACCCTTCCTAAGAACACTTGGAGTCTAGCATACCTGAAGGACATGAGGCTGTGGAAAGGGTAGTTTAGATGAGCACAGCTGAACCACACTGAACCTTAGGCTTGCACACTTCCACTCCCCTTTGGGTACAGGGGAGCAGTGAAAGCTTCCTATGTGGTTTAATCTTTTGTCTTGTTGATGGAGCCTTGGGAGAAGGTTGAACCTAAGGCTTGCCATGCATATTTGTAATAACCTAAACCAGATTCCTCCTAACATGATGCACTCCAAATGTTTTGGATTACAACTCAGCATTCTTGACCTTTGGCCATGATGCTGGGGACAGATGGGTGCTGAAGTCCAAAGCATATGGCAAGGAAGCACCAGGATATTGGACATGATGGTGAGGGACTGATGGGTACTGAAGTGCAAAGCACCAGGTTGGGGAAGATGACACAAACCATGCAATAGAACTGTGATAATCTGAATCAAGTCTTAGTAGCTGCTCAAACACAAAGAAGATGCCTGTAGGCAAAGTCATGTAATATTTGTGCATCAACATATAAAGCTACTGACACAAAATTAGCATCTATTTTAAAATACCACTCAATTCAATGCTGCGAAGCTGTGCTATTTCATGATATATGGACCACAATTAACCCAAATGTATACATGTTACAATGGCCACTAGAGGGCTCTCCACCAAGTCATCTTCAAGCATTTGAGCAGCTTTTCCATACCTATCACAAGGTGAGCAACCTAGTGCCCTCCAGAATTGGGGACTACAATTCTCACCAGCCCCATCCAGCACGACTGATGGCAAAGGATGATGGGAGTTGTAGCCCAACATCTGGACAGTACCAGATTACCTACCTCCTTCCCTATTTTATTGCTGGAAAGGTCAGAGGCAACATTACCAGAATTATGCTCCCTAGATTTAATCAGGAATAATCTAAGTCATTCCACTAAACTGGCAGAATGCTGAACTAATATGGCTTCCATATTAGTGCTGCCATATTTTGCTGTGACATTAACAGATGGCCCCAGGGCATGGAAGATGTTTTCACCAGATCTATAAACCCAACTTTGTATTCCTTGTGTATCATTTTTACCATTACATGCTATGAAAAATTATTTTGCAAAACTTTTAAAATGCCAATTCATCTTGCAAAGTGTCAGACTTTACCAGAATTCAGTATGACCAATCCTTTGTCATCTTGCTCATGGTGATCAAATATCAGTTTTAAAAAAAGCTATGGCAGGAATCTTAAAGTGACATACCACTGAAAGCAGCTCCAGAATCTTTCGCAAAATCCTCAAAGATAATGGGCAAACTAGTAAAATTAGGTAGCCTTATTAGTTCATAGACACAGGGCTAGAAAATAAAAGAGAACATAAAGAATTAAAGGCAACATACTTACATTGCAATGTTGTAAAACCTCTACAGAGGATAATTACATTCAACTAGCCACTCAGCACCTCTCAGTTGCTTGGATTTGTACAAAGAATGCAGGAATGCATAAACCTTCATCTGACCCAGCAAGGCATTTCCTAACAAAGAACACATACTCAGGATAAAGGATTAGTTATACTTTAACTGTTACACGATGTAGAGCCAGTAGGCCACAAGAATCTAGCTAAAGACAATGCTGGCCAAAGTGAGCCCATGCCTGCAATAACCCATGTTTCTTCAGCATGCTTCTTTTTTTTCTAGTAAATGTGTATATTTCAACTACAGAACTAGGAGCTGGTTCCTAACATTTTGCTAAGTAAAACTGTACAGTAGTTATAACTTTATCTTGAGTGCCCTGTGATTTTTTTTTCTAACCAGCTCTGAGAGCTTATGGCCTGTAAAGCAGTTTTGTTTGTTCAAGTACCTAAATACTTGAACTATTTAAATACTTGAACAAACTTGTCACTTAGCTAGGGTCACCCTAATTTAAATGCCAATAAGCATATATCAAGCTTCACAGAAAACATTGAGCCACCACAAGAGGGTTAGGGAAGATCTGAGACTGTATTATGGGAAACCCAACCACACATAAATCTGGGTGCAGGCCATGTCTCTGCAGAATGTTTTTTCTTGTTTTAAGAAAAGCCATAGATGAAGAGTCTGCAGTTAGTTTAAATACACACCTACCCCCGTTAAGCTGTATTCTTGAAATACCCAGGACTTGTCCTCATTTGTGGCACAGCATAAGGCAGCAACTCCATGTCCAACAGCACAAATGGGCTCTTCAAAGAGAAATAACTTTGCCTAAAAAACTCAGTATAACACCCCAAAAATGATCACTAGGTAACATTATTCCTTCCCACCCAGCTGAATGCAAAAGTACCTGTAAGACTGTAAGACCCCAGTTCTCCATCAGCTTCACTGGCTCCCCATTGAAGTCCGGGCCCAATTCAAGGTGTTGGTTATCACCTATAAAGCCCTCAACGGCTTGGGACCTGACTATCTAAAGGAGCGCTTGCGTCCATATATGCCCTCCCGCCCCCTGAGATCGGTGGAGGAGGCCCTTCTCTGGGAGCCCTCTGTGAAGGATATTAGGAGGGTGAGTACCAGGAGGAGGGCCTTCTCTGCGGTGGCGCCCCACCTACGGAATGCGCTCCCCAGAGAGGTCCGCCTGGTGCCGTTGTTATTTGTTCTTCGGCGCCAGGCCAAGACCTTTTTATTTAAATGATATTTTAATTGTTAATTATTTTTATGTATTGGTTTTAAACTATTGCTGAGATGCTCCAAATTTTTAATGTCTATCTATGTTTGTTTATCCGCTTTGTAAGCCGCACCGAGGCTTTCTGCGATGGGGGCATGCAAAAGGAAGGAAGGAAGGAAGGAAGGAAGGAAGGAAGGAAGGAAGGAAAGAAGACTGTGATCCCATACCTGCAATTCTGGGAGTAAGGCCTACTGGACTCACAGAAACTTAATCCCAAGCGGACATCATAAGATTGTGCTGCATTTAAGATATGCAACCACTACCAGGAGCATTAAGAGGCTCAATGTTAAATAATGTGATTTGACTTACAGTAAAATTTAGTTGTGGGAATGGCCTGTGTAAAAAGATGGCGAAGGAAACACAATATTGTTGCTTCCAGTGTGAGCAATACACGTGCGAAAACATCATCTTAACTATGCATTCGCACCGCTCACTTGTGAACTGGCTCAGCAGTTCCATTGTTATTAAACCGAACAGCAAGCTGCTACCCATATTCACAATAATATTTCTTTAAAGACTTTGGGGCTTCCACACTGATCTGAAATAGTGACCCGCATTATATATAGCATCTTTTTTCATACTTCCTAGCTTAAGCTGTACAAAAGGTTCCAAATATAAAGGATAAATCCTCCAAGAAGTTTACTTACTTTTCTCAGAGCTGAAATGTTGCAATATTCTGGCTAAGTAACCACTGTTTGCCAGGTCTGTCATAGCACCAGGACAGTCAGGAATCAGTACAGCATGATATCTGGCCCCTTGATAGAAAGCACAATCAAAGTGCAGATAGTCTGGTTATGACACGCTCTCTTCCATTCATTCTGGAACTAACTGAAGGCTCATCAAATTTGACAGCAATGTACAAATGACTCCCTAGGAATAATTGAGTGATGCTCCTCTAAAGTATTTTGTGCTACCTCATTTGCTCCTCCAGTTGTCAGTCACAGTAAATTAATCTCCTACAAAGCAGAGATTACATCCTGCTTCCCTAAAATCAATTTTAATGCTATCCTGTGATGAAGTGCCTCAAGTCCATTCAACAAAACTATTTATCCCTTTGCACCCCCACCCTGCTTCCTAACTGCTCATCTCTTCCTCCAACTGTTCCAAGAGAAAATGTGATTTCTGAGGATGATCTGGCAGCCACTGAGAGGTAAAAAGAAGCTCAGTTCAGACACAATAGTGAATCTTGGGCTCAGGCACCGTCCGACTCTTCATTCATAAGAGTGAAAAGCCTTGGAATTTAAACTAATCAGTTTCCCATAAATCAGACTTGTTTAAACTATGGTTTGGGAACAAGCCAGGATCTAAAACCAGATTTGATTCTGGTTTGTTCTCACCATAATTTAAATAAGCTAGATTTCTCCAAGTTTGAACATTATAGGGACATATGATTAATTAAAAGTGAAAGCAGACCCTTTTTATTTTTAAGAAGAGAGAAGATCAAGGAATGCCTCATTCCTTGTCCATCATGTATGAATCCAGTCAGGAACTCTTTCTCACAAGGATGATCAAAACCTTGAGACTCTAGTAAATGAGTTCTTCCCTAACAATATTAGAAAAATAGTTGTTCCTGTTATCATTCTTAAATTACTATACTGGCTATAGCCAAAGCATTCTGGGCCATTTAGAAAAGATTACTCTGAAGTAACAGGAATAAAGAGATAAAGTTAAAGGATTGCATTTATACTGACAGCAGGAAGGTAAGAACACTGTTCATGCAAACAAACAAACAAAAACGGCACTGAGTTGCAAGTCAAAATAGCCCTCACCATCAGTTGATTCCAGCTTAGCAGGATTTGCATAGGATTTCATACGGAAGTCCTGGATCCAACGCATGTTCGTCTCATTAACACCAGTAAAATCAATTGACTTTCCCTAAAGCAATTATAGTTCAAAGCCCAATTAATGCACATACATGCAGCAAGCCTTCTAAGTGAAGTGCAAGAGTTCTTACATAGGAAGGATTTAATGAACAATACCATTATTATTATTATTATTATTATTATTATTATTATATGCCAATATGTTACTACTGAACAAAAGATGACAGCCATCTTGGGAGTCTGATTTACGCTTGCACAAAACCCTTCTGGCAATGAAACATTCCTGGGTCCCTGTACGATGTATCCTTACAGCCCAGTCCCCCACACCCCGAACCACCCCCCCCACACACACACAATGGTTGTTGCAGCAACAAAGGCTTCAGTGAACCCCCCTCCAACCCTGGTTTGCCAAAGGAAAAATGGTGAGAGCATTGAAGACATGTTCTAGGCCTAACAGCCCCCAGACAATGTTTCCAAAGCCAAAGCCCCCCCTTCACATACAAAGATCACTGGGAAAAGACTGTCCCGCATGATTTTTGTAGCTTCTTGCTTGTTCTAAGTAAGTCTAACACAGGTACTTCTCAAAATCAAGCTGTATTTCACAGGTAATCTCCCTTACCCCTGGAGTAGCAACCTGCAGATTGAAAGCAGAACTTGCCAGTGTAAACGAATGAAGGAAGGAGTCAGCAGATACCCCTGGTGAACAGGAATAAAACATCATTGTGGTTGTTGTTTAAGTGACCATTTTTCACAATATTCACTAATTATTCCTTGGTAATAATTTTATTCCTTCAAGGGACAATTTCATAATACACATCCTTTTTTATATTCACTGACTTTTACAAAAATAGCAAATAGATTTAAAATAATGCTGGTTGCCTCAAGCATACAAACCAAAATAGGCAGAACATACCAATACCAAGAGAGTAGTATAAGCTGTAACCCACATTTGCAGATCCAGGAAAGGAGAAAAATGCCAGAAATCTAACAACATGCAGAGGGATACAGGATTATAAACTAGTCAAATGACTAAATGAAGTAAAATTGTCAGATCCAGGCAAAACAAACTGCATATTCTTCAGAATATTAGAAGAGTCATGCTGGATCATCTTCTTACTCTAATAACGTCCTTAATGCTGCTCCTTAATGTGAGTGACCAAGATAACATATTCCTAGGACTTTGTGCTGACTTTCCTAACTTGTGGTATATATGCTGTCTGAGCTTCTTGTATTGTATCTAAGCAAGTTCCATGCATTTTGAAGAGATTTAACCCCGTTGACTCCCCCTTTCAACTTTCTTGGTACTAGTTTCCTCATTTTAGAGAAGTTTCCTCTTTTAAAAATATATGTGACTATGTTAGACCTCTTTGGTAATCTTCCACTTAAATATCTGTTAAATCTGATAGCACTGTGGTCACTATTTCTAATCAATTCAACAAGATTTACATCTTATATTGGGTCCTGGACAATCCCACACACTGGATTAAGTCCAGGATCGGCTCCCCCCTGGTCAGTTCCATGAGCAGCTCTTCTATGGCACAATTGTTTAGCACATGGAGAAAAATTTAACCTCTTCAGTGAAACTGAAGTGTGCATTTATCTAGTTGTCACCCATTATTCCTCATTTGGATGCCTCCCTCATTTCATTTCCATCTCAAAATTATCCTGAGCATTTTGGTCTGGAAAATGATAGCGCATTCCTAGGACAAAATTAGCTGTGGAGCCAAGTCTTGCCACTCATAGTGTTTCTGTGGAAGTCTCAGATTTTCAAGTCTCAGATGACTGGTATCCCACCAGGCTCCACCAGGTTTTTGTAATGCCCACTATATTTAGGCCTTCCTGTTTTGGCTTGGAGGTTCTAAACATTCACCTAGAAATCAGTATATGCAGTGTTGTTTTCCAGAAGTTTCTGGCAGGTGCAATTTCTATTTTGATGATTAGGCCTCTTTGACTGATTAGTATGTTTCACCACATTCTCATGGCCTAGTTCCTCTCCTCCTACATTTGATCGATCAAAAGCTTTTCCAACTTCATTCAATGATTTAACCAAAACCAGACACATGCCAGCTCCTGTCAGTTTAGTGCAGTTTAAAAACTGTTCTGCTAGCCTTTTTATGTTATATCCAAACAGTTTGATTCAAGTTCCATATGGGAAGAATAAGGGCTTTCAATTCTCCTCCTCCTCCTCAGTATTGCACTGCACTTAAAGTCTGCCTTTTTTCCTCTTAAGAGAAACCCAAATTACAAAACACTGCTTAGGGTTATTATACTTAACAGTATATAAATACTACGAATACAGACATATTATTATGTGAGTACAGCAATCTCTCAACCAGGAGAGCTCCAAATGGGCTGGATCGTAACTCCCATAATTCCCAGCCAGCAGCCGTTTAGGAATTCTGGATGCTGCAGCCCGAAACTTCTGAAATGCACCCGACTGGTGGAGAAAGTGCGCAGAATGGGGTACGGCGTGCATTTCCAGGTTTCCGCTGAAACTGAGGTTTCCTCGTTTCCTAAGGAGGCTCTCTGTCGTGTTGCTGGTGCGGCCCAAAGGGCCTCCACACGCTGCTCACCCCAACAGCCCCCCCTGCCGGCTGCCGCTTTCATTCTGCGTGGGCGCCCGCGGGGCGAGCAGCGCGCAGGCGAGGGTGCGGGTGCGCCGCGCCGCGCCGCGCCGAGGCGGCTCTGTCCCGCAAGCGAGCCCCTCCCGCGCGCCCCGCTGCCCAGCCCAGCGCGGAAGGCCAGCGCCGCCCACGCCCGTTCTCCCAACGCGAGCCCGGAGGCCCGCGCTCTCTTGAGCCGGCCGCCGCCGCAGCGCCCCTTCCGCGGCAGGGCAGGGCAGGGCGTGGCGGAGCGGGGATCCCCGGCCGAGGGAGCGTGCCCGACCGGCCTCACCTGCAGCGGCCGCGCTGGCCACAATGAGGCACGTAGGCTTACTGAGCCTTTCCGACATGACGGCACTGCCGGCCGCAGAAGGTCCCCGCGCGGAAGAGGGAGCAGGCGGCTGCCTTCTCATGCGCGTCTGCGCTGCGGAGAGAAGCGCGGCGGCGGCGGCGCCTCCGGCCCAGAAACGCGTCTCGCGCTGCCTGCCCCTCCGCCAGGCCCAGTCCGCACTGCGCAGGCGCCTCCGGCTCCCCCACCCGAGAAGGGGCTGAGTGTCGGTGGGTGGCGGGGCCGCCGAGCAGCAGGGCTGGAGCGGAGCTCGCGGGCAAGGGCGGGCGATCCGACCGACAGTAAAACGTCACAGTGTTTTTGAAAACACGGCTTCGGGTTTGTTTTCTCTTTGCTTATTTTTCTGGGCCGGGCAGAGACGGTTGTTTGGTTGGTTTCTACAAGCAGTTTGGAGCCATCTGAACTGCGCTCCAGGTGAAATGCTGGACTTCGCGTGCAATCCTATGCGCGTTTATGGACTTTGTTTCAGCATGTATAAAACTGCATCCTGTGGTCTTGTTGGACGGCCATAGCTACACATAAGTTGAGAAGAACATTTTCTCCTTTCCTCAAACCCTCATTCTGTATTAGAGCAACATAGCTCTTTGGCAACTTTATCTAAAAAAAAAAAAGTCTAAGGCGTTTTACAATTTTGCATTTTAAGATCACTTAAATCGTGACTGAAGAAATAAAATAGAGTTTTGTCTGTCATTTTCTGAGTGGTCATCTCCACTCTCAGTTCATACCAGATCTCTGAGTATAGACTCTGCACTGTAGAGTATTGTAATCTGACTCCCACCCTATTTGGAGGGTTCTTGTGCCACAGTACTAAACCTCACTGAAAATTGAGTAATAGGGTTAATAACTACCCCCCCCACCTCAGAACCCTCCTCCCAGCCAACCTAAATACATCAGAACCAAAGTGTGACCCTCACCGTGCATTAATGTCCCACCTCAGACAAATGGGGGAAGGCACCAGTTGCATAGAATTCTCTTCCTTAGGGCCACTTACACAAACAGTTTCAACCTGCAGCGACAGGACAGGACAGGACAGGACGGGGGTCATATCACTTCTCAGGAAAAGACATTGTGTGAGCTTGTCCATCTTAATGATTTCTCTGCAATAGGAAATAATGCTGAAACTAAAGAGGAACTCCTAACTGAAGCTGGATGATGGGAGATTAGTCAGGATGAAAAAAATGAGAGTACCCCTTCACAAAGTGCTTAGTTAAATTTGGGAATTAGTTACTGTGTGATGTGGCAACCAACAACTTGGGATGACTTAAGGAGACTAAAAGTAAAGGGAATTTGTCATAATGGCAGTATGCTACCTGCAGAATCATAAGCTTCATAATTGTAGAACTTTTTCCCCATCTAAGTAGGCATACAACTCCTAGCATTTCCCATCCAGCATGGCCAACTGGAAAATTCTGGAAGCTGTAGGACTTCTGTTTTCTATAAAAAGAGAATTTCTCCTTAAATACCATGACAGGGAACAACAGTAGTGTCCTATTTCATGGCCTGCTTTTGGTGTCCACAGATTATAGATTATAGTCAGAATTCTACAGTCTCTCATAATACATTCAAGGTTATTTATTTATATTTATAACCCACCTTTTTCCTTTCAAGGCACTCAAGGCAGCTTACGTAATTCTCTCAATCTTATCCCCACAACAACAACCCTGTGAGGTAGGTTGGGCTGAGAGTCTGACTGGCCCAAAGTCACCCAGTTGGCTCCATGGCTGAGTGGGGACTAGAACCCAGATCGCCTGAGTCTCAGTCCCACGCTCTTAACCACTACACCACACTGGCTCTCACACCACACTGGCTCTCATCCTCAGGACTGCCGAAAGAGTCAATGGCCAGTCTGGCTGAGAGTCTGACTGGCCCAAAGTCACCCAGTTGGCTCCATGGCTGAGTGGAGACTGGAACCCAGATCGCCTGAGTCTCAGTCCCACGCTCTTAACCATTACACCACACTGACTCTCACACCAAAAGCTACTTAGTAGAATACCTACTAACTGTAGGTATAGATAGAACAGAGTAAAAGTCCATCTTTGCCATACCGAGTGTCAAACCCAGGCCACCTGTGTGAAAACCAAGACTCCTAACCACTAGACCAGGGGTCGGCAACTTTTAACACTCAAAGAGCCATTTGGACCCATTTCCCACACAAAAGAAAACACCAGGAGCCACAAAACCCTTTTGACATTTAAAATGAAGATAATACTGCATATATCGTTTTTTACCTTAACGCTATGTATATCTTCATTATGATTTAGATGCAGCTCTTGTTCAGTCACTAAAAACTTATTTTTAATCTAACATTATACACTAGTAGGGCTCCTTTCATATATTTTGAATATATGAATATTTTGAATACAGCTTCCTGAAGAGTCAAAGTCAGTGCTAAAGGGCTGCATGCATTAAACAGCAAACCCCATCATAAGTTTGTCAGCAGTAAAAGCAAATGAATCTACCCATGTATCATTAAAGGTTTGGTTTTCTTCAAAACTTTTCTTCAATTTATCCATGGTTGGCCTACCGGGGGAGGGGGGGCTCAGTAAATTGGAGCAGGTCCGCAGATCGGCGGCTGTGCCAGAGATATAGGCAGGTTTTTTTTTGTCATAGAACGCACCGAAACAGAGTTCCAGCACCGTTTTTCAACAGATTTTCCAAGTTTTAAAAGTAACTTTTGAAAATTTGATGTTTGGTCCACATGGATTTGAATCGCCCTGTCAAGCATAGCAGGTCAGCGGCAAAATCATTAAAAAGGTGCATGCAGGCTGTTTGTGTGTCAAATCTGATGCATGAGTACTTCGTCCGCACTGGTTGTGATGGCACTGCACATCTTGTGGCACTGCTTGGCTTGTGATTGGTTGTGTGGTCACGCGCTGAGCTTACTGTTATGTTTTGTTACACAACTGACGTGTGGATGTGTGTACAGTGACTGACTACGTACGAAAGGTAAATAATTTCATGAGTTCAGGCACCTTTTTTCTTACAAAAAAGCACTGGATATAGGTGTGTTTAGTGACTGATTAGCAGATAAACAGTCAAGTGCTGTGAATTGTGACAGGTCCCAAGCACAGCTTTTAACATTCAGATGAAGATTACATTTGGACAAAGAGAATCTTTTCAGCAATGTTTTGTGTAACATGAGAGCCTGCAGGAAGCTTGTTTAGCAGAGGAATGTAGCAATTTACTTAACTAGCTGATTTACTTAACCAGCTAGCGAGGTGTTCCTGAGTGGAGCTTCGAGCAGATCAGCCGCTGTGCCGGCGTGTGTTTTGAGCGACGGAGCCACAGCAGAGGGGTTCAAGAGCCACGTGCGGCTCCAGAGCCGCGGGTTGCTGACCCCTGCACTAGACCATATGGGAGCAGTAATATTAACTTCCTGTTTTATGCCTTGCATTAATTGGATTTTATGTGGTTTTAGATGTGTTTATTTCATTATAGCTGTGCTGACTTGCTGTTCCTGTTTTCCTGTGAGCCACTCAGAGAGCCCCAGGCTATGGGGCAGCATACAAATGCAATAAATAAAACTTTCGCATTCTTGGACTGGACTTCAGAGTTAAATTTGGTATAGCTCTCGGTCACCATTTATCTTCTGCTCCTTCATATGTTTCCTTAGATAGTGCAGTCTCCTTATCCCATTCCACTTTCCTTAACAGTAAACACAATATTGTATCAGAATAGATAAGCTGGTCTTCATGAATGAGCTCTGGAGTTGTGATTGCTGCTGTGTAACTTCTACTTGCTCAAGTTGTCCACTTAGCAATTCCTGCAATTTTCATGCAGGTCCAAACCACATGAAGAATTGTTTGTTGTTGTTAGTCACAAAGTCTGACCCATCGCGACCTCATGGACAACATTCCTCCCCTCCACCATCCCCCGGAGTCCACTCAAGCTCACACCAACTGCTTCAGTGACTCCATCTAGCCACCTCATCCTCTGCTGTCCCTTTCTTCTTTTGCCATCAATTGTTCCCAGCATTAGGCTCTTCTCCAGGGAGTCCTTCCTTCTCATTAGGTGGCCAAAGTATTTGAGTTTCATCTTCAGGATCTGGCCTTCTAAAGAGCAGTCAGGGTTGATCTCCTCTAGGAGTGACCGGTTTGATCGCCTTGCGGTCCAAGGGACTCGCAGGAGTCTCCTCCAGCATCACAATTCAAAGGCCCCAATCCTTTTGCACTCAGCCTTCCTTATGGTCCAGCTTTCACAGCCATACATTGCAACTGGGAAAACCATAGCCTTGACTATACGCACTTTTGTTGGCAGGGTGATGTCTCTGCTTTTTAGTATGCTGTCTAGATTTGCCATAGCTTTCCTCCCCAGGAGCAAGCGTCTTTTAATTTCTTGGTTGCAGTCCCCATCTGCAGTGATCTTGGAGCCCATGGGAATAAAATCTGTCCATTTCTTCCCCATCTATTTGCCAGGAAGTGAGAGGACCGGATGCCATGATCTTAGTTTTCTTAATGTTGAGTTTCAAGCCAACTTTTGCACTCTCTTCCTTCTCCCACATCAAGAGGCTCTTTAGTTCCTCTTCACTTTCTGCCATGAGAGTGGTATCATCTGCATATCTGATGTTGTTGATATTTCTCCCAGCAATCTTAATTCCAACTTGTGATTCATCTAGCCCCGCCTTTCTCAAGATGTGCTCTGCATATAAGTTAAATAGGCAGGGCGACAGTATACAGCCTTGCTGAACTCCTTTCTCAATTTTGAACTAATCAGTGGTTCCGTGCCCAGTTCTCACTGTTGCTTCTTGACCCGCATATAGGTTCAAGAGACAAATAAGATGGTCTGGTACTCCCATCTCTTTAAGAACTTGCCACAAGTTGTTGTGATCCACACAATCAAAGGCTTTAGCGTACTCAATGAAGCAGATGTTTTTCTGGAACTCCCTAGCTTTCTCCATGATCCAGCGTATGTTGGCAATTTGATCTCTAGTTTCTCTCCCTCTTCGAAATCCTGCCTGTACTTCTGGCAGTTCTCGGACCACATACTGCTGGAGCCTAGCTTGTAGGATTTTGAGCATAACTTTGCTAGCATGTGAAATGAGTGCAATGGTGCAGTAGTTTGGACATTCTTTGGCATTGCCCTTCTTTGGGATTGGAATGTAAACTGACCTTTTTCAATCCTGCAGCCACTGTTGAGTTTTCCAAATTTGCTGGCATATTGAGTATAGCACTTTTACTGCATTGTCTTTTAAGATTTTGAATAGCTCAGCTGGAATACTGTCACCTTCACTAGCTTTGTAGTTGCTCAGACTTCCTAAGGCCCATTTGACTTAACATTCCAGGATGTCTGGCCGAGGTCAGTGACCACCCCGTCATGATTGTCAGGGACATTAAGCTCTTTCTTGTATAGTTCTTCTGTGTAATCTTGCCACCTCTTCTTAATCTCTTCTGCCTCTGTTAGGGCCCTGCCATTTTGGTCCTTTATCATGCCCATCTTTGCATGAAACGTTCCCTTCATATCTCCAATTTTCTTGAAGAGATCTCTGGTCCTCCCTATTCTATTGTTTTCTTCTATTTCTTTGCACTGTTCATTTAAGAAGGCATTCTTATCTCTAGATTCAACCATATAGACAGATGCCCACACCATCTTCTGGAACTGGGAGAGGAAGGCAGTGTTCTCATCTTACCAAACAGATAAGAACGAGGCCAGCACTACCACTGGGCAGAGCAAAAAGACAACAAGTTGTTCAATGATTTTGTTAGCTTTTGTAACTAGCATCTTTATGGTGGTGGAGGAACTGAGTCCTTGACAAGAGTTCTACACGCAGGATATGCTACAGTGACCAAGTCATGATACTGACACATTCTGCCCAGAGAGCAGACACATTTGGGCGCTCGGGCTGGCACCAAAGAAATAAAAGGCAGAGTTTCTGAAAGATCTTACCAGTCTTTGGAGCAGGCATTAATGACACACACAGTTACTTCTTCTACTAAAGTGCATGCTCATATTATCCTCCAGTGCTACAAATACTTTGGTCTGAAGAATTACTCTAAATTAAAGCCTCAAAACCAGTTTGTCCTGTTTAAGGTAATATTGCAGTCCACATACAGCATGAAAGCAGGCGGGGTCATTGAATAGTTAAATACTTTATATTACCTTACAAAATAATGTAGTTGGGTACTAAAGTATGAGAAAACTTAGTGGGGAAAGGCTACAATTATACTTGTTGAAATATTTATTCTTACTGTAGAAAAGAAAAGACAATAGCAACAATATCCTGAACACTGATTATTCTGTATCTCCTTCAGTGAATTGTTAAGTCCCTTTTAAAGAAGATCTATTACCCATTCTTCTGCACATACATTTTGTAATACATTAACTGATAAAATTTAACTCCTGCACTAGCGTATGCTGATTACCGATTGTATCATGCTCAGATGCCATTAACAGGATGATGCACTGCAAATTCATGTGACAGAGATTAATGTGCATAGCAAATGCATCAGAAATTACTGCAATGAGGGATCCATGCACACAGGTCTTAAAGATAATTTGCAAATGGAATCGTCTTCCAGTTCAAAGGCTGTGTACCTCAGTGCTCTGTTTCCAGTGAGGCCACTGTGAGAAACAGAATGGAGCACTCAATATATGTTGGCATGAACCAGCAGGATGCTTCTTATGCTCCTCACTGGCAGCTTGAGCTTCATCTGAATGCTCAGTTGGCACAGGTCCCATCGGCATTAACTGAGCCTGCAAGGCCCAGGTAAAATGTTTTCACTGCTCAGGCTTTTGAAATCTGTCCCAGTGATAATAGAGGAGCTACTCACACCATCTCAGGAAGTTTTTCAGTCTAAAAATTACACTTCTCTTTCTTCTTTAGAATCTTAGTCTCAAAGAATTAATTAAATATCATGTTGCTGCAGTAAGTTAGAGTGTCCCTTACCACCCAAAGAAATGTATTGGTACCTGCTTTATCCAAGAACACAGTGGTTACTGGAAAAGTCTGGAAATGGGAATTTTATGTTCCAACAGTTTAAAAAGGGCAATCTTCCTAAGAGGCATTTAGTTGTAAAACTTCCCAAGATCAGTCAAGCTTGGTGGTTGGTAGAAGAACTCTGGAAGGAGAATTAGAATGCAATTCTATGCATTTTTATTCAGGAGCAAGTCTCACGGCATACAATGGATATTATTCCTGTGTAGTCACCTTGGATTCCTTGCAAGAGGAAATAAGGTGGGACAGAAATGCAATGTTGTAATAGTAGTAATAATGAATATGTACCAGATTGCAGCTTTTCAGAATCCAGTGCAAGACTTTTTGCGAGTGATTATTTTCACTTTTCACAAGTCTGGTCTATCCTTTTTGTTCTGAGATTGAGAAACATACTTAGTATTGGGATTCAGAAAAATAGTTGCTCTTGGTGCAGTTTCTCAAGGCCTGCTGATTGGAATTCAGAGGAGCAGGAGGGGAGGAAGGAAGAGGAAGAGCAGGAAGGGGTTATTTTCTTTGCAAGAAAGATCTGTAGCTCTGAATGTGGAAAGGGAGAAAACCTGGCTCATGACATTTATATTGTGTAACCAGATAGGAAAGCTTCATCAATCTTGATTAGTGCAAAGTGAAAAGCATTGGGATACAATAATCCAAACTTCATATACACACAAAAGTTATTTAAGATTGTTAATCTATGTGAACATACCTGAAAGGTGATCCTATTGTATTCTGACTAGACCGGTTTGCTATGCAAAGGGAACAATACATTTTATGGATACTTTATGGCTGAATGATGGCTGTTTTGAGGGTTTGTGGAATGATTACTCTGCATTTATTTCTTATATTTTCCTTGCATCTAGAAAATACATTTTAGGTGCTGTTATTTCTGGATGCATTTTAGGCACTTAGAGTATGGCCTCCACATTTCTTATTTGTGATGGCAAGTAGCCAGGATGATGCAAAAGACCTTGAATGAGCACATACTGTTTTATACATAAAGGCTGGGGAAACATTCTTTGCTTGAAATTTACAAGGGGAGGCCAACCAATATTCATGGAAGGGTAAGTAAGGAAGAACAGAATGCAACACACCCAATGAATCCTGTGTATTAGCCTTCCCCAAGCTGGTACTGTCCTGATATGCTGCACTACAACCCCCATAACCAGCAGCCATGCTAGCTGAAGCTGATGGGACATATCATATCCTCAGCATATGTGGAAAGCACCAAATTGGGGAAGATTCCTGAACATTCTTAAGAAACTCCGCAATAATTAATTTAAATGTTAAAAAAATTGTAATCTCAATGCACACTTTTCTTGTAAAACTGCCTTGTTGTGTGGTGCTAACTCACATCATTTTTAATGGGGTGCATTTAGGGAAGGAAAGCCATTTCACCTGATTCCCCCATACTGCACTTTCTTCCACAGGAACACCCACGTTTCTGGTTATTCTGAGGTATACTAAAATGGTCAGGACAAACGCTCCTGTTAATTCCTCTCCCCTGCTCGATCTTGCTTATATCCCAGACTGGTTAGCTATGTACTTCCATCTGCCACCAGCGCTTCCCCACCTTATGGACCTCAACCCACCAAGCCAGACAGCTTTGCACTGCTGTGCATATTTTAATTCATCAATCTATGTTCTTTACAGACTACAGAAAAGTAATCTAGCTTCAGTTATGTTTCTGAATCTAATTTAACATCTCTTTCCATATGAATAGTGAGAGAAAAAATATATGCCAAAGAAATGCTGTATAGTTTTACTTAAGTTGCTCCCCTCCCTATTTGAATGATAACATGATTTTTATGCTATTAAAAATACAGAAAGATATTGCTAGGAAAGATGGCAAGAATATGTTTTTGGGTAATTCGCAATACATTCCTATTGTTTGCTATCATTATTTCTCTCTGATTTCATGAAACTAGCTCAGTACAAGGTCAGTCCATGTGGCTGTGGCTTGAACAAATCATGGGAATTTGTTGTTTTTGTATTAAAATCCTTCATAGCAAGGCTTCTTTTTTTAGCAGATGTGTAGGGTACGTTACTTTATTCTCCTGTCTAACCTATCTTGCCAAGTAACAGGCTCCTAAATTGATAAGTTGATAGATTACTAATCCATAAAACTTTCTGGTTCTGTACACAGAATGCTTTGACTCTTAAAGTCAAATTATATGCCAATGCAACTAAAGAGGTAGCAATTGTAAAAACCAAAACAACAGGATTCCATATGTACACTTAAGTATAAAGCGCAAAATGATAGTCGCGACTGAATTGTACGATATACATTTATATATATATGTGTGTATATATATATATATTTAGTTTATTTCACACAGTCCTGATAAAGAATTACAGGTAGATTGGGAATCATTTACAGTTCCATAGTATATGGTGTGGCCACATAGCTTCTGATGCAAACAACATACGGTGTGTAAAGTGTACACATTTCTAATCAACCCACCCCGCCATTCACACAATGGATTTTCAAAGCTAATACTAGATTCAGCTACGTAGGAAAGCCTCGAGAATGCTAGGATACAGCGTTGGGTGTCGTACAACACTGTAGGTCACAATGGGACAAGCTAAACTACTTTAATTTTCAATCTAGTATTTCTAGTCTACCTGCATTATTGCATTTATACGCATTTTAAAATTCAAATAAAAGAGAATACGATATGGGAAAGGAACAAATTCTTTGCTGTTTTAGGAGCTGAACTGCAGCCCATACAAAGTGTCCATAGAAGCAGAGGCAAGATTATAAATTTGAAAAGATAAAAAATAATTTTCTAGCTCATTGTGTTGGTAGGTTTCCATTTCCCTTTGGGAAAAGTTATCTCCAACAGCTGACTCCAAAACAAAACAAAAAAGAAACCCGAATTTATATGTTATCCACAGGCCTGTGTGTGTTACAGTGATAACTGGGTCTGTTCATCAAGGAAAAAAATCAAGATGTCAATTGACAAATTCCACTTTAAAAGATTATCTTGGGCCCCATCAGACCCTTCAGAAATAATTCACTGTTTTCATAATGACCTTGTAATGGAGTTTATCTGGCATACTTTTGTCGTTTTATTCAGGTGGTCCATAAAGCAGATAGTGAATGTCCAGATTGAATAAACTAGCATTTCTCTTTTGCAAAAAGTATGGTTTAAGAAAAGACATAGAAATTAAAACAGGGGTGGGAGCTTACCTCAAAGTTACATTTATGAATAAATGTGCATGTTTAGACAGAAAAAATGGCCATCTGGGGAATGCTGGGAATCACAGGACTGTTTTGTATCTTAACAGGCATAGGCGTGTGCTCTACATTGCTTACAAAAGGGCTTCTGAGGTGATCTTACATTCTCCTCACTCTCTTGAAAGTTTGAAGCTACAGTGGTAGAAACACTGACAAATTATAAGATTGGAATTTATTGGCGAAAATTCAAAAGCAGCTTCTGACAACTAATCATTGTACCAAGTATTCCTCACCCATCCTACACAGTGATCCATAATTACGGAATTGCTACGATGAGCGTTACAATGCTGTTTCATGGCCTTCCATTCTTCACTGTAATGGAAAGCTGCAGCAAGGTTATTTTTCGAAAGAGGAAACGGCTTTGACCTTGCACATGGCTCCTGATATATACAAATGCGATTAACACAGGGAAGGAGTCAGAAGAAATTTTGTGTATGTGTGTTCACAAACATGCACACACACACACCAGTCACTGCAGAATTTACATTCACGTTAGAAGCAGAAAACAGTCGTGCGCACAAAAGTATGTTGGAGTCAAAGTAAAATGAAGGCAGAATGTGGGAAGTTCCATTGTGTGGAGAAGCTGAAGTGGACCATCCACGGTGCACCGCAGCCAAGTGCATTCAGGAAGAGAGGCGTGAGCAAGAAGAGTGCCTTCTGCGGAATGAGAGAATGGGAGCAGCGAAGACTTGCGATCGGGAAAGAAGGGCAGAGTCAGAGCTTTTGGAATGCAGCAGCAATGAACTCTGGTTTTCCGGTTTGCCTGCTTTGAGATACTCCACATTTGAAAAAAACTGGTTTGCTTGCTTTTAGACTCACAACTGAACATGACCTCAATCACATGTTTTTTACCTTGATTTTTTCTTCCGCGTGTGTGATGTGCCTAAAGCAGGTCCCCAAGCCACAAACTCCAACAAAAATGGCTGGGGAGTGTGGATGGAGCACCGGAACCCTCTCCTCTCTGCTAGTGTTTGACCTCTACATTTCTCTCACTCACATGCATGTGCGTGCACACAGATATACACAGTGCAATTAGAGCATTTCCCCCTTAACATATGTAATAGCATTTTTATATCTGTGTCCTTTTGAAATACTGATTCTGTTGCATGTATTCAAGTCATTCCAATATGTTCCGAGTGGAAGATTCCCCACTTACCTGAATCAGCCTGCTATATTCCTGGCAAATCTTTCCCACATGTAATGGGTGTCTATGGATGAAAGAATCCCTTGAACAGGCATGAGTGTTTCTGAATAGGGAACTACAAGCTTGCCCTTCTTCGAGATGAAATGCAAACATTGGGTGTCATACCTTGTGTAAAGCCAGAAATCAGCCCATCACTCTTTTGCCCGAAACAGGTATCTTCTATTTCCTTTGATTTTTTTGTACATAGACCTGAGGCACTAGAAAGGGCAGAGTAGTTTTACCGCACAGGAGAGGACACGCAACAGCTAATATAGCTTCACTCATGCAACATGGATTGGGACCCTTAATTCTAATCTACCATTGGATCCAAATACTTCAAATGCAGTGCTTTTGCTGTACTCAAATGCAGTGCATTTTTCAGTACAGTGGTACACAGATCTACTAGCAAACAGTGATCCTCGGAACAAAACGGAGCTACCAAAGCAAGAATTCGGCACTGCAAGGTGATGCAAGTTTGTAGTCCTTTTGGACTTCAATGGAATCAGGGCAGCGCTTTGTATCTAGGAAGGCTGCACTGTATGTTACCAGAAAGCACTCAAAGAAGATGTGGAAGTGACTTACACTTCCATCTTAATTCAGAAAGGAGAAACCTGTGGCTCTGAACCACAGGCAGACAAGTCAGAGGTCCACCTGTGAGAACAGCTGCCACATCCTTGTAGCAAACCCACATGCACAGAGGAAGTGCAATATAATCCTACTTGTGCTCTTTGCACATCCTGCTAATCCATAAGATCACAATATATACCAATAGCTAAAAGAGCAGGTTACAAATAAATCAGCATGCTCTACTCAATAAACGCCTATGCCAAGGCTACTTTCCCAAATTCCATGAATTGCAAACAGCCATTTGATGTAGGAAGAAGAGTAAAGCCTCTGGCATATGCAAGGAAAATGTACAGAAGTTTCTGTGACTGTATATTCAAAGAAGTACAAATCCAGCTACTTGTCACATCTTCCACTCTCTGCCACCAGCTCCCCCTCCCCCTCCCCAAAGGCTAGCATGCATTGCCTGCACCTGGTGGCATCCACTCACACCTGACTGGATCAGACTCTGCGAAGTGAACGTCCCCTCGATCTCTTGAGGGTATGTTCCATGTCACTCCGTGGGACGTACAGCTGACCAGACTTGCATGGGAGCTCACCGTGAGGGCACCAGCTTGAAGCAGAGTTTGATACTTTGACTGGGAGTCCCAAGTACTAAACTCTGCTCCACCACGAAACCCACTGAGTGATTTCGGTCCAGTCACACCAGCTCAGAGAATTGTTGGGAGGATCAAGTGCGAAGGGGGCAGAACATCTGAGGTTGGAGGAAGAGCGGGTACAATTGTCAAGAATAAGAAGATGAACTGGTTAACAATACTCTGGCTGTTCTTTTCCCCGAGCAAAGTTGGGAAAAGACAAACTTGAAATGAAGATATAATACTAGTATTATAATTCCATTGAGTCTAAAGCAATCAACAGCTCCCAAAAAGAAACAGCCTCATGTCTGTTATATTATTTGTTACTAGACATGACTATGGTTAAAATGGTAGCCTGGGTACAGCCTTGTGGACTTAGGGAAATATTTGAACTGGATCTTGTACAAGTCATGCTGTGGCCAGTTTTAAGGACCAGGTCAATATATCTTCTCAATGCCCAACTACACTGCAGCCAAAAGCCACCAATGAAGCATGGCAGCCTTCAGATAATTAAAAGGGGCTGTGCAAATCAGGATGCCGTGTGTGCCCATTTGCTCATCCTCTTGAGTGTACAAACATCTGTGCATTGTCGGAGATGCCAGCTGAGACACTCGCACGGTAGTGGATACCAGCAGAACTAATGCTAGCCTCTGCAAAGACTACATTTCCATAAGCAGCAGCTTCAGTGAGTTTGGAAGAAAGCCAAAGGCGCATTGTTCCACTCAGGGTGATACCGACATAATGGGGATCAATGCCTTGTTGCAGTGAAATAGACTGAAGATATAGGCATGGATTGTAGAGGAAACCCCTATCGCCAATCTGCTCGAGTCCTGCATCAGCCTAGCCATGGCCACCAGTGCCGTAGCAGCAGCAAAGCAAGGGCTGTCCATGGAACCTTCTGTTATGCCAAGAGTCGACTGAGGGCAGAATTTGGGAAGTGCCCCAAACTATCATTTTAAACTATTATTCTAAAAGGGTCTCTTTAGAAGCACTGCTTTTTAGCTCCTCAAAGGATTATACATTCATCAGCAGGCCATTCTTTTATTGGAAGGAAACCATGGTGTTGGGTGCTGGGTGATGGAATGCAAGTACCACAAAACATGGACACTTTGTGTGAATGCAGGTGTGCAAAAAAATGGTTGCCTTTTGCTTTTTGTACAAAGAATGCAGGTTTTGTAGCCTTTCGAAGACTTCAGTGAACTGCAATATATACACGATATTCTCAAATAAGGCAGGGTTAGGAAAGCTTGTATACATACACACAAGAATACATGTGGGGCAGGTTCTGGAGAGTGATCCAAGACAGCAGGATACTGCAGTACCAAGCAATGACTGTCAGTGAACGATTCCTATATAGACCTAATCTATGATGTCACAGCCATAAATACAAGAGAGAAAGAGGGAGGGAGGGAGTTGCTCTTCCAGGTGATGAATGTAGCACTGCCACTATCACCAATGCATCCTAGATTCAGGAAACGAAAAGTGCAAAACCCTACTACGCACATTAATTTCTGAGCAAGTCCATACTGGGATGAAAACTTGGTCACTCATATATATTTATCCCAACCTATAGAAAAAATAAAGAGCTTTGCAAAGACTAGACCAATCTAATTAGTTTCTTTTCTTGTCTTTTGTTAGGTAAAGACTCGTCTAATGATCATGACACCAGTGCAATCCGGTCATTCATACATCATAATCTATGTGCCAATGGCCTAGAGTTCTTGTGGTCATGAAAAGATCTTTGGTAGACATGTCAAACAAAGGTGTTTAATTGCTTCTTCCCCCTCTCAAAGTCCATCTTTAGTTATTTCAAGAAGGTCACCAATGAAGCAAGGCTAACTCAAGACACGGGGAATTTTCTCTCTTCTTAAATACCCAGTTCAAAGTATAATGGGCAGGGGAGTCCCAACAAGTCATTTTCCTTTATTTCTCTACACAGTTTCCAGTGAAATAAATGGGATTAAACCATCCCCCTGGCACCTCTGTATTAAAGTTGCAAAATATGAGCAAGTGGAAGACTATCCATCCACTTCAGTTCCTTACAGTGGAGCAGGATATTCCACATTCACATTTCCTAATCCATAATCCAGGTGCTGGTTGATCACAAGCCAAGAGAAAGAAAAAAGAAGGACCATCATTCCAAGAAAAAGAAAGCAAACCCATAAGCTACTTATTCATGCAACTGCTTCTTACTTTCACCTTGCACTCCAGTCATAACAAAGATAGGACAACCTTGCCTGGAGAAGCACCAGCATTCATCCAAAATCCATACGCCTAGAAGGGCTCATTGACTTCCACAGACACTGAAGCATATTGATTTAAATATCTGGAGATGCAAAATGCTCCATCAAGGGTATTTGCATTCTAGAAGGGAGGGTTGCCAGGCCAGTGCCAGATGCTTTGTGTTGCAGTTGGTGTGGACTGAAATGTTGCAGACAGAGGGCTCTTACTCTTGGCCACTCAAGTCATCGACTATTCTAAGTCGCCATGCTGGTAGTCACCAGAGGGCCACACTGCATGACGACAAGCGCCAGTGTGTTATCTTATGGGCTTCAGACTATGCTGTAGGTCGCTGTAGGCCATGCTTGCTTCTTGAATTTCAAGAGCTGCACTTGCTCCAATTTCAACCCTGTGGCTTAAATGAGAATATGCTCTGATAGGGGTGGACAAGCATTTGGATGCCACATTCCCCTTGGATTAGAAAAATGCTGCCTGCTGCCTCCTGATCAATCAAACAGCCTCACTGTGCTACAACAGGGGTGATAAGAGGAGGCCCTGCACATGGGAGATTCTTCCTCCATCTGCTCTCCTACGACCCGAATGGGCTCTGAATGCAACGCCAGGATGAAGTTTAGACATCTGGACAAAAGGTGGGCATGGGAGATACGGAAAGGAAACACAGCAATTGCTTACACAGACCGGAAGAAGCCGTCTACACACAGCAGTGCAAGCCGAATTATATTACATGAAAGAGCACGAGTGCACTGAGTGCCACACCAGGTCAACACTGGCACATCATCTTGAACAAAACAGTGGCCATGGTTGCAGTTTTACTTATCTAGCTTGCTCTCTCTATATATACTGTATATTTATAGGTATGTATAGAGCTAACAGCATGCATTTTTCTCCAAAGGAACTGTACAGAGCCCAGGGAATCTCTGTTTCCTCGGCGGTTCTTGGGGTTAATTTTTCAAATTATTTTTTTCGGGCTAGGAGAGCCATGCCCACAATCACAGCTATGGCAGCCACCGCTGCCCCTCCTATGATGAGCAGGGGCTTCATGTTCTCAAAGATGCTGCTGCCAGGGGACTCCTCGGCACTGTTCCCTTTGTGCTCCGAGTCAGCCGAGGGCACGGCGGCCTCAGGACCCTCCGTGGCGGCCGCTGCGGGGCTCGGCTTTATGTTGCTGTGGTCGTTCAGCATGGCCGCCTCGCTCGCTGCTGTGGCCGCCTTTTTGGCCGGGGTGGTGGCAGCAGCAGGCGGCAGCTGCTCCTTAGCGGGGGTGTCTTTTTTGTCAGCCGCTGTGGCAGGCCCAGAGTTAGGCTTCTCCAGCTTGCCCGAGCCGGTGGTCTTGGCCTCGGGCTTGTTTCCACTTCGGCCGCTTCCTTTGGACTCCATGCTGCTCACGGCTGCGACAGATGCCAGCAACTCCTGCCCGCAGGTGAAACCAAGCCGGGGGTGGTGAAGCAGGCAGAAAGCTCTTCGGCGGGGCCTTCACAGGCCAGTGCCCCACTGGCTTGGCTCGGTGCAGCTGTTCTGTCTCAAGCAATATTCCACCTGGACATGTTCCAGAACCTGCGAGAAGGAACAGAAATAAACATGTTCTGATGCTAGTGGACAAAGCCCTGAACCACTTGGGACCAGGACACCTGAGGCGGCACCTTCTCCATTCCCGACCTGCCTAGTCACCAAGGGCATCGGGGACATTCTCCCAGTGGCTGCACCAGGAACCCAAGGCCCAACTGGAATCCTCCAGAAGAACCTTCAGTGTGGCAGCCTCATTCCTGCAGAATTCCCTGTCTCTGGGTTCAACCTTGTTCTAATGCCACCTTGTTTTTAATGCACTGTGTTTATTATTGTGTCTGTTTGAACTGTTTACTGTTCCAGAATCTGCCCAAGTATGGAACAGTATGCAAATGTTGTAAATAAATCAATGAAGGTCATGATAACCATCTGCATCTTTCCATATCTGGGGAGCACCTTTAGCACAAACATGCATTTGAGGACCCCATCTATCTATCTATCTATCTATCTATCTATCTATCTATCTATCTATTAGTATAGCAATTGTGCTGCAGTTGCGGTCCAGCCTAGATCAGGCTGCATTGCTGTTGTGGATCTAGATGTACCAACTACTGGTTGATGTTTGAGAGTGCCAGTTGCAACGAGAGATGCTCTATTTGGTAACTTCCAAGAAAATATAGTTCCAAGTTGCTGCTAGTACCACTATTAGTAATACTGAATCATGCTATCAAGTCGGACTAGGACTTTACCAAGCGAACTCTGCTTTGAAAAGTGCCGTGCAAGCAAAAGTCTCCAAGAAAGGGAGGAAATAAGAAGCAGGACCAAGAGAAGGGCACCTGACAGTAAGTTGCTGTCATGCCAGTTGCTCCACGGAGAACAAACACAACAACAGAGTCGGGTCTTTGGGCAAATTTCTCTCACCTGCCTCAAGCCCTCACCCAAAAATGGGCCTCAATCCCCTGTGTTACATTGTCTGTAACCCTGGCCCTGCTGCAAATATAATATTAGACAAGCCTGGCAGGTTCAAAACTGTAATTGAAGTTTTTCAGATGTTTATTACTACCATACATATGAGATTGACATATGCATACTCCTTGAACTAGAGCATGGAACTAATAGTGACAATGAAATTGGCAGGCCCCCAACAGCCTCCACAGGAGAGGGCTGAAATCTGTGGAAAGAGATGGGCAGCTATCTGGATATCGGCTGCCATTCTTTGGGCTGCTAAAATTATTAGTGTATCAACAGTTTTCAGTCGCTTTGGATTTTCCCTTGGATTTAAACAATGGCAACACCCAACATGGCTCTCCACTAATTTAGTCCCAAAGCAGTGGGCACTATCTGCACAATGAAATCAGCAGGGATACAACTGCCCATTGGATACTGCCAAGGCAAGCTATCGCCTTTAAATTTTTACAAGTATTCTGCTAAAATATCTAGATAGCATTTAAAGGTGTAAGCATATACATGTTTAGACAGTTAAAAGTCCTATATGCTAAGGTTTGTACCCTAAACTACATGGAGTGTCTTGATTCCCCCCCCCCCCCCGAAATATTTCAAATCTAATTCTGGCACTATATTTTATTTGCTTTTTGTTATTTACTAAGTGCAAAAAAAAATGAAGGTGCTAATTTAGATCTCTCTAGGGCAGGAGTGAAAACCTCGTGGCCTTCCAGATGCTTTCTCCTACAATTCCCATCAGCCCCAGCAGGAATAGCCCTAGTCAATTCTTCCCATGTGTAGGGAATACTGCGCTGCCTGGAGCAATGCCTCACTCAGTACAGGAGGTCTCCCAATGCATTCTCCAGTGTGCATTCTTAGATTTGCAACCCATTTTAGCAGCTCTTGATCCTGGAAGTCTACAAGATTTGTAGTCTACAGGATTCATGCGCTCCCCATGTGCACAAATGGATAAAATTGGCTTATTTCCATGGCACATGCAAAGCAACTTCCAAACGTCATTGAGATGATGGAATTGAGCATCTAACTTTGGCAAGAGTATACAGAGCTCAGGGTTAAGAAGGTTACATGGTAAGCATTTCCTCAGCCTCCACGCTAGTTCCAGTGCTGGCCATGCAAAGCTCTCAGCAAGGAGGCATGGCCAAAGACTTTTGCTGCCTGCAGTGCAAGTCAAATAGCTCCCACCCCTCCCTCCCATGCACTGAAGCTGACAGGCCTAGTGGCGGAATCTTACTTCCTCACAGCATCTCCCCACACACCTGAGCCAGCATGCAAGCTTAGTAGGCTTAACCACCTCCTTTCACAGCTCACCACACTGTCTGGCCCATATTGCTGCCTGCTCAGAGCCACACTACCATTGAAGAGGTGCTGACACCAACGCGGGATGAATGCGCAGGTTGGCCATGTGCTGAGAGAAAGCGTGAAGGAGGCAGCCAGCCAGTCCAAGCCAGCACTCTCCTACTGGGCAACACGAGAGCAGCTGGGGGGCTCAGGAGGAGCGGCTGGGTGTGGGGGCAGAGAACTGCCACCCCTGCACCTCGGGGCAAGCTCCTCCATTCTGCCTGATGGCAGGGCTGGTCTTGCTGGACAGTGTTCATTCCCCTGACTTAAAACGTCTCTGTTTAGAATTTCTCAGATGTATTTATTTATTACTCTGAAGCTCGCTGCTTTCTGAACGAGTCAAACCCAAAGGAAGGTGCTGCCTTTTGGGAAGGCCAGGATAGCCATCGGCATTCTAACTCCCCCCAAAATGTATCTGTTGAAAGCACCAGCTGGAATTCTTCAAAGACTACTGGGTAAAATATCTAGCTTCCATCCAGGCATTTCTTCTGTTCTTCAAAAAGAGTGCCTATGAAAGATCAATTAACACGAGTTAATTGTGCTGGAGGGTGTCTGGAGAACGCATTGTCTCACACATTTTAAAATATGTATTTGGATCTCTGGGATTGTAGGGAAGAAATGTAGGCTATACAGAAAGGTTGACTGCTGTGGGAAATGAATGTTGTTAGTGGTGAAGTCGTGTCCGACCCATCGCGACCCCATGGACAACATTCCTCCAGGCCTTCCTGTCCTCCACCATCCCCCAGAGTCCACTCAAGCTCACACCAACTGCTTCAGTGACTCCATCTAGCCACCTCATTCTCTGCCGTCCCCTTCTTCTTTTGCCATCTATTGTTCCCAGCATTAGGCTCTTCTCCACGGAGTCCTTCCTTCTCATTAGGTGGCCAAAGTATTTGAGTTTCATCTTCAGGATCTGGCCTTCTAAGGAGCAGTCAGGGTTGATCTCCCCTAGGACTGACTGGTTGGATCGCCTTGCTGTCCAAGGGACTCGCAGGAGTCTCCGCCAGCACCACAATTCAAAGGCCTCAATTCTTCGGCGCTCAGCCTTCCTTATGGTCCAGCTTTCACAGCCATACATTGCAACTGGGAAAACCATAGCCTTGACTATACGCACTTTTTTTGGCAGGGTGATGTCTCTGCTTTTTAGTATGCTGTCTAGATTTGCCATAGCTTTCCTCCTCAGGAGCAAGCGTCTTTTAATTTCTTGGCTGCAGTCCCCATCTGCGGTGATCTTGGGAGCCCAGAAAAATAAAATCTGTCACTACCTCCATTTCTTCCCCATCTATTTGCCAGGAAGTGAGAGGACTAGATGCCATGATCTTAGTTTTCTTAATGTTTAGTTGGGAAATGAATAGGAGCCCAGTAAGCAGCTAGTTCTTCTACAGAAGATCAGTCAGGGCAAAGCTAACATGCCACAACATGAAACAAGAAGCAGCTCTCAGAAGGATCTCTTGACCAGATAAGTGCAGGATTTTCAGAGTCCTGTGCAGAGCTTTTGTGCCAGCAAAGTTACACATAGGTCCATTAAGACATCCTGCTAAAAATGGGAATCTCCTGATAGTCCTCCCCCACCACCATCTTTTGATGTTCTTTCATTCTGAGATGAAACCAGTAGAGAAAAAGTTGTTTATTTATTCTTGCCATCCACAGTGATTTATCTGACAGCAAAATGTCAATTCCATGTTTATCTAAATTCTCTCTAGATAAGGAAGGACACAAGAATAAAACCAGCTCTGCTCTTTGTTAACTATGCCAAACCAAGGCTGGATTGTCAAAGGACCCCCATTTTAGCCATCTCACAATGCATGACTACAACTAAACATTTTTCCAACCCTTGGCAGGTGTGTGAAGATCTATGCCTACTGCCCAGATCTTTTAATTTTTGACCAGAGGTGATGGCTACAACCGCAGAACCTGCGTCTGTTCTTCAAAAGACATTTGAAGCTGTTTGACACTCTTACTAGCTCTTAAAAGGGAGGCGGGAGGGCAGGCAGTCTTGTGTCCCCACCACGCAGCAAGTCGCACATGGACAGTTTTCCTCTCCTCCCACTACACATATGGTCCGTGCTCAGCCAGAAGTACAAATAAGGATGCAACCCTATATATGCTTAGATAGCACATGTCCTACAGCTCCCAGCATGCCCCCTGCAGGCAGGGCTGGCTGCAGCCTGCCGGAAGTGGCAGGACTTATCTTCTGTCCAAACATCCAGGAGGTTGCAGCCTAAGCTTTCTCTCACAGCCCCTGCTTTTTCCCAGTGATCTGCATTCATGGCCCTCTCCTAGCTACAGACTGGTCTTTAAATGGCTGCATGGGCTCTGCAATCCACTCAGAAGTTCAGAAGGACCTGTTACAATAGTGTGGAGGTTTTCAGACTGTGGCCCCTGCTGAGCTTTCAGTGGTTCCGGACAGCTGGAGCGCCAACAGCTGTATTGGTGTGTTGGCATTTGCTTCTTTTTTAAAGCCTGGTTGAGAAGCTGCAGTTTCGAGTGAGCATGATAAGGGGAGGCTACTCAATCGTTCCAGAGTCTGCTCCTCCAGCTGAGAGCTGCATGGTGAAAAAAGCAACTGAAAAGAGCAATTTTGAGCAGAAAACCAGCTGGTAGGAGAAGGGTTAAATGGCCCTCTTTCCTCTTTTTCTGCTCAGATTTGCAAGGTCCTAACTCCACACAGCATTCAATACACACAACCCTCTTGGGGCTCCTTACACACCTTTGTGTGTAATACCTACTTTGCCCTGTAGAACACAATGAAAACAGAAAAATGCTGAAGATTCAACTGGTTTCTTTCCACCAGGTAACTTTTAAGCCATAGGGCAGTTTGTTTCTTCAGCAGCACAAATGGCTGCCCCTTAAACATTACAGATAATCCCCCTTTGATAATAAGTATCAAAAACAAAGAAACAGTCCCCCGGTATGCTAAACAATGCTTGGATTCCTCAGAAAATGTGGCATTCCCACAACAAAAAAGGAAAGTCTAGGGAAAATGTGCATTTTAAACAGCATGCTACAAAATGCCAATTTGCAGCCCTCCTTCCCATTTGTGTAAGAGAATTGCGTTTTCATTTATACAGGGGTTGAATCTGCTGTGTTTATTTATTTAATCCATTTTTATACCACCCAAATATTTAGAAATAAAAATGCCATGTCTAGACTAGAGAGGATCTTTTATGTAACACACAAAACTAAGTTTCAGCCGATCCGGGCTTAAAAACATTGCATAAACACTAGCAGGAGGACCCCACTTGTGGAAATTACTTCCAGCAGAGATCTGCCAAGCTTCTTCTCTCTTTTGATTTAGATGCCAATTGAAAACATTCCTGTTTCGTAGCGATCTTGGTGAGTTGTGATGGTTTTATAATGATTTTTACATTGGTTTTATTGCTGCTACTGCCATGTTTAAAAATTTTAACTGCCAGACTATTTTATTTGGCGTGTTTGTTTTAAATAGTTTTATTATCATTTGAATGTTTGATTTTATCACCGTTTTTACTGTTTTATATTTTATTGTTTGATTATGTTTTGTTTAGATTCAATTGTTTTATCTGCTCCTGTATAATGTAAGCTGCCCAGAGAGGCTTATGGCTAAGGGGTGCAGCACACAAGTGTTAATAATAACAACAACAACAATAATACCAAAGAGCAACCGCTCAGATAAATCTAGCACAACTTAATGCACCACTAATACACATCAGGTCTGTCTACACGTGCAGCTGCACACACTCCCATCAAATATCAAGGCTCCAGTGATGTTTACATGTCTGGCTGAACCAGGCAGACTCGGAGAAATCCACAAAGAGAGCAACGAACGGCACGTGCATATCGCAGACCAAGCAACGGCGATCATTTGGAAATGACAGGCTATGAGCCGTGTTGCTTATCCCCTGACTTGGTTCTGCTTTTTTATGGAATCGTGTTGCAATTTTATCTAAGCAAGCAGGAAGGCACAGTTTCCCTGGCCTGCTTTTGGGTAACTTCCACACTTCAGCTTGGGCTCTGATTGGCTTCATCTTTTGCAGCATGCCCGGTTTCCATGCACCACCCTGTCCCTCCCTCCCCTCCCCTCCCCTCCCCTCCCCATCCTTTGCTTCCTAATCTGGGGGAAAAGCGAAGTTGGCATTTAGAAATGTAATCCCCACACACACGTCCGCTTGTAGAACTGGCCCCTCTCCTTGCTCTTCTTGCTCTCTCGGATCTGCCTCACAACCCATGTGTCTTTCTCTCCGAGTTCTCTGCCTCAGTTTCCTGCACGGATGAGAGAACAGGCAAGCAGGGCTGGGAGAGCAGCCCCCTCGTTCCACCCTCACTTCTGCTTCGTTAGCAGTCCTCCCTGCCGTTCTCCCCTGCCAAACTACCAGCTCCCGCTGCGTGTGCGCAAACAGGAGGAAACAGGCTGAGCAAAGCCTATAATTAAATGGGAGAAAGAGGCCCACGGACACACGGCCTTTGGAGGGAGGAGGCGTGACTCTTCCTCGGCGCTGCAGCTTCTCCTAGTCTGGTGCAGCAGAAATGAGGGTGCTTGCAGGGATAATCTCTAGAACAACAAACCAGAAAGCCAACAGGTGCAAGAGACACACTAGGAGCAATGCTAAATCCATCCGGATTTATTTATTTGTTGATCAACTGAACATTAGGGGGAGGGGAAGGTTCCTATTTGGAAGAAAACTGTTGGTGCTTCAACTGGGGTAGAGGCAATATGGAGCCACTAAGAAACAAGACGTGCTCAGCCTGCAGACGGGGCCACAGAATGCTGAGTATCAGTTGGAGAAGAAAGAAAACGCAGCGATGGGGGAGAGCGCTGACCTACTGAGCCCTTTACGTCCTTCCCCAACCTGGTGTCATCCAGAAGCACTGGACTACAATGCCTAGCAGCCCCCAGCTAGCATAGGGGTAGGAATTGTGGATGGGGAAGGCTGGCTTGCAGCCTTCTGGAGGAAAGCATGGCTGGGACCCTGAACAGGAGCACGACCACCATCATGTGAAAATATGCTAGTGTTTTGCTGCACACTCCACTTTTGTTGTCTGTCTTTAGCGTTTCCATGTTTGGTTTTGTTTGTTCCATTTTTTTCCATGTCCGTTCCCTCTGTACTCCTTTGTTATTTGCATGTTCTGCATAGCCAAAGTCCTCTCCCCATCCGGCCTCTCAGAGATACATCTTTTCCTCCAGAAGATTAGAAATTAAGCATATTCCTTTATTTTTCCCCCCTTCCTTGCCTGAGCTGCTGAAAAATATCTACCCTGCACCAGGCGAATGAGTCACCCTCGTTCTTTTCTAAAGCATCGTAATTATAAAGGGCCTCTTCTCTTCTCCTACAACAACCGCCCTCCATCTCCAAGGCCCATTATTCCTTCCTGGGTTAGAAACAGAGGCAGGCATTCATTGCACTGCACAACCACCTACGGACTCTTGCGGGAAGGTGGGGGGGGGGCGTTATCCAGGCATCTAGGTAGCATCCAAGTTGTTTAGAATTTTGGAGCACACCCCCCCCCCCCCCCCCCCCCCAGAGCCATTTACTGTTTTGGGCTGATATCCCACAATCAGAAGCCTGCCCTTAGCATCCTAGTAGTCCAGAAGGAAAGGCGTGCCAGCCCTTACAGTAGGAGTCTGCAAGGAGTAAGAGCGGCTAAGAAGACTAACCAGGGCTTCCTGGTAGATGTACGCAGACATTTAAGATCGCACCACCCTTTCCGCGTTTGCTGCTGGAAACCTCATTCTAACTCTGGCGTAGATGCAGCCATCTCCTCTGCTGCAAAAAGGGTACAGCTGCTCAAAAATAACCCAACGTCAGGGACAGAGTCATCCTTTTTGAGTTATGTTAATTGCTTTTCAGACTGGGGAGGGTGGGAGGTAGGAGCTGTTGCTGACAGTTCTAGGAGACTATTTTTACAACATTCATCTATGGAGTTGCTATAAGGAATAAGAGAGAGAAAGAGAGACCAAACCTTCCTTCCACAATACACAGCAAAATAATTACACTAGGATGCTATTAATTAAAAGAGAGTACTCAGGGAAGCTGTGGAAGAGCCACTCCTTCCTACAAGGACACTGAGAAGACGATGGCGTGCCTCAAGCCGTAGGGCACTTCCGTATAAACAGGTGCAGGGTGATTGATGCTCCAACTCAGAGAGCACATCGCCTGCAAATCTCACTTCAGTTTTGCAAAGGAGCCTATCTGTTGATATATCCTTAGAAGGGGCTGCCAGCATGCAGCACTCCAGACATTTTGGCCCACAGTTCCCATCACTACTCCCCATTGGCTATACTGGCTTGGGTGGGTGGGACTTGTAGTCCAAGTTGCCCACTCCTGCTCTATACTGACAAAGGCCATGCTGCAGGCCTAGACTGTGGAAAAGTCAAGTTCAAGCTCAGCACAGCTAAGTTCAAGTCAAGACTCTGGTTCTGTTTTAAAATTCTGCTTTTCAAAATTAGGCCTAGAGCGACTCAGGCCCACGCAAGGGTCCTGTGAGTCCAAAAGAGCGATGAGGTAAAGTGGAGAGAAACGTGGGAGGGGGCTCTGGGGAAGGGGGGAGCAGCCCCAGGGGAAGGGGAGCTCCCCAGCCAGGGAAGGGGCTCGATTGCCCAGCCAAGTGCAAATTTCCGAGGAAGTCCAAGACTGTTGATTTAACTTCAAGGTAGGGGTGGTATTAAACACCAGAAAGATCTCAGGCTCAGGCCCACAGGACAAAAAAGGGATACAAATTTGCATATACTACTTCATGTACCCTCTAAATACTGTCTGCTCTACCAAGGATATCCCTATTTGTAAAAAGGAGTGGATGGACTAACAGGGGAAGGCTCTTTATTTCTGGGGGCTGGGGGAAAATTCAGACAGGAAGATTTGGGCGGGATAGCAAGAGGGGAGACCACATGGGCAAAAAGCCCGCTGATCGGGGGGTTCCAGGGCAACAAAGGTCAGCAGGCTCCATGCCTTTATTCCAGCAAGTGGCCCTGCACAGCAAGGCAGAGGGGCAGTGCCCCCCCCGCCCCCCCGAGATGCGAGGCTCCCAGGGAAAGATCCACAGTCCCAGCCCCAGCGGGCTGCCTTCTAGCAGTGCCTCTCCTGCAAAAGAGGCCACTCCACAAAAGTGGGAGAGGGGACTGCTAAAAAAGGAAGTTGAGAGGGACAGGGGCTCTCCAGGGCCACCTCCCCACAGGTGCCTCGTTCCCATGAAAGAGCCCTTGGAGCAAGAGGGCCACCCACCCAAAGCCTCCTCCCAGGTGGCCTTCGGTACGGGGGGGCCCCCCTGGGGAGGCACACCTAGGGCTCTCTCAGTGCAGCCTCTGCTGCAGCAGGGAGCAGCCCGTGTCACGCGTCCGATTCCCTCCTGCACGGACCTTCTTCAGAGGGCGCGAACGGGCAGGCCCTGGAAGGCTGGACCGACTATTCTGCCACGTTGCTGCACTGGCTACAGCAGGGCTACTGGGGCAGCTGGCCCCCCTGTGCCTCATGCTGAGAGGTGCAGGGCGGTGGCAGAATCAGCAGAGGACCCAGGGCCTCACTGGCGGTAGGGCACGCAGAGCCACGGGATCCACGTCCCATCCACTCTCCATCCTCATGGGAAGGCTGGTCCTGCTCAGGTTTGACACACACACTTCCTATTTTCATTGATTGTGTTAGAAGGACCCACATGTCCCACCACCCCACAGAAATTAATAGCCATTATACACAAGATGGCACAGGAAGATTCAACAGGCAGTGTTGCTCAGCTCACATTGTCAGGGCCAGGGAAGTTCTAGACTTCCGAAGGCCACCTCCTCCCCTCCATCCTGGCCAAGAAGCATCTAGGGATGCCTTGGCAGAGAACAAGGGATGGCAAGTGGCTTTAGAGTTCAGGACGTCTTCAGAAGAGAAGGCAAGATGGGCCAGTGCCCTTCATGTCAGCATTGAGGACCAGAATTCAACGAGGGGAGAAGGAAGAGATCCATACTGGGGAATCCTCTGGAGTTTTCCCTCCAGAACAGAAGTGCTGCTGACTTCCAAACCAATTGCAGAAAGCTGCGGACTGTGAGAAACTAACAGGAACTCAGTGCAGCTGCTACCTATGACTTTTATTCATGGGCACACGAAAGGCCCATTTCCCACGTTCTCTACTGATTTTGTGGAACAAAGTCAAGTGTCCACTTTCTTCTTCTGAAAGGGACCCCTCCCCTTGCCCCAGGTGGATGCTGACCAGACTGGCTCTAAAAAGCCTGGCTTGGGGGCTTCCACTCAGGAGAAACAAGGAACAGTTTGTCAGCCCCCTCCTCTCCAAGGCCGTTCTAGCTGGAACTCGAGGCACTGCGGCTCTGCTCCAAAAGGGCCATCTGCTTGCCCCAGCCTTGCTTGTTTGCATCTCTGAAGTTGCGTGCATTCCTAGAAAAGGAGGACTGTCCTTTGGTCCCAGTTCTTCCCCAGTCGCCTCCCCATAGGTCATGTTGTGACAGAGACCCCAGCATTGGGCCTGCTCCGTTAATGCACGGCTCTCTCTTGGCCCCAGCCCTGCTCTGTGGGAACCAACTTACCTGAACGAGCGTCTCCTCCCCGACCTATATTCCTCAAGCAAAGGCCTTCTCTAGGTGTCCCCGCTGAATAAGGCAAGGCAGCTGGCTGCAAGAGAGGCCGGTCCCCGGGGCGGCACCACATCTGATGCTTGCAAATTGGAATTTCCGACAACAGGCAAAAGCCCTGTTATTTTCCCCATACATTTTAGGGACTATTTTAGTGCCCTTTTGCTGCCTCTTCTTTGCTGCTAGTTTTAATTGCCTTTTACCAAGGTCGTTTTACTGTTTTTATTTTAGGCTTAATTTTATCTTAGATATTTTTTTAAATTTTATTTATCTTTATTAATGTGCACCCCACACAAGGAACTGTAGTAATTGAGTGATTTTTAAAAGGGCTATACGTCATACCTGTCACTGGAAGGGAAAAGCCTCAACATTCAAGCAAATGAAAGAATTATCAATGCTCTTTTTTCTGCAAGAGGACTAGAAACATAAATAACCAGTTTTATACACTTGCAGGTTTGAGCCCTCAATCTGTAAGAAAGTTCTGATCTTGCATGGATGCCCATTACAGCCTTAGGAATGTTGCTCAAGAGCCAAATTTGATCTAGGAAGAGCCTATTACAAATTTCACTGGCAGCTTTAAGCAAATTCACATTTCTCATGTCTGCACAGAAACTGGACAGTATCTGCAAGTTACTTTTCTGGCAAGATGACTCGCAGCATAATTCCCTGTGTGAACAGCCTGTGTGCATGCTTTATCCCCCAACTGTCGTGCCAGCTTAAAGAGATACATGAAGTTTTGTGGCCACATGGTCTCTGCTCAGTTTGCATTTTTGGCCTATGCTGGAAATACCTCCTGCCTAGGAATTCAGCCAAACATGCAGCAGTCTTCAGGACCACACAGTCATTATACTGTAGACAGTGAAATATCTTTGCAAACCATCCTTGCCTAGCCAGCAGGTACTCATGAGACACAGCAAGCAATGCTGACCCAATTTTTTTCTGAGATGCTTATGACTTTCCCTCTCAACTCACTAGCCGACACTACTTTCTCCAACTACAGCTCTCACTTGAATTGCAACACAACCCAGAGTCAAGTGCTAGCAATTGCTTTTACAAGCCACTTCACTTCTGAGATGGAGACACCCTGAAAAGATTTTCCCATTCCTGTTGATAACACTGCTACATATGCTCAGTATGTAGAAGGGAAGCCTTGCATCATGTGAAGCCTAGTCCTATAGGGTCAGGGCAAAAGGTTGCCTTCCTTCCATGTAGCAATCAGGCTGGGTTCACACATCCAAGTGGTAAAGCTTTAGATCACATTTTTCCCAGGAAGGACAATGCACCTCCACCCCTGCCTGCAGCCTGTAGTGGTACAATCCAGGAGACTTTGCCAGCTGCTTTTACTGATTGTGCAAACTAGCACTTCGTTCCATCTGGGGAGGATTGGAAGCGATCAGACATTACTCCATGGCCTTCCCAAATTATTTGTACTGGCCACTTTAGACTGATTCATCACAGATTACTGACAAGATGAGGCTTAGCCATATAAGAGCCATGAAGAACTAACAGAAACAACTCATTAGATCCAATTGCTGGAAGCAGATTCAGGGCAGCCACCCTGCAGGGCCCACAACCAACACCCACCCTGGCTTTCTCCAGCAAACTTCCGCATGACTTTGAGAGCTGTCACTTTCATTTACCCAGGGCCCCTGCCAAGAGAGCTGATGGCTGCAATGCCAGACAGGCAGTGCAGCTACTATGAGCTTTGATCCAAGCTTTTAAGGAGCTATTCGTGGTACTGAATTCCCCCCTCCCCCAGAATAGGTGCAGCACCATGAATAGCCCCATTCACGCTCATTGGTGTCCCGTCTTTTCATCTCTAAGTTGAGGTTATTAAGACTTAGCTTGCATTAAGAATTGCACTATCCTCTGCACAGCTGCTACGGAGAACCATAGGGATGGCTTTACTCCTGATAGGTTTGAAAAGTTGACACGGATGTTGGTTTACTGTGAATTAGTGTAATAGTTTTATTTACACAAAATATGTGTATATTGCCTTTGGGCCTGAAGAAGTGCCTCCAAACCAGTTTATACTAACAAGTATACATCTAGCTAGATTGAAGCTAAAAGCAATCTTTAAAGCCACTAAAAGGTTGCTGTACCATCCTGCTTGCTACATTATTTTGTGCGCAAGCCATGGCTTGTGCCTGGGCATTTCCTTCTCTTTCTCTGTCAGATATAGTAAGATTCACAGAACCGTAAGGAGAGAACAAAACTCTCGAGTGCCAGGAAGCAGGACGGACAAGAGTGTGAGCTCAGTTGGACTCGTCAGCATTCCTGGTAACGCACAGCTTCTGTTTCCCTCCAACTGAACCCAGAGCTATCCATCGCCTGGACTGCACTGACAGCAATTCTCCTATTTGCTTTGCTGAGGTAGAGCAGAGACTGGACAGGCCCTTGTGAGACCTCCTGAATCTCATAGGCACGGGCCAAAGCTGCTGTGTCACAGCTGAAATCTGAGTAGCCGTTCCGTTGCAGCCAGAGATGACAACTCAGCTAGAGGCAATGACCTTTCCCAAGGAATGGCACACGCTCCCTTGAGAGGACCGTGGGGAGCCCAGGCCACCCCCAGTGCTACCGAAGTGCTCCTCCGGCCCATTTCCCAGTAACGCCAAGAAGGGGTTTAGCGCAGCCTAGAAGCATCTACAGCTTGGAACTGAGGCACTCTCCATGGTGGATTCTTAATAATAACCAACATTAATGAGAATGAGTGAGGGAGAGAGCAAGCAAATGCTCTCTTTCTCCTGCTTCAGCAAACTCTGATTATTCAGAGGCCTGACCAGAGGAAATGGATGCCACTGAGCTCTGAAACTGCCAAGTGGTGGCAGTGGCAGAACGCCAGAAGAGTGGGCGGCAATGAGGAAAGAGTTGCTCATGAACACCCGGCTTCTGCGAAAGGATCATGAATTTTCCATGCCACACCTTCCAAAGGCATCAGGACAAAGTGTTTTCAAAGCACCATCCAGTCCTCACTGGCAGAAAGACATGGAAATGAGAGTGACAAGGAATGGCCTTGATTTTTTGGTGTCTGTGTAAAGCAGAAGATCCCAGAACCCAAACCAGAGGCAGTATCAGGAGGTGGCCCATTAGAGCTGGAGCCTCAAATCTTCCCTAAGGAGCCCTGGATCTCTGGGAGGTCACCTACACCACTGCTCTGATGTCTGTGGGCACTCGCTGGAAAAGGACCCCTGACCATCTCTGCTGCCCTCCCAGGATCTCCCAGGATCAGCTGGCTTTTTGCCCAAATTGGCTTCCCTTGCTTCTGCTCTCCACCCCTACCCCCTTATTTCTCCCTGAAGTTTTCCCCTGATATCAAGCACCCTCCTCTCCCTAGTCCATCCTTCCTTTTTTGCAAAGGAGTTGGGAGTTCCTTAGGAAAGAGGGTCCTTTAAAGACACACAGAGACTTTAGAGTATATGTAAATTAGCATGTGTAATTTGTGCCATTTTTTTGCCAATAGGCCAAAACCCTGGATCATTTGGGTAGCTAGAACTGCCCCGATCCAAGCTGGTGTCAAGGAAAAATAATCTGCTACCATATATCTAATCTAAACCTAGGTAAGTCCACCTTCTTCAGAAATAAGGGTCCCTTATGAGGGAGTTATGACAGGTAGCCCTGCCATTAAAATATTTGACTGAATGTACTAAATGCAGAGGGACTTGGGTACACTTACCTTTTCTGGACTGTGACCTAAGCTGTACTCTAGACCTCTGTGTCGCAACTGTTCTGTGAAGTAGGGGTGTTTTGGAAACAAAAAGGGACACCCACTGAATTCTTTTGGAACTGCAATTAACATTCTGACATATGGAACACTCTTTCAGATAAGGGTCTCTAGCTATCCTATTGGATGGAATTTCAGGTTTTCAGAAATTCTCTGTTTTTAATTACCTTAACTCCCTCTTAAGATCTAGCCACAGGCAAAATTACTTATCTGTTGGGTTCTCAGCATTCTTAGAAAAAGAAACAATACATTAGCCCTTGTCTGAGTGCAGGGGACATGCAAAAGACCGATCAAGGAAGAAATGAACCTGATATTAGAGCTTCTAGCACCACACAGATGCTGTCTAGTTCAACATGCATTTTGCATCCACTAGCAGGTTTAAAGGAAAGATGAACAATCCACCCATGTCCATTTTCCGTCCATTTTCCATCGAGTTTTATAACCTCTATGGCAAATTTGAGAAAAGCCAGGATGCAGTAAGCACCATGAATCATTCTGTTTTCCTTGTAAAATACTGGTATACACATACGCACACACTTTTTCTAGCACAAAGTAGGAGGAGGAGCCAGCCCAAGGATTATCATTTCTGAAAAGGATATTATATTTGACAGAATGTGAGAAACTGGATTCATCAAACAAGTAGCAATGGAATTCCAACTGCAGGATAAATGTCTAATTAAAATTGGGGGAGGGGGCCATTGATGGCATGGCATTAACAAAAGTATCCAGCCAATCTTGAAATGAAACCTCATTGCTAAAGGTGCCTGCTTTTCTCTCGGATACATTTCAGTTTACCAGGGGAAAAAAACAACTTTGAAGAAACACATAACTACTCCTCAGCCATGCTTTTAACATTTTAGCTAAAAGAGACTGTGTTTCTAGGCTGTGGCTGCATGTTACCTTCTTAATCCGTTTCACACAGGATGGATGGTTTTAAAAAGAAAGGAAAAGAAAAGAAAATACCTTAGAGAAAATTCCAGCTGACATTCTCCTGAGCATCCATCTTTATGCAAAACCAATAGATAAATAAATAAATAAATATAACTAGCTGCACAATCACCAAAGCAAAGTGAGGTTCTGCTGTACAGGCCTTAGCTCAGGGGCTTAGTCTCCTGTCTCTGTGAATGCTCACGCCCACCATCTGACCTTCAAGCAAGAAGGAAGGCCATGGATGTGCAAATGAATGCATTCCATCAGTCTTTTCTCTTCCCCTCCCCTCCCCTCTCCTTTCCCTCCCCTCACCTCTCCTTTCCCTCTTTCTCTTTTTCCTACTGTGCTCAGGTAGCATCAGTTGCCAGAATGAGGCCAAGTGTGCCAGGCCAGGCCAGGACTTCTGTCCCGCTCGAAACATTTTTGTCCTAGTAGCGCAGTGACCTCTCTGGTCAGAGATGCGCACACACCTTTCTCAGCGCCCGCCACAGCTCGCCCTCGGTTCACCTGCGTGCAAGAACATGCCCCCCAAAAAGCCCCTTCCTCCGTGCCCGCCCGTCTGCCCGCCCCCCCCCCAGCCCCCCTATCTTCCTCCCACTGGGAATGCATGTGCAAGAAACCCGACCAGAAGAGCAAGCAACCGCGTACCTTCACACCCACCTTTGGCTCCTGATGTCACACCTTGGAAGCTGGCTGTTCCGCAGAGAGGTGGAACGGATGGAGAGAAGGAGCGCGCGGGGGGCGGGCGCGCGGTCGGGCGAGATACCCTGGAGTTTCCCACAATGCCTCGCTGCAGACCGCATGAAGCGGAGGAGCGGGAGGGGCGGGGCAGTGGGCGGGGCCGGGCCGAGCGAGCCGAGCCGAGCCGGCAGCCGGAGTGGCTGCGGAGAGCCCCCTCGGCGCGCGGAGATCCAGGGGAGGGGAGTGGGGGAGGGGGCACGCTCTGCGCAGGAGCCGCTGGCGACCGGGCTCCCCTCTGCGCGGACGGAGGGCGTGCTGGCCGCCCGGATCGCTGCGTCAGCCTTGCCTTAAGCGCGGGCCCCCTTCAGATGCTCGGCACCCCAATCCCCGGAATGGCCCAGCCGGGCATCCGGAGGGGCCCCGCTTCAGACAAGGCTGCAGCTGGGGGGGGGGGCGCCTGCCCTGATGTAACAGAGGGGCGAATTCTGAGGCGGGGTGGAGAGCAAGTCCACGGGGGGGTGGGGGGGTTGAGATCTCCCTGAACCAAACTGCTCTTGAAGGGGTGACAGCAGAACGCGGGGGGGGGGGGTCCTTTCCCTTGAAAATAGAACAATTCGATCCCGCAGCTGGAAACTCGTGTATAATAGATACTTTAAACTGCGAAGTCACTTGTGTATTTATTTATTATTAATGTGCATTTGTCTCGCTGCTTCATACCTCTTCTGAAACCTGGCCCATTTACATGAAAAAGATGATCTGTTCTGAACTTGGAGGTGCAGTTGCCACCCAAGAGGGGGGAAAGCAGCATTCTTTGAAATTTCTTCTTTAGGTCTTGTGCAAATAATGTGATTATTCAGTTTAGGCACTGGACTTAATGGCATTAAGATGGAGCTTTGGGGGTACTTTCTGTAGCTCAGGGGTGGGCAGAAAGTAACTCTCCAAATTCTTTGGATTTCAGCTCAGAGCATTCCTGTTCAATGGCCAAGTTGCTAGTGGCTTCTGGGAGTTGAAGTTCAAATCCCTGCCTGCTCATGCCAGAATCTGGTGTCCTTTGCATCTGGGCACCCTCCCTCAGTTTAACAGTTCTGTGTAATTTGCTGTTTGCATACTGCTGAGGTGCTAAACCTTGGTCCAATAAAAAATCAACTACATGAGCAGCAGCTGCCTGGACCAAGCAAAACTCCAGCTGAGATAAAAGGGGATTTAGACTGTTTGACTTCAGTGCATCATCCCCTTATCAAAGTTTCTTGTGAAATCAGATGCTCTTGTTTTCAGCCTTAGCTGTGGGGAAAGCTAAGTCCTAAGACAGCCTTCCCAATGGCATTCTGGGCTTCAACTCATTTCAGTCCCAACCAGCATTGCTAACAGTGAAGGATAATGGAAGTTGTTGTCCAAAACACGTGGAAGGCACCTCATTGCTTGTCAGGCTGCTATAAAACAAGGCCTACTTGCAGCTCCTGCAAAGATGCCATCCTCTACTTCGTTGCCGGTGCAGCAGATGGATCTGTTGCTTCTTCCCCAGGGAAAACGGTTTCCTGTGTTGATGGCAGAACAGGACTGGGCCTTGCTCAGGCTTGAGCGCAGCGTCCACAGGGAGAGGGTCTTTATCAGGGCTCAGTCGGAGCTCAGAGCTTTTCACCTCAGATATCCTTGCAGTGGGGTTTTTGCTACCAACCCCCAGGTACCTTTTGCAAAAAGGCAGACACCATTTTCTAAAAGTGATTTTGTATTCTGCCAGAGATGCTGTGAAATAGACAGCTTGAAGACTGAGAAACTATTTGAAATCAATAAGAAGGGAAGAACCTGCTGTGTCTTAACCCTCAGAGCCTCTTGGAATGTAAAGGAGCCGCTTTAGAAGAACTATCCCTGTACTCTTCAGCCACAGCACCATCTCTTAGGTTTTACATTTAAGTAGTCAGAGCTGTTAAAATGCTTGTAATGCAGTTCTATTTCCAAAAGGGAGACCTATTTCTGCATGATCAGTGCCCCAAAGGGAGTCCACAGGGAAGCCACACACACGCCATTCTAAGTTCCCCAGCTGCCAAAGGACTGGCAACATCTGTGCCATTTTTCCTTTCACTTTTCCAGCAAATGACACTGACTGTTCCTTTCTCCTCTACTGCTTTTTCTTTCCAAAACAATCTGTCACACTAGGTTTGATACAGAAGTCTGTCTTTCTTTAAAATACTGAATGATTGTACAGTGGTAACCTCTGGATGGGATGACCATTAATGCATTCTAGGTCGGTCTGCCTCAGAGACTGCTCAGAAATGGCTTCTTTCAGAACAAAAGCCCGTATTTTGCCAGTGCTTAAGAATATGGTGCTGCAAACCTTCAAGACCCTACATGGCTTGGGACCTGGCTCAGGACCTGGACCACTGCCCGCTGCAGATGAGCTTACTCATGTTTTCAGAGACCCCCTTCAGATGTCCCTGAAGTGGGCTATGTTGCCTCTGAGGGAAAGAGCCTTCTTGGCCGCATTTGTTTCCCGTTTGTGGAACCTTCTTTCTGGGAAGTCTCACTTGGCATTGCTTCTTTTGGTGCCAAGCAAAGACCTTTCTATTCTTCCTGACTCTTGATCAGTAATGAACATGCTTTCATTGTATCCTGTTGTGTTGTGTTTTGTTTTGTTTTGTTTTGCTGTTTTAATTTGGTGGGTGGGGGTGGGTTGCTGTTTGTGTGGCTTGGTTAATGGTTTTGCTTTTGGCTTTAGATTTTTATTGCAAACTACCTTAGGAATGTTTTTACACCAAAAGGTGTTGTAAATGGAACTAATAATAGCAACAGTAATTAGCTTGTCATTTAGAATTGCATCATAACTTTTGCATCACCATAACAAGTGTTCATAGAGGAACCCTGGATACAGAATAGGCCTCCTTTCGCACCTGCTGTGCATCTGGTGATACAAAATTACATTATGACTTTGCTATCTTGACACAGGATCTATCACTGTAATTCACCACCCACAACCCGTAGGCAACCACTGATTTTTCTTATTATAAAGTGAAGCACAGAGCAAAATGCGTGCACGGTTGGAATTTACAAATGGCCAGGAGATGGCAGTCCCCTGCTCTGAAAGAGAGAGAAAAAAACCCTGACAAAGCAGGCAGAAAAAATGAACAAAGGTGACCCAGTTGGTTTTGCAAAATGACAGTCCAGAGTTTTTAGAGAGAATTTAAGCAAGAGAAAAATAGAGGCCATGTCCTGATTATGGAACCATTTTATCCAGCTGCAATAGAATAGCATTGCTTCTTCCTAGTTCAGATATCAGAAGTCTGTAAAATCAAGACATAGTACTTTGCATTAGATTAGGCTTTATCTTTTGGTTTTAAAAAATCTTACTGGGAAAATGGGAGGAGCCTTTTAAAAAGATGACTAGTTGACTCATATTGCTGTCACCATCCTGGGTCCAAACAATGAGCCAGAAGACTTTGGGTGTGCACATGGACACACACATCCATCTTGCACAAAGTTGTGTTTCCATGGAACCGGAACAGCATTTAAACCATACTGCCGAGTGCTGTATGATGCAAGTCAGTTTGGTGAATCAGGACTTCTGCTTGCAATGAAACTAAATGGTTAGCTCCCTTTCCCAGAACCAAAAAGCACCTTGATCATCTCGTCCAGGGGTGGGGGATGTGTTCGTTTTCAGACATTGCTGAATGCCAACTCCAATACCACATTATCATCTATGCTGACTAGGGCTGATGGGAGTTGCAATCCAGCCGGAAGGTCCTTGCCCACCCTGTTCTAGTCCAACTCAATATTCTCCGGGGAAGTTAACCCAGTCAGACGACATGTATAAGAGATGCTGTCCCAGCCCTTCACTGTTGTGCAAAACTGCCTTTATGCTCAGTAGCCAAGCTAGAGCTCCAGTTTCACAGCTAAGCAGAAATCTATAACTGCTTGTCTCCAGTTTGCTGAGGGTTTACAGGGACTCTTGAAGCCATTTCTTCATCAAAACCATTTCTATGCCACCTTTCAAAATCAGTGTACAATAACTGATGAAAGTACAATACCAATGGTAAAAAAAAGGTTTCTCAACTGATCTGAATACTATGCCAAAGCAGATGACATTATAGTATTTGAATCTCTTAAACAGACTTTGAAGTAAACAAATGACTTATATTTGTTAAGATTGCAAAGCAAGCTCTATTTATTGAAATTATCCCCACATATTCAAGCTGATGAAAAGAACAAGAGTCAAAACCTGGGTCAGTGCAGTATTTAAAGACTAGGTGCTATTATATGTATTATTTTTATTTTTATTTATTTATTTAAGGTTTTTCTATGCTGTCCCAATTACTAAAAAAAAGTCTCTGGGTGGCTTACAGAAAGGGGTCCACTAAACAGAACCCATAACAATGACCAAATAAAAAAAAAAAAAGGTTGAATTGTTTTGGAGGGGGGAGGCTAGCATGTTTTTTGTCTATTTATTGTGGCAACATTTCACCAAGGACTTCTAGGTCAAGATAATAGTCATTAGAGCTGCAGCTTGGTTGTAGAATATTCGTCACCAAGATGCTGATGACTCAATTTGGACTTGCATAGAATTTGCAAGCTCCTTCCTTCCACACACCAAAGATCTGAAAGTCAATTTGATCTGCCGTGCAGGTGACAAGCAGCCATGGATTTAATCAAATAAACAACTGAATAAACCCAGAAATAGGGCAATTTGGGTTGTTTCTAAATTGAATGCAAACTGGAAGCAATGTGCAGGCAGCAAGCAGCTTGCTTGCTCCTGTGCAACCCCCAACCATAGGTTAATCTAGTTCACTATGACTTGTGAACCCAGAACTTTGGGTTGTTGGTGGGGAAACAAACCAGAGCTTTAACCATAACAAACCATGGATTAGAATACCAGATTATTTCCCCATAAACAACCTGGAGACCTGGTTTTATGTGTCTCAATGAACAACTGAGCATTCCTTGGCTGTTTCCTAAAATGGCTACAAATGTACAGGCGCTGAGCAGGTGTTGCCGGGGCTGTTGATCCTGTGCAGCTTCAAGAAGCCAAGCCTTACTGTTATCATTGTTGTTGTTGTTGCAAGTGTAACATATTACTGTAATGCGTGAGCTGGAAGAAGTTGTACACCAAGCTGGTTGTACTTGTCTCCACTTTTCTGACAGGGAATTTAAAGACCGTACCACTAAAATCCAGGTAATAAATAGGAAATGCAGGAATACAAGTCAACAAAAAAAGAGTCAACAACACTTAGGGAAACAGAATTAGTTCTATTTAGAATGTTTATTTTACATGACAATACACAAAAAAGTATTTTTGAACTCTCCGAGAGAAAAGTTTCCTCTCCTCTCTCTTTTATTTTTAAGCAGCAATTTTAACAAACAACACACTACATTCCAGGAATGCTACAGCAACAAGATACAGCTTCATAAAGGTTAACTGATATACACCATTCAGGGAATGTACATCTCACAAACAAAATGGTTGGCACTCACACATACCCACAATGGTTAATGTTACAAAGTGAGCATCGCTAGAAGCATCACTTAACTGGAAAAATGTCAAGGTGTCCGACAACCAAATTCTTTTTGATATAGGCAAATAAATAGTTAACCTAAAATGTGGAGGGAGAAAATTTAGCCACACAGTTAATGGAGATTAGAACTTTTTCCTTTTCTAAGTTGTTGCTGATGAAGAAACCACACCAAGAAAAGAGAAACTAAGAAGAGCAGCTCTTTAAAAATGGCAAGTCGTTATGAGTCCCCAAAGCATGACAACACCATGAGACAAAACCGGGAATGCCATGAGCAGGGACACCTGGAGTAATAACGAGGGAGCTTGTCTGGACCATATGCCAAGGGAGCTCCCATCTTCCTAGCACTTATTTGGACATCAAGCACTAACCAACCAACTGTGAGGACTGAAAAACATGTCTGGGAAGCAGGAAAGGAGAAGGGGGAAAGAGGACTGAATGATGCTAGTGCTGTTACCATGATGACTGATCTAATATATGGTCCAGAGAAGCTCAATGAAGTCACTGGAAGGGCTGGTGAGTAAACTATTTTTAAAAAGATTTAAGCTTTAAATCTTTCCAGAAGAGTGAGCAATGTTAGAACAGCTTCAAAACATTCCCATCCAAAACAATATTCAGCAATAAACACCGTCACACAAAAATGCAAACACACACAGGAAGCTACATTTCTGCATGCCAAAAACCCACAAAAAGGGGGACACTCGCTGAACGTACTCTTTGCACTAAATGGATGTTCCTCAAAGATACGATTAGCCTCAGAATTGTCCAGACTTTTAAGGTTAAATAACTAACCAGGGGTTACTGCCCTTTCGCCTTCACTCAGTGTTTGTTCCTGTGATCGGAAGCGCTTTGCTTCAGACAAGAGAAACGCTGCTCTGTTTCAGGTCAGACTCTGTTGTGTGCATGGATACCCTTAGCCATGCCCAAAGGTGCCCTCTGAAATGACCGCCTTCATCACAGTCAGATCATGAAACAAAGACCATTTTGCCAACTTCAAGCTACTTTGAATCACAGTAGCTAAATTATATTGAAAACATAGGTCAATGCTTCAATTGCCAGGGATTCTGGTTTATGTACCCTGTGGCTGCCCATTTGACTTTAAATATGGTTTTGATTTTAAATGAGAAACAGAATTAACTGCACTTCCAGTTGAAATCAACCAAACCAGGAGAGGTTGAATGGCTCAACAAGCCAGGGCCTGCTAGCTTCCTATCTGTACTTCTGCTGCAGAATTAAGAACAAGAGTAGGAGATGAGATGCAGGCCTTTTGAAGTGCATGTAGAAATATGTTGTTGAGGTGGCGGAGTTTCTAGAGGCATGTGCTGAGCATTTACAATTTCTGCCAAGATAGTGCTCCGGGGGGGAAAAATGGTCAGCAGAAACCAGCAGCAGTGTTGGATCCCTGGTACCTGTGGGGTCACAAAACCACCTTCCTAGCCTTAGTTTCGTACACCTTTAAAAATGCAATTGGCCTTTGAATCACAGCAATGATGCAATAATGATTTAAAATGAGTAAAGATTCTTGGTTGTGGCAGGGAGGGGAGACATTCTCAAAAAGGCACAGAACCTGCCATAAGATGCCTGGTCAGAGCAAGATGGAGATTGGTGTGGATAAGTCCACCTGTCGGTTTCTGACATTTGTGTTCATCACTGGGTAGAGATGCAGGAGGGAGGGAGAGGGAGGGAGAGAGCAGAGTAACACCGAGAAATGGGCTTATCAGGAGGAAACATGACCTTTGGAGACATAAAAAATGCATGGGGCTTTAGTCTCAATGAAGCTGTAACCCAGCAATGCATTTCAATTCAAGATTTCCTGCTGTGCTTCCAAGGAAACACTCTCTCCTCTTCAGGGTGAATTTCCAGCTGTGTTGGTTGCATGATCTACACAGCACATGTTCAGAGGGACCAGGGACCAATAAGGGGAAGGGTAGACAAACAGTATCAGGCAAACCCTCCACTAATGTAAGGGAGCTAGAATTAAACAGTCCATTAGGCAATAAATAAATGCTGCCTTGGCTTAGCATCTTAGAATGAAAAAGTCTGGAAATGGTTACACTGTGCCTATCCAACTGCAATAAGGAAAAAGAACAGGTTTGTTTAATGGCATTTGTGCACTGCCTATAATACTAAGTTCTCTGAGTAGCTTAAAATCCTTGAGTGATGTTTCCTTTCGAGAAATCTCTTGAAACAGGGAGTCTACAATCGAGCTGTGAGAGTGGAGAAGTTAGATTCCCAGAAAAGTTTGAGCCAGGAATCAATCCCCTAACATGAGTAAAGATGCACTCTAAGTATGTTTTGTTGGCTAAAATAAAATCTGGGTATGAGATACAATAACAGAAGCATCACTTTTTCCTGCAAAATCCCTGAAAGGCAATTCTGGAGCTGAACATCGACTAAGGAGACATAATCTCTTTCCTGACCTTCCTGACAACAGATAACAATGGCCCAGATACTTTAGGTGCCAGCTGTCCCTTTCCCTTAAAACAGCTCTCTGCTGTACAAGTAATTAACAGGAAACCTACTCCGCCCCCAAAAGGCGGGGAGTTTAACAACTGGGATAACAGGGATCGTGGCATGGTTGTTACTAGGGAGGCTGCACAAAGGAACTGCATGAAGGGCTGATTCCAAGCATACCAGCCGCACAGATGTGATCTCAGCACGCGAATTCGACATGTGCCCCTGTCAACGAGGGGGGATATGCTGCAAACAGCTGTGCAGAGCACTGCTCAGCTACCCTGTAGGTCCTCTTTCCATATCCCAGTGCAGGATTTAAGCACCGAAGTGGTGCAGAGCCTTTCTGCAATCAAGAGGCCATAGAATGGCTCAGCACTGGCCAATAAAGAGGTCAGTGGGGAGCATCCAACAAAACATCCAAACCAAAGGGAACATTTCACTGCACTGAAACCTATTAACCTACAGACACGTTCCTACAAACCAGGCGAGGAAGGAGAAAATGCCTGTGGTTTTCCAGCATTCTGAGCGTTGCCTTCTGCAAGGACCCTGGGACCAACCTCTGCACCTTGCTTTTCTTACATCTTGGAAAATGGTTTCTGCAGATGAGCTAACTAATTCATGAAATGCAGAATCCTGGAGGAAAGGTCACTACTCTTTGGCAAAGGCTAATGGATTTTAAATGCAGGCACATTGAAGAATTTGGAAGCAGATGTACAAATGAAAGTCAGGCTGGTTGAGTCCTGGGCAGGGGACAATGCTAATCCCATTCTACAGAGAGGGAGCACCATGTTTCTTTCCCCCATTCCTTGGAAATTTCTCTCTTCATCTTCCTAGTTTCCCATCCAGCTGTTTCCACCTCTTCTGCTCAGGCCTCCTCCACACATCCCTCCATCCTCATACCCAATTCAACAAATCTGTTCCTCCTTCACTCACGCGCACCCACACACCCCTCTAGTGCCTCCGCCCCAGTCAACTCTGCACATCACAGCCACATGCTTTGGCGCTGCCCTCATGTGACAGCTTTTGAAAATAAAATGTGTGTGCACAGTTCAGGTTCTGGTGACTGCACATCAACTAAGCAGGAGCTTTCTGTGTCACATGTGTGCTTCACAAAGGCGATTTGCCCTGTCTATAGAAAACTAGGTTTGGGGATGCATCAGCACTATTTCACAGTCCAGGCTACCCTTTGTTGTGCTCCTTTCACTCAGTCCACACAGGCTGAACGCTCCCACCCCGTCCCTGTCATGTCTAATAAGTTCTGGACCTCCTGAAAGATGGGTGTCAAGTGCAGCAAGCTGCCTGGAAGCCCGTAACACAAGGCAGGCTTCACTGGCACAAGTACCAGCAAGTGACATCTTTGTAGCGTATACATGTCAGTTACGAAAGCTTGCATCTAAGAATCAATCTGTAAGCAGTGGGATGGGAGCTCTTTGCTAACTACCCCGTGCATCCCATCTGCAGCCTCTGTCTCCCCTAAAATCTTGATCCAGAGGGTAAAGGCAGGTAAATCTGTTTGCTTCACTTTCTATAACATTTCAAGCAAAATTTCATTCTCCCTTGTTTTTCTGTCAGTTCATGATTTAGAATTTTGCACAAAAAACTGCATGCTTGTTTATATGAAAATTTGTATGCATGCTGCATGTTTCCATATATATGCACATTTTGCCAATGACTTCCCACAATATAGGCTCTTTGTGTGTGTGTGTGTGTGTGTGTGTGTGTGTATTCCTAATGTATGCAGTTTGGGGCTGGAAGCCTCAAAAAGCAAAGGAGAATCACATTCTGGGTCACATTTGGGAAATATGGATGAGGGCAGTTTGGGTAGAAATAACTGATCAATTTTCCCTCCCATCCCAACACTACGTGATTGCAACGTACAGGAGTTCACAACATGTCTTTGAAAAGCAGCAATAAACATTAAAAAATTATCCCAGTGTGTGAGAAGCAACTTTTATTGTCATCTAATGTGTGTGTAAAACAGAATAGTTACTGCCAAATTCCCTGAGCTAACATGCCTTCCATTGCTTGCCGTGTGGGTCAGTGGCAGTGAACAATCAAGCTTCAAGTTGGACCAGCTCGGTATGTTGTCAAGATCATCTAGAGAAGCCATACAGCCTAAAAGTGGAAAAACTAACATAAATATTGAGGGGAAATTTTAAAAAACCTAATTATTTCCTAATCCTGGTAATGCCTACATGATTAAAATAAGGACAGCACACATGTACAGCATTCTTATGATGTAAGTTCATGTAATTTCACCTATTTTAAAAAGGAAGGGTACCGTCTGTGCCAGAATCTTATTTTCAAACAAGATGCCTCACATGTGGAGTGCCAAAATGGGTCCACAGTTGATCACCTGGTAACAGATGGGGTCTGAAGGAATAGAGCAAAATCGTGGCTTTTAAGGAAAAAACTACCCACTTTTTTATAAATTGAAAAAAACACATTTGATCATGTACACTTGGGAGATTTTGGGTGAGCAATAGTGGCTGATCGCCATGCACAGCCATAAGAAGATGAAACATGGCTGCCATGAAAAGGAAATGCTGAGTGCTGGCTTGGCTTGCATCCTGATCAGCCTCAAATCGTGTAGTGTGTGTGTATGTGTGTGGAGCTGTGTGGAATGCAAATAATCCAAGTATTCTGTTCAATACCTGTACACAATGGCAGCAAGAGAAGGCAGAATTGCAAATCTGTTTTGGTATCAAAAATTGTGTTTATTAGATGTATATCCCTCTTTTAAAGAACTCATAGAGGCTTAATTCATTCTCCTCCTGCTGGTTTCAGTCTTATCTCCTGTGAGGTAGGTTGGGCTGAGAGTCTGGGATTTGCCCAAAGTCACCCAGTTGGCTCCATCATGGCTGAGTGGGAACTAGAACCCAGATCTCCTGAGTCCCAGACCTGTGCTCTTAACCACTACACCACTCTGGCTCCTAGTGCCAAAGGAAGATAGAAGGAAAATCCACAAGTATTTTCCCCAGTCTGCATTTTTCCAATTGCTACATAACAATTGTCATGTACTTTTCATTTATAGAACAGTTTCAATTAACAGTCTGGGTCTAAATGCACGGTGTTTCACACTGAGAGTAGATCCTGAGGCAAGAAGGCAAAAGCCGGTGAGAAGAGTGTGATGGAGACAGAACCTTCTTGAGGTTGGATCCTTAGGGCTTTGTTCTATGGCTGCAACAAAAGGGCGGTAGCCTCAAAGTGCTAATTCACTGCCACGTGGTGATGTTTCCCTTCACAAATTGTCTTCTGAAAATGCTCCTGTCCATGAAACCACTACTTGACCATATCAATGCTTCAAAAAAAAAAACCAAAAACACTTTTTCAAATCATTATTCTAAGAATTAACTAGCTTGCTACAGGGGAACACTGAGTAGCCAGTGATGTGTATTTCTTTTTTGCTTATTTTGCAGCTGTTGGTTTTATCCAGCAAACTGGCATGAGCTCTCATACTTAATATTAAAACTAGTTTTGTAACTGCCAAGAGTTAGGTAGATTATACTGGTATAACACCCCAGTTCTAGCAATGTTCATCAAATTAAAAATAACAAGGAATCTTGTAGAACCTGACTAAAAATCCTGGCATTAATTTTCATGGTTTAGAGTTCACTTCATTAGACTCAGATGTAGTAGTCAATGAAAACTGTTCCTCAATATATATGATGATGAACGTTGAAACTCAATATGGACCTCAACCAGTTATGCTGGGGAGTACAAAACTTAAGACCTTCAGTAGCATTTAATGAATCCCCAACCCAAGTGCTAAAAGTGGAGAAAGCAAACCGAAACACATTAAGGGTGTGTCATCCATTCACAGAAGATTATGAAGGAATACCTGAGAGCTACCATGAAGATCTCTGCAGAAGCTTCTAAAGCTGTAGGCTTTAGAGTGGGAAAAGCAGGAATCTGTGCTGATCCATCTGCTCACCTGCCTCTCAAATGCTTGGTGGATGCATCCTATTCCAGGCATTCATACTGCTTGGTTGCAATGGTCCCTTTCCTTCTGACCACAGCACCAAGAGCCCTCGCAGAAGATTCACACGGGCCGCTTTTCACATAAGGCGCAGGAAAAGACATGGCAGTATCGGAACAAATTCTACCTCATTATATATGAGCTAGTCCCAAAGATGATGTCCAAGACAATAAAGTTTACCATTCAACCTCCAGTGGCAAAGATTCTGTCACAGCAAGAAACATGAAGCACAAGTAGATTATTTATGAACTTGCTATTTTTGTTGCAGGAATAAAAGCCATATTTATTTCTTCCAAAGAGTCATATCGAATCAGAGCTTGGACTGTAAGGGAAATCCATAAACATGGTAGTTGGTTTGATAAAGTCATACATGTTTAGAGAGGGAGAGGGACTTTTCTTGTTGAAGATAGATGCAGACTGCAACTGTATACACACTTACCTGGAGACAAGTCTGATTGAACATTTGTTGTTCATTATCCAAAGAGCTTTGGCTCTTGGGCAATACAGAAATAAAATGATGATGATGATGATGATGATGATGATAGAGCTGAGTGGGGGTTAATTCTGAGTTGGTACATATAGGACTGCACTCTGAGCACCAGAGATAAACAGAGCCAGCAAGGAATGCTAGACTGGGTATCTGGGAGCTCCAGGTTCTCGTCCGCACTCAGCCATGGAGCTCACTGGGTGACTCTGGGCCAGCCACAGACTCTCAGCCCAGCCTACCTCATAGGGTTGTTGTTCTGAGGATAACATGGAGAGGTTTATGTAAGCCACCGTGAAAAGAAAAAAGGTGGGATAAATAAATTTGACACCTCCATCCAAGGAAGTTAAAATGAACTGAGGTTTGCATCCAGTTTAGTGGATGTAAACTAGTGAAGTTTTAAAATGGAAGTAATAAATGCTAATGAAAAATATGGTTGTTTTTCATGCACTATGCCTATTAGAAACACAGCATGCCTGAAACTATTCTGAGAGAGAACTGTATTTCTGTCAAATCATTACCCATCAAAAGGTCAATGATACATAGATAAGTTATGTTAATTATTTTCTTTTTCTAAGGCCTGACTGTCAACAACAGTTAGGTTATAATCATTAGTTAATTATAATCAGTTGTGTAAATAAAAGCCAATGCGTTTTTACAGTATCTGGTTGCTACATTCAGAATTTCAGAGGACAACATACATATAAGAGGCAAGCCAGACAGAAATGGGGTTTTGAATGCACTTTATTAGCTTGTTTTATTTACTCTTGCATTAAAATGTTGATTTTATGATAAATTAAGATAAAGAAAATAAAAATTGTTCACACACACACACACACACACACACACACACACACACGAGGTAGAACTAAACTCTGGCTTCCTTTTCTTTCTTTTTTTTAACCTTACACAGTTCTCTTGCCTGGGGCAAAAATCTTCTGCTGAAACATGCCTGAGTAAAGGCTGCAAGTTTATGTGACTTTGTACACACATTTGACAGGAGAATGTCACTGCAACAACAGCCTGGCTATTATGCTCATATGACCAGATTTTTGTTCAGCCACAGGCTGAAGGAGGATGAAACATGAACTTTTTTTGAAGTCATGGCTGAACTTTTGAGGAGCAGCATTTGTGAAATAATTTTATCTCCACAGAATGACATAGAAAGGTCACCACAGGATGACTTTTTCTTGTAAATATCATGTTAGAGATTCCCTTCAGTAGCATGTGTTAAGCAAGAATTTGTTAGGGTGTTAAATTGTGGGCTATAAATTACAGCTATGAATTCTCAATCACATTCTCCATTTTTGACTTAAAAGTCAAAATTCAACAAGGAGCAGCATATTTGTCTGTTAAATTTTCTTTGAATCATTTGCTACAAGGAGCAGCATATTTGTCTGTTAAATTTCTTTGAATCATCTGCTAACGAGCTTCCTAAACCCTGTTGAACTACAAAGCTGCCACTGTTTACTGCTGACACAGTTTGTTAAAACATATCCCCATTCAGGGAATGAGTTACAGCACTCAAGAGTTACTTGCTGCTCAGTGTAGAATCACTAAGACATTTGTTTTCTCTTAACACACTTGGACCTTTCTGACCATGAGTACAAAAGTAGAACCACAATTTTGTAGAGAGACAAAAATGTGGCATCCATAATTTCAGTGCATGATTATGGTTAGAACAGAGACTGTAATTACACTGGTGACTGCAAATATGCTGTCGGGCATTAGTTGTTCTTCCAAATTAACAAACAAAAGGTGTGACCTCATGTTTAAGTTAACATCTGTACACAGACCATTATAAGCAGATGTATTTACAGCGTCGGTGTTGGAGCAATCAGTGTTGGAGTAATGCAAGACTCCTAAAGCAAGTCTGAGGAATCACCACTTAAAGCATCAGTGTCAAACCCAAATGGGCTGGAGAGCCAAATTCTCCTTCTAGAGATCCAAGGACTACTTCCGTGTATTTCTCTGAAAAGGCTGATTCCACAGTGAACACGGGTCCCCCAGCCGTCCTTCCAAATGATCACTACCACTGCAGAAGGCTCATCACCACAGGAAGGAAGAGTTCCAGCCTCCTGCACCAAGCAATGCCTCAAGGGCCTGCCCCTGGTTTATCTGTCTGCCAACATACAACTGGGGGCTGTTCACCTGCAGGCAATTCCTGTTACACACACTAAAAAAACCACACTGGAGTGTGGAGGTGGGGGGAGGAGGAGAAGAGGAACTGGAAAGCGACAAAAATAAATGCAACGAGAAGTCCTGCTGGAGATGCAGGCAAGTTCTGGCTGCAGAGGCAACCAATGTCACTTGCTTGGTACACAAATGCCTTGGCAAGCCTTGGCCACCACTGCCAAGCCAGTCTCTTCCCCCTACAGGGGGCATCCCTGAAAGGGCTGTGGAACGAGGGAGGGATGCTATGGCCCACACTGGAGACTGCAATGGCCTAGCTGAATCCCTGGACCTTATGTCTGAAAGCCCTAATAAGTGGCCAGGTTGGACATACCCTTTGGGAGCTAGAGAGCACCTTCCTTAGAGAATACTATCTACACCACAAATTTAAATTTTTCACAGCTTCCTCATTTGGAGCCTAGTGAACTGTGGTCCCATGAGAAGCAGGAACACCAGCTGAGCATTCACTCACTACTATTTTAAATATTAAATCACACTCACATAAATGGTTTTTATGTCTGCAGCATAGGTATGTTAGCACTGAGCATTTCAAGTGTTAGACAGCACACAGGCCTGGAAAGTAAGAATACCATGATTTAGAAACATGCGGGCTTAGGAATATTTCTGTTTATGCCAAAAAAGGAGTGCTTTTTTCCCACTACCAGCAGCAGTGCTGATGCACATTCTCAGAAGGAAACTTGCTTGGTAAAACAAGCAGCAGGATTACTGTTTGGAACATATTTTAGGCACAGATGATTGTCTTTCTACCAGTCTTTCTCCATAAATGCTAGCCTGCATTTGGGCAAAGGTTCACTTGGAATTGAATTCATCTGAATTTCCCCTGAATAAAGCTTCCAACAATAAATCTCACACATACCAGTACAGATTATAGTTTGTGTCCCATTTCATTTCTTCTTTGCTGACAAACCTTTTCTAAAGGATCTCTTGCAAGGGATTGCTTAAAATGAGGTCTCAGCTGCTCTTCGCTTTTTAAAGTGCATAGAGTAACCCTGAAGATTGTGCTTCTCAAAACACCAAAACATTGCAGGATTTCTGTTTCAGAAATACCAAAACGCATCATTGCTGATGCTCCTGGCTTTGGTAGAGAATCAGTGACTTTCTAGTGTGCTCAAATGTGTCAGCGTATTTGGTGGCGGCAGCAGTGAGTCCTTAAGGCCTTCCTTTGAGATGGCTTTTGGCCATTTGGATGGGAGAGACAGCGCAAACATGTTTTAAACACCGATTAGCTACTAAGGTGAACAAGGACTTACAGTGATGAAAAAGCAGCATGCAATGAAACAAATTAAATTATTAAATATAGCCCCTATTATAAACTAGTCCTAGCAATTTGTCTCAATTATTCTGTGAGTCACCCCAATCAGCCATCTAAAAGCAGAGACTTTTCAAACATTTGATTTCAGGGCAAGGAGGGAAATTGCACTATGATCCCCCTCATTATTTTGGCCTTATTTACATATCACAGGAAAAAAACAAATGCCAATTAAAAATAACAACTCTCCTTGCTGTTCAACAGGACCAAAAGTGACGTGCACATTAAAAGATATTGAAAAGAACACGGAGGGCAGTTGCAAATACAGACATCATCTGTGAATAAAATTCTTTTCAATGGACCAGGATACAAGCATCACTTCAAGCAACAGAGGCACAACAACAAGCAAATGAAGCCCACAGTGCAAGGAAAATACCTCTAGAAACATGTTGTCTTCAGCATTTGTATTGTGCCCCCAGCTCATAGAACAAAAACATTTTGCAAAACTTTAAGGCCAGAATGGGGAGTATGTGGCCCTCCGGATGTTGCTGGACTGCAGCTCCCATCATCCCTTCCTACAGGCTATGCTCACTATTGCTAAGGGAGTCACAGTCCAACAGCATCTAGAGAGTCGTCCATTTTCCCACCCCTGCTTTAAGAGAGTTTCAGCTGGAAATTCAAGCAGCAACGGTTAAATTGGTACGCTGCTGCAGTTACATGGGTGCCTGAACCATCCCTTCAGAGCTTGTTGTGTCATGCAAAGGTGGGTTGTAGTGAGATTAATAAATTACCACAACCCTAAATAGCTCATGGGTTCCAGGCAGTTTGATAACCAAACCAACAATTCAACCTCACCAAGTTCACACAGCAAGCTATGAAACAGTTAATTTCTGGAACAGGTGTCCAAATTTAGGCTACCATATGAGTTTATTTGATCAGGCATACCAGGTCACAACTATGTCAGCACCTAAGCAGCAGGTAACTAATCTGACCAGATTAAGTAAAACTGGGCCAAAGACAGTTGAATGGGTTTTGCACTATCCTAGAGGGGGAAATTAGCCATGGTGACTTGCTTCCTCCTCACACCCTGCCAGAGATTTGCATAATCACCCATGGTCACAGAGGCTATCACAAGAAATTGGTCAGGATGGCTTACCGCAGAGGTTATCATGGGCTGTTGTAGGGTTCTACAAGCCACCCTGACTGGGTTCACATGACACAACAATCTGTACTGTCAAGGGTATTTATGCAAATCCCCTAGCATGTGACTGGCATACAACTGGCCCATTTTGCATAACCATGGAAGGACAATAAATTCCCAGGGCTTATTTCTTATCTGTGATCATACAAACCAGGCCAGTAAAACAAAAGGCAAATTACTAACATTAACATTAGTTCTTTGACGTTTCTAGCAAAGCTGTTTCTAAGCAACTTCTGAAAAGAACAAAGGAAAACTAGGCCTCACTTTTGAGGGAAAATATATACACACAGTTGTCCTGGTGGAAGTTACAGTCACATAAACCACCCCCAGCTGCCGGTTTTTGCCTCAATAAGAAAACTAGCTGGCCTCTATAAAAACAAAACAAAATGGGTAACCTAGCTGCCTGATCTAACTGATTCTTTTGACTCTGGTGCACCTGAACCTCAAATGTGCAGGATTTTTCCAGTGCTTTCAGCTAAGCTATGTCTTCATCTGGCATTCTGCAGTTTTAACAGCCAAAACAAAGATAAACTTTTCCCAAAAGCGCCTTTGGATTATCTGTGGTCCCAAAGGGGCACAGGAAAGGAATATACATCCTCTGGGCACTGATCAAAAAAGCACAGACACCGAAAACCCCAGGTGGAACAGCAGCATTACCAGCACCAGCCAGGCTGATTGAAAGGAATGTATTACTGAGTTGGTTTTCTCTTTTTATCCAGCACTAAAAACAAAAACAGACTGATCCCAAAATTATTCAGTTTCCCCTTGACTGCAATGGCTCACAAATAGTTCGTGACACTGGATAGGACTGTTTCCACAGCCAAGCTCCTTAGTGGTCAGGTGCACAACTGCAGGGAGTGCATTTTGCTGTGTACACCCTTTTAGGAAGCTAGTCCCTTTCATAAAATCAAAATGTAAGCTGCACCTTTCCCTTTTCCCCCTCCTTCAATTTCCGGAAAGTCCTGCTAATCTGGGGGGAGAGATGATTAGCCGGCCTATCGAAAACCAAACATGTTGACTTCAGTAATTACCTGCCTTCTCAATGGATAAACTGACCTCCCTTTTAATGGGTACCAGTCCCGCAGCTTCCTCAGAGGCCTGGTACCAAGAGTGGGGACAGTGGAGAAAAGTCCTGTTCTTTTGCTTCTTCCTGATGTGTTGAGAATTCAGAGGATACGGGAGGCTCACTTTCCCCTATCCACAAGAGTGCTAGCCAGCGTCTTTGAGACTGGTAATTAAAAAGGAGGCCTGACTTGGGGATCCTCCCTGGGGTAATGGAGGGGGCCATCTTGATGGGAGGAAAAATAATAGGAGACAACACTCATTCCCACTGGGACTGCTTCGACCGTTTGTGCCATTGCTCTGACACCACGATGACAAAGAGGATACGACGGATTCCAGTTGGGAAGGGAAAGGTGTGAGGGGTTAATCCCGGCGCCTCGGAAGCATATCTAGGATGAATTCAGCAATGCCGATGAAATAGACAACTTGTGCAATACCAAAGAGCGGGGCTATGACCAGAGCTCTGCAATACGCCCCCTTAAAAAAGGCCGTGGGACCTTCATTCCGCCAGATCTTCCTGAAAAGGTACAGAAAGAAAGACAAATAACACTGTGTGTGTTACAACTTCCATGCCAGCTTTGTCAACTGGAGCACCCATTGCCCAACATGTTTCTTGGCAGACCATAATTGCTAGCAACTGACCGTATTACCTCAGTGCAATGCCCTACAGGCAAGAAAATGCATATCCACACGATGGCTGAGTCAGAAAAGCAGTGACTTATTAGTGACTTATTTATAGAGAAAAAGGTGGCATGGGGCAACTTACCCGTCATGAAAGTGCTCTGCCCCCATCAGAGAACCTGGGGTGTGCTCTATTTGTCCTTACAAGCTCATAGTAATGGTAGCAAAGGAGAGATCAGGACACTCAGCCCCCAGTTTCCAAAATGGGGTGCTAAACCAGATGAAAGGCCTATTTTCATGCCACACCAAATGGCTCTTTTGCTGAGAATTGGCCAAATTGCCCAATGACCACTTTGCCAAACATAAACCAGTGCAACTGAATGTTTCAGCTGTTTAGGGCTGCACTATAATCTGGATGTCCATAACCCTGTGAATTGGGAGGACTACAGGCATCCTATACAAAACAGGAGGAGTGCAAAAGTGCTTCTCCCGCCCTACAAAACACTTAGGCAGCCAAGTGCCTCGGAGAACAAGGGCTGGAGGCTGAAGAGCTGCTGGGACCCTTTGAATCACAGTGGCAGCTGCCCCCTCCTCTCCCAGCCACCCGCCCCCACTACTGCCCTTAAGCCCTGTCACAAGAGCAACCCCAAAGACAGAGCCCGCACAGTCTTTTCTCTGCCAGTTTGCGGGGCAGGGAGCTGTAGAACCAGCTACAAGGTCGCATCGCTCTCAGATCTTACAGCTGAGTCTCCAGAACACCCCATGACAGTCCAGACCGCACCGACCAACCATAGGATTGCACTGTCCGTGGTTTTAAATTGTGAATGCTAGAGATGTGTATATCCTGGGTATATCATGTTTTCCTTATTTTGCACTGATGTGCACATTTTGTGAATAAACGAAGGGACTCCAGAAAGTCTTGGTGATGTGCTATGGGAAAGGAAAGGAAAGCGGAAGGGGCTCATGCCTGGTTATGACCCAACACTGAGCAGAGGATGGCTCTCCAGGCCTGCCAGCAGGGAGTACTCCGCACGGTGCTGAACATGGGACTGGGTGCATGAAGGAGGCTCACTGTAGGGTCAGAAGCGACCAGTGGCCTCACCAGGGGTTCCGCTACTGATGAACAGGATTTGATTTAAGTTGTTCTGAATAATTCTAGGAGAAAATCAAATAGCACCCTCCTGCACAAATAAAAATTGGGTTTTGAGCTGCATATATCTGTAACACTGTCACTTAGATAGCCACCCTCTGTGTAATTATTTACGAGTGCCACTCTTGGGATGAAGCCCAGGCTTTACCTACACTGTTTACATCACGGAGTCCATTTACCTGGCGCAGTCTATTATCCCTGAGTATGTGTCTTCATTGATTCCCCTCTGCAATGACTGCAGCCTCGTCTTGATTACTGAAGGGGAAAAGGCAGAGTTTGTTACAATCTGTGATCTGGTCTGTATCCACCTGATATCTCCAGGCTTCCTTTAGCTTCTGTTAAGATGCATGCAAGAATCCAACGAAGGCAGTGCTGAAAGAGCTTTTATGACCTCCTGTTTACATCTCTCCCTCCATGAACAGATTATAAGTTTTCATCACTGCAGCGTGCTTTTGCTGATCACAACCACTATTCCTGCCGCTCCCCCCACCTTAAAAAATGGCACTGCCTCCCTACAACATCCCACTTCGACTGCATGCCCCTCAGCCTTTGAGTTGATCGCATACAAACCTTGTAGTGCATCCCTGGTATGTCTGACCCAAGTCTGCGCCTGATGGGAGCTATCAGCTAAGGACAGGGGTAATTCTCCCTCTTGAAAGGCGTGCCAGCTGAGGGCCCCTCACCAAGGGGAACCCCTGCCTTCTCAACAGGCCAGGGGCCTGGTTGATCAGGAGAGCTACAGATGCCTCCTCGTCCCCTTCCCCAGCACGGTCAGCCTGAGATACCTTGCCTCTGACGAATCCATGCCCAGCTTTGGGGTGGGAGGAGAAGGGAGAAACGAGCCACATGGGTGAGGCCTTGGCCAGGAGCCAGAGAAGGCAACCAGCCAGGGATCCTGTCCACGCACACAAGCAATCCCTTTTTGAGGGGGCTGCCTGCTTAGGGGTGGAGGGGGATGGCTCTTGCGTGTGCTGCAGGGTCCCCCCAGGGCATGTGGAGCCCTTTGACTGGCAAGTGAGTGGGGCTGCTTCCTGTTCATGGTGCTCAGGATGCTCCGTCCAAGCTGCCAGCAAAAAAGGAGAGCAGAGGTGTGCAAGCCGCCCTTAGGAACAGAAGTCTCAGGGGCCCAGGAGGAAGCTGCATGGCAGTTCAAAGTGGCCTGCATTAAGGGTTTTTCTGGCGTTGTTGCCTTGGGTGTCTCTTTGCACCACGCTTCCCAATTAGAAAAAGACAGAATAAATTGTGCTAATATATGGAGTTATGCTCAGTTTACCATGAATGCAGAATTCTGGATTTCCTGACACAGGCTCTGGATTTCTTGGGTTCGGAATTTGCATCTGTTCACTGTTTTAGCATCCACTTGAATGAACCCTCCCTCCTCTCTCCTCAAATTCCTTCTTCTTGGGATAAGCTTGCCCAGCATCTCACTCACTTATCCAAAAATTGTTTTTATTTGCTCTCCAAGTTCACGCCAACTGGCTTGTCCTCCCTTTCTGCCCAATCCTCACCTGCTTCAGATCCCTCCCCATGACCTGTTTCTTGAACAAAGCCTCTATACACCATTCCCATCTCACCATCACCACTTCAGTCACCCCACTGCTAATTCCCTCCCACGTCACCCACATTATGCTGCATTCAGCATCGCATTTTATATCAGGAACAAACCCCATGCTTGAGGGCTCTGTCTCCTCCCTGTCCCTCCCCTCCCCATAGGCTCAGCTGAATGGATAACTTCTCAGTTTGATCACACTGGTTCACACAATCATGGGCGGAGAAAAGAAGCCACAGTGGCCAGTTGCGTCTTGGGCAATTTGCCTTGTTATCCCCATGGCTTCTCGTGTTGTCCAAACCCAGCAAGGTGTGCAGCACGGCTAGCTACAAAACCCACCCTCAGAATCAAGCCACCCCTGCTGCCTACCTTGCTATCTTTGGATAACACAGGACAGCGGTGGCAAACCCATGGCATGTATGCCTCCGCGGGCACGCAGAGCCCTCTCTGTTGGCACACAAGCCAAGGTGCCCCAGCATCGCCCCAGCAGCTGAGCACTGGATAACAGTGCACACAGGGGCCATGCGCATCCTCGGAAAGGCGTGGCGGCGCCAGGCCATGATGTCACGCGCCATGACTCATTAGCCGCGACTCATCCGAGCTTTCACACGGCCGGTCAGTGTGCTGCCAAGGATATATATATATTTGCTTGGATGGGCTGTGAGTTTTAATACATTCAGTTTTTTTAACACAAGATTTTAGCTTTGAGTTTTCTTATGAAAAATTGAAATTTAATACCTAAGATTTAGCAAAGAGATGCTCTAATTAAGAGACTGAGATTCTTTTAATGTTGTGCTGTCCCCCTGGCATATTTGAATCTGCAGCATCATATTTAGTTATTTTTTCTGAACTAAAATCTCAACATTCAGGTTTTGCTGCAGTGTTGGCACTTTGCGATACATAAGTGGGTTTTGGGTTGCAGTTTGGGCACTTGGTCTCTAAAAGGTTCGCCATCGCTGACATGGGACATGGCACGCCACGGGGGCAGTAAGACAACCTGCCTGATGCATAACTGGCGTGCAGGGGGCTGGGAAAAGAAGCCACTGTGGACCAAGCAAACCCAGCCATAATGTCCAAGCTGACAAACTATGGCTGAAGCAAACTCTCCAGGGCAGAATCGCTCCAGGCTCAAGCAGAAGGGCAAACTGGGAAATGAGCTGTGAAGTCAAACCTTTTAGGGCAGATGGGGGAGAAGTGAGTTCTGGAGCACTGGCCAGGGCCAGGAGGATTGGAAATATAACTCTGCATGCAAGCACTTTGAGCCCTCCCTCCCTCCCTCATTCTCCCCGCCCCCCCATTACTCCCCACCCTACAAAAAAGGTCTAGCCTGTTCACCCTCCAGGCAGAGACAGCATCCCTTCTGGGTTCTGTATAGTACCCATTGTTGCATCAGAGAGCAGTTCTAGTGCTGGGGTTCCCCTTTCTGCAAGGGAAGCTTGTCTTTACTCTGTTTTTTCCAATTCTCCTTTGCCAAAGCTGCAGGCCTGTCAGCTAGAACAATCTGGGCAGCACCTTCCTTCCCTCACCATGGTGCTGGATGGTCTGCAACTCAGTTCGTGTGTTTGTTATTCTTTCCCCTGCACGAGAGGTCGGACTGCCTCCTCCAGTGACACCCTGGGTACTTCCAGATGGTGGGCTGCTAGTCGCACGGCACTTCTACTCTGTCTTCTCTTACTTAACAGGTTTCCCACAGTAAGAAAAAAGACAGACAGAAGTGAGAAAATGTGGGAGGGCAATGGGTAGAAGATGCTGCCATCTGGAGCCCCTGCAAAATGAGGCAGGAAGATGGCACCACAAAAACCCCCACCTGCGAGTCAGCCAGGCTTCATAATAAACCCAGATGCAGACACACCTGAGGCAGGGCCTCTGGTTCTCGCTCAGGGCCTTGTCAACGATCCTGATGAGCGGCCCACGTCTCCCACGCAGCGCCCTGGCTGAACGCCACTGCAGTACGTACCGTCACAAGGATTGACTGCTACGGCAGCCGTGCTGCCTGCCGCACACCCCGAGAGGAAGGACACGTAGAACGGGGCCTTTTCGCTGTGGTTTTTCTGTCCCAGTTTGTTCAGGTTTGCAAACAATGGAAAATAAACGATGGAAAATGGCACGTCCCTGAAAAAGAAGCCCAAATGAATGAGGGATGGGGGAAAGCCATTTGTTCTCGTCTTTTAATGGCACCAGTTGCTTCTACTACCCCTTATCGCTTGTAAATGACAGCTACTTCTGTCATTTGCTCCCTCACGGAACAAAAACATTTTGCAAAACTTTAAGGCCAGAATGTTGCTGGACTGCAGCTCCCATCATCCCGGGTGTTGCTGGACTGCAGCTCCCATCATCCCTTCCTACAGGCTATGCTCACTATAGCTAAGGGAGTCACAGTCCAACAGCATCTAGGGAGTCGTCCATTTTCCCACCCCTGCTTTAAGGGAGTTTCAGCTGGAAATTCAAGCAGCAACGGTTAAATTGGTACGCTGCTGCAGTTACATGGGCGCCTGAACCATCCCTTCAGAGCTTGTTGTGTCATGCAAAGGTGGGTTGTTAGTGAGGTTAATAAATTACCACAACCCTAAATAGCTCATGGGTTTCAGGCAGTTTGGTAACCTAACCAACAATTCACCCTTCCCAAGTTCACACAGCAAGCTATGAGACAGAGTTAATTTCTGGAACAGGTGCCCTACAGGTGACTCACACAGCATTATTCCTCTCCATTTAATAACCACCCAGTGAAGTGGGTCAGGCTGAGAGTCTGTGACAGGCCAAAAGTCACAAAGTGGGCTTCATGGCTGAGAGAGACTCTCCCGAGTCCCAGTCCAAAGCTTTTAATCATGGCACCAGACTGGCTCACTTTTAATACCATGAAATTCTAGCACTGTTAATCAGTATCACTTTGGCATCACCATCTGAATCAGCACCCAAGTAAAAGCAATTTGTCTTATTCATAGCCATCCTTTCTCACTTTCCTGCCCTTCCTCTCCTCTCTTAGCTATCTTCTCTACTTCAAATGAATTTGGCAAACTTCTTGGGGTCGGAATCTGTTTCTTAGTGCTCCTTTTTTTGCAATGCTCTGCAAAGCACCATGTAGATCCATGAAACTATATTAGTAACAATCAAAGCAACAAACATGATCAAACAGAGTTCTTCTGAGCCACAGGGCAATACTAATTTATTTTATTAGAGGAAAAGCAACACACACAAACCAGATTCTTGTGCTTCATTTGGATTTTAAACTATGCTCTCCAGAGGGCCAAGAAATGTATACTACCTCAGCAACGTAGCTCCAAGTCCCTTATAGAGTCCCGCAATGCCTTTGCTCCGAAGCAGTTCCCTTGTAATCTGCATAGCCGTTGTCCGTGTCGCAAGGACCGACTCAGCCGCCCCTGCACTGGTGGAAGGGTTTAACTGTGCCTGTGCAGCCATTAGCTTCTTCTGGGCAGCTGCGGAGGGATCGAGAGAGCATCATCACCCACCGCACCAACCCAAAGTCCGCCACACTGATTTGACCAGCGAGCAAGCACGGTGCCTTGTTCCGGATGCCAAGCTCAACATGGCAGCCATAAAAGCAAGGGACAGTGCCTTGCCTCAGGAGAGGTATGCCCCCCTCTGATCCATATTTTGCCACCCAAAATAGGTCTTATCCCCTGAAGTTTTACTGCAGCAATTTAGATTCTTTAAGTAAAATATTTATGGAGCCACCCCACTCTAATAATTGTTTACACACCTCACAGATGCCATTTATATTCAGTGTGCAAGCGATACTTAATCTGTCGTGGCACATGCAAAACTCCATCTATTTGCACAAAATGCCATCTACTTGCATGTGCGGCTATGGCTGAGAGCCAAATGGGTGTAATGGTGACAGGCCTGTTTGTTTAAACCTGGGCCTATCTCCATCACATACACAGCAGGGTGATAAAATTTGAATTTTAGAGCAAAAGGGACCTGAACCTTCCCCATATTCCTCAGTCTGCCCCCACCAGTCCCAGCAGTCACTTCCCAAACGGAACTGGTGGGGAAACTGTGCTTTGGAGAGGCAAGGAACAGGTCTCTGCTCCCCTCCACTGTGGCAATGAGACCCCAGCCTCATATTTCTGTGTGATTAAAGAATATACAAGTTGAAACACGTGAGCCTCTTACCGTCATGCTCAGCTTGGCCCTGATGCCTGTGCCACTCATTTTATTCCCCTCTTATTGCGGGCAAGAGACGCTTGTGCCAGAGTTTCCGGCACAAGAAGCATGCTATACCGAACGCCACAATTTCTGTTCCCTGAGAGATTGAGGCTTAGTCAGCCATCATGCAGGAAAACCTATGTCAGAGATGAGAGCTGTGCCCAAACATTTTGACTCTTCCTTTTATGTTTTAAATGGAGCATTTGGCTTTCAAGCTCTGTGGTACAGTTCAGAGGAAACTCTCCAGGGAAGCTGCTGGCCAAGCAGGGGCTGTGGTCTCGGGAAAAGTGTTTGAAGCAGGCTGAAGGAGGGCCGTACCAGGACTGGGCAGATATTTTGGCCTATAATTCCCATCAACCCTTTCAGCATAGCCAATGGCAGGGGATAATGGGAGTGGTAGGCCAAAATGTTATGAGTGCTACAAGTTACCCCAGCCTGGTTGATATAATGGGAAGGCAGGTCTTCAGCAAAGTACAGTAGATTTTTTTTTATAAAATTGTATGGAAATGGTACCTAACTCTGGTGAAGCTGAATTGCATAGATAACAAATATTCAAATTTATGCTGGAGATGGGGTGGTGAAGTGGGTACTTACTTTCATATGTGGTAGGAATGTGAATGCATAATGAAGTTTTGGAATGAGGTTTTAAAGAGAGTAGCAAAATATTAAGTTTAAATATAGAAATATGCCCTGATATCACATTACTTTCAATATTTAATGAGAAACAACTGAGCTGGAATAATAAGGAATTAATAACAAATTTAATAACTGCTGTGAAATCAATTATAGCTAAGAAATAGAAAGTAAAATATGTTTTCCAATTGTGTGATTGGTATAAAGGTTTAGACTATAGCTACTGAGGATAAATTGGCTTGCAATACTAAAGTGAGAAAAGGGCATGTGAAGAAAAATAAGATTAATGAGATTTGGGGTGCATTAATTGAGTATGGGTTAAACAAGGGGAAGGGTCTGAACCATCAAAAGAATCACTGCAATTTGGAAGGGGAAAATATCCTGAAAGAGTGTTTGAATGATTTTTTGCTATCATTCTAACATGTATCCTATGATCCTGGTGGTGGGGGGCACAGTATTCTTAAGAAATGTTTTAATTGCATGTTTAATTTTAGATGTTTCTATTTTCAATGAAAAAAAAATTAAGCAAAGGAAAGTGATTGGTCTTGCATCTTGCCAGACCTAGGAACCACTGTTAACCTCAGTCATCAGCTTTGAAAAGTTCTCCTCTCTCAGACATTTATTTATTTATTTTTCGATTTATATCCTGCCTTTTTCCTGCAAAGGGCTCAAGGCAGCTTACATCATTCTCCTCCTCCTCCATCTTATCCCCACAACAACCCTGTGAGGTAGGCTGCGCTGAGAGTCTGTGACTGGCCCAAAGCCACCCAGTTGGCTCCATGGCTGAGCGGGGACTAGAACCCAGATCGCCTGAGTCCCAGTCCCACGCTCTTAACCACTGCACCACACGGGCTCTCTCCTGCCCTGCTGCCTCGCCAGGACAGGTGTGTGAGCTGCCAGAGCACAGAAGCAACCACGGAAGAGTTATTCTCCTTCCTCGCTGCCCACACCCACCAACCACCCTGCTCTCCGGGCCAAGGCTTTCTTCCTATTTGTACCCCAATGTCCTCCCTGACAATCAGCGGCTAGAAGCAATAAGAGTGACAGTGTCACTACGGCAACTGTGCCATCTTAGGTCACAAGCCAGCTGTGCCCCAGGCTTTTGCCAGCCCTAATCCCAGTGACAGATTTGCAGTTCTTGCAAAGATGCTTATAGTTCTAGGTCAGACTGGAATATTGCACCCTCCAAATAATACTAAAAGTTATCTTTGAGATTGACAATCTGCAGTTCTCCTGTTTTATCAGAAGATGGAGCCCATGTCAGTCTTTGCCTTAAGAAGTACCCACAGAGACTGTTACCACCAAGACACAAAAGCTCAGCTTATGTGTTGCTGTTGGGAAGCTTTTGCAGACTTCAGATTTAACACACCTGCAACAGAAGATCTGAACTGCAACTGGAAACAGGAGAAACAAAGAGGGGCAAAGGGACAGATGAAAGCACAAGGGGATTTTGGAAGTCCCAGCAGTGAGCTCCAATGCCCAGACCTTGGAAGCAGCAATTTTCCTGCTGCTGCAAACTTGCACTCAGTGTTCAATACACCTCATGACCGTATGGTATTAATCTGTCCCCACCACCTTTCCCTACATGCTGCACATCAGTCAAGGGAAACAATTCAGAAGTGTGGGGATTTTGTCTTCAGACAGCCCAGAAAAAAAGGTGTTTGTATATATGTGTGGAGGAGGGATGAATGTATCACTAATACAGTTTCCTGGGGTAAAATATTATTTATAATGCAAGCTAGGGGGTGATGGGGGAAGGAATAAAGAAATGTAACAGAAAAGCAGAGGTGGAAGTTAATCCCCAGTCTTCTTGCATTAGTAATCCAGTTTAATAATTCACCATGTCAACACAGCTATTATTTTACCTGCTTCCTCTCCCCAATCCAGTTAACTAGAGACAGAATTTCATTAGGATGGATTTTGTAAAGGAGGACCTCCCTCATCAGAAGAATGGAGAGAGGGAAAAACTCGTCTATAGCACAAAGCAGAGGGGTCCTTTCTGGTGGCACAACTGGCCAGGAAACACAGGAGGAAAAGCTGCTTCAGCTAAAGCTTCCTCTTGAAAAGGCTCCGCTTCCTTAGGTTTTACAGTGCTTCCTAAGTGGGTGCCTGCCAGATGAACTGAACTATACCTCCCAATGGCCTTCAACCCTACTAAGGAAGGCCATTGGCTGGGAATGATGGGAGCTGTAGTCCAACTCCCCTTTGGAGGGTGCCAAGGTTTCTATATTGCCCCTTCTTAAAATCTTATCCCAGGGTAGCTCCTGCCCATCCTTACACTGTGTCACTTCCCGCCCTCTCCCATTATTTGCGGTCTCCATCAGTGGCATTTTCTCTGCTGCACAAGCACCATGAGGAGAGAAGAGAGACAGGTGAGGTACCAATTCGGCCTGCATCCTGCAGCTGGATTTTGAGCATCTCCATGGGAGTGGTGACAATCACCTGGCAGGTCCCTGCCCCACAGCCAGCCAGCATTTCCTTCAGCAGCGTCAGCTTCTTCCTGACAAAAAGATGAGAGAGAGACACAGAGAGAGACACAAAGAACATCAGCTGAACGATGTGGCTGGGTGCATCTGCCTGCTGGGGCGAAGCCATGGCTAGGCTTGTTCCATGTGGTGAGATGCCCTGGCTCTGCCACTTATGGATCACAGAAGAGACAGTCCCTGGGGAAAGCACATCAGACAACATGGGCTAGCGCTTCTGCACTGCAGGTCTGGAGACAACCAAGGGCTTAAAGAGCCCGTGGTAGTGGGAAGATCCTCTAGAGAAACAAGCAGAGGCACTGAACGTCCAGGGTGCAGCTGTGAGTCATCCACCACCGCAAGCCAGCCGCACAAGTGGCAAATGGAAATGACCCACTCCTGCTCCACTTGTAGATTTAGCCTGTATGAGGTTCAACGTCAACTCCATCAGAGCAGAATCTACTGGGCAAAAGGAGATGGCAGGAAGGGGATTTACCATTTTACTCAAGCTCCCATTTTGGGGAGAGGGAGGGATGGAACTTGCAATGAGGGAAAATACGCTGGCTATTAATGTGAAAGGCTACAGCACTTATGCAAGGCTGCCCCCTGCAACTAGCATGCACTTCCCCCAACCCCGCACATCCTGCTTTTGAGTCACTCGCTCATTTCCCTGAATTATAATTTAGCATTATATGCAGAGCCATCATGTATTCGCCCACCATCACCACCCCTTGGGACGAAATCGGCAGCATCCACCTCTACAGCAACCAGAGAGTTACCTGGCAATCTCAAATTTGGGAGACCTGTAGTGAGTTTAGAGCAAAGCACTGCTCATTGGTTCTGCCCAGCTGCAGAATTTCAAGGCTTGCTGATGATGATGCACCACATACTGCTCACCATGGTTTAGTGTTGGGCATGAAAACTGGGCCAGTGGCTGAAAAATGTGGGATTATGTCATACAAAGCCTCACACACATTTGGTAACTCAGTATGGGCAGGTTAAACTTAACAGGCAAAGACCACAGCGAGTGCATTGTGTCCAGGATATTCAGGGGCTGAGATGCACAGCATATCCTGCTTTGCAAGAAAACCAAGCAGTTGCTTCAAGGCCGTCATTTCAGGAGATAGCAGCAGATGTTAGGTGCTAAGAATACTATCTTTCCCTTGCTCACACCTCCTCCTAAAACTCAACACTTGCACTTCAAGAGGTTTCTAAACAAATCTTGTGTTTTTTAAAATGCCAAGTTTGACACTGTACTCCAAAAGTATGAAGCATCTGGTAAATTCACAGCACTTGCTATCTGTTCGTTACATTTCTTAATGGAATTTCAGAGTGGAAAACCAAAATTATCAAACATCAGATCAAGACAAATTAATGGCCTATCATTTGAAAGTCATTTGAAATGACATCTCAGCAACTATGGTCCTTGCTATCAGTAGGTTATTAAGTATCTCATTTGTAAAAGGCTCCACAAAAATTCTTAGCACTGGATAGCAACAAAAGTGGCTTCCAGAACCAATGTCCTGCTCTCACAGGAAAGACAGAAAAGGAATGTGTTTCAAAACCTTTTATTTTTACCCGTTGTTTATGTTGACAACATATTTGTATGCACGTGACATTCAGACTGTCATAAGAAGCAACTCCAGAGCCTAGTTTACACAGACAGATCTGTATCGTTAGACCAACATAGCCTGCGCTTCTCCCTGTTAATTTGTATTGTTATGCCAACCAGAAAGATTTCCATCTACCAGAAAATCACACATTAAGCAGGGGAAATGCATATTGTATTTTGTGGGCTTCAGCTTCCCACTATGTCACAGCCCCATTATTGGCACTGCCCATTCTGAAACAATGCAATTATCTATTAATTTAGTGGCTCTTGAAGAATCTATCCCTGCATTCCACACCATTTACTTAATTCATTTTAAACATTTATACCTCAGCCTAGAAGCTCCCAAAATAACTTACAGAAGATCAATAAAATCAGGACAGTTCCCACTCACAAAATGACCCTCTGTAAAACATGAAGGGGAAAGCAATGGCAAGGGAAGAGGAAAAGGCAAACTAAAGCAACAGATCTTAATGATAAATAGTATTCCGTATGGTGATCAGCTGGGATGGGAACAGTTTAAGCACATGAGTAATATGAGCTGCCTTGAGGGCCATTTTCCTGGCAGACATACCAAATCAATCAATCAATCAATCAATCAATAATAGACACAATAACTGGATTTGCATAACATGACAATCCATGTATTGTTGGAGGGGTTATTGTAGCCATGACAAATTGTCATGTCATTCAAACCTTGTCAGTCATCATGGCTACTGCAAGCTGCTTGGCAAGAGCGCAAAAGGCTCTCTCCCACTCTTGCCAAGCTTGGCCAAGCACCTGCTAGTGTCGGCCGTTCTACAAGTGCCAGACAGCACTCTGGGGCAACTGGCACCAACTGGGTGTTCCTCACGGTGCTCATTAGCCATTTCTGGCTTATTGCAGAATTCTACCCCCACCCCCACCCCAGATCATGAAAATCAGCTTGAGAAGCAGCGTTTGCAACCCCCTTTTTGACAGCCACTGGTGTCCCCTTCAAAGCGCCCAAGCCATTTTTCTTTCCTTTGCTTTTTCATGGCAGCTGTCAAAGCATGAGCTATCAAGGAAACAAAAGGTACAAGTGGCATGAAAAACGGGTGCTGAGACTTACAGGCCCTTCACAGCAAGGTTCTCCCCTAACCCTAACCCTGCACATCACAATGGGAACGTGCCAGTTCCTGGGCTGGCTACATCTGGCCAAATGGAGATGGCAGGATCAGCATGGATGGTCCAGCAGCGGTTCTATTAAACTAGTCTGCTGTCATATGAAAACTCTTGTCATCTGGAGGATCTTTTAAGATACCCCCCATTCAACATCCTGTGTTGCCCCTGGATCAACATTCCAGCTGCTCTCTGGAAAAGAAGGCAATACCTCTACTGCACAAACCCCCAAGTTTTGCAGCACTTTGCATCAGTGTGTAATATTCATTCGGGCAATTTGCAGTGGGAAGTGAGAGCAGACTCCCCACCCCCTTGATCACACGGCACTGGAACAAAACTAGCAGCAAGAAGTGGGGCAGTTAAATTTGGTCTAAGTTGCCAGAGAGCTACATGAGAAAAACAACAACACACATTCTGCGTCCAGAAGGTACTGCTATCACAAGCAGCTGCATATCCAGGCCAACTGGGTAACAACTCGCACCAAATGTAGAGCTGCCAATGAGGTGGTGCATCGTGAAGTGACTTCTTCACATCCAAACACAACACATTTGAAGCACAGAATCTGTGAACTGTCAACACCCTCTGCCCTGTGGGAAGAGGCAGGTAGCAGAAGGTTCATTCCCTTGCCTAGAGAAACCGCAGCTACTTAAAGCTTCCTGAAGTGCTTTGTTCACCTTCCCAAAGATACCAGATAATTACTTGTGGGGAGCACATGCAGCTAACTCTTCAGTCTGGGCTGATTCCTTACCTTCTCATCTGAGGAGATTATAGGTGTAAGACCACACTGAAGATTATCACATCACTAAATATAGATTTCTACTTTGAGAATGTAGGAAGGAATTTTCACCATACCATCACATCATTAAGAAGGGAAATCTGATAGCTGGTAACACCGTTCCCAATCAATTATTTACTGCCATGGGATGGCTCCAAATATGTTGGGTGCAGCCTGAGGACCTCCATTTCCAACATCCTTTTTCTCAAAATTGCATAGCCACTTCAATGTTTCCAAAGAAAATTTGAACATTTTTACAGGAATTTACTGCTTGAGGACCCCAGAAGTGTGTGTGTGTGTGTGGGGGGGGGAGGAATACATTGACTGGAAGCTGTTTGAAAAAGAACCTCAGTGTTTGTTTTTAAAAGTGAATTGTTCTTGCTTGATATTTATTTCATATGCTGTAGTCACTTTTTCAAATTTTTCACCAAAGGAGAGAACCTAACTTAGGGTGGGCAGAAGGGAGATCATGGCCTACTAGCAGATCCTTGGCCTACCACCTGTGGACCACCAAGCACCGGCTGATTGCTCACTCTTCCAAGCTACAAAGTATGCTGAACCCTAGTCTGATCCAGCAGGACACTTCTTAGGCTCTGAAGCTAGAATGCAAAATTTGGATCACGTAACACAGTAAAGATACACCTGAACAATTAAGATGTCCGCCATACGTACATGCTCTTGTTAAATAAACATACAGAATGACTTTTTTAAAAAAGCGTATCAAACAAAATTCAAAGGAAGCACAGTTCCAGCAAAGAATCCAAAGCATTACCCAAGATTCTGCCTCTCTCCCCTCAGGTTTCTGTGTCTGATGGATATGCAGAACTCTCTCTTACAAGATAAAGGTAGCAAATGCAACCAGAAGAGCGTATCCAGTTGACACTCTTCAAATCTTGCCAACAGGCCTTTCACCTTCCATTTGTGCTGGACTGGAACTCCCATCCCACACTGCTTGCAAGACCCCTGCTGCTGGTGGAGGATAGCAGTGCAGTACAACACACCTGATCACAGACATTTAATTGGTCTCTACAGCGTAATAAAGTGCTCAGCAGATGACTCATTAGCAGAATGTCAGGGCTTGGCTCCCTAAGTCTTCTCTGCCTTCAGGCTTTTATTTCTGTGGATCAGGTTGCACGATAGGCATTCTAAAGACTTGTGAAATAGCTCGTACCATGCACTGGCTTCCTTAACAGCAGGGCCCTTAACTCCAGAAACCTACCAAGCCAAAATCCTGTCAGTGCAGCAAACCCTCTTCTAAAGGCCCATAAACAAGAGTCCAGGACAAAGAGAATGCAAACCTGGCAGATATCCAAGCATAAGAGGGGCTGATTTCAGCTAGGGCCTATTTTATATTCTAGGACAGGTCTGGTTAACACCACTTGCTCCTTGCTCCTGATTCTTGTCACCCTGGTCAAGTTACCAGAGCTTCTCTTCTCCTCAGAATCCTCTGGTTCTCCACTTGCCACAGTCTGAGCCACTCAATAAGGGTATGGCATGACTCCTTGTCTTGTAGCCCGACCAGATCTCATTGTTATGGAACTCATTGTAAAGTCTGGCTACATCAGGTTCCAGGCCTTGCCGTTTGCATAGTCTAAACCACCCCTGTCTGGTTCAGAATCAGAGGGAGATTCCTGCATGTTAAGGTCCCTTGAGATGCTTGGGACAGATCAGTTCAGTTTGTTTAATGCGAATTCAGATGGCCCAGGACATAGCTTTCAATTTCAGTCTTGCGGTTTGCTCTTCAGAATGGAAAACAAACATCAGAAACTCTCAAGAAATTTGAAACTCTTGGAAAGTGAAGTGAGGAAGGGCAGAACCTTGGGAGGCCAATGGATTTTGGAGCGAGCAAGCTCCTCTTAGGACATCAGGACATAACAGTTTTAGACTCCAGCATGAAATCTTTTCAAGAGCCAGAGCTTGCCAGAACACTCAAAAGGCTTGGCAACAAGCATAGTGGGAAATTATTCACATGCACCATAAAAATAAAATGTCTCAGATTTCTCTTCGCCAAGCAAAACAATACCATTTACATAAAGCAAGAAGGGGAAAGGGGTAATGATATCCATTTCCCAGTAGATTTTGACTGCGTCCACAAAGAAATGCCTAATACAATTGTGCTTAATGGATAGGAAGAGAGAGGGAGAGAGCTAAAATAAGCAACTTTCCAGCCTCACTCTAGAACAGCAAACAAAATGAAGGTCAAGATTACAAAAGCAAAAAACAAGGTTATGCAGTACCAGGAGGAGGAGTCATTATAAATGAACATAAAGTACCTTGAGGAACACAGTAATCAGAAATATTTGAAATACTTGAAAATATATGAGAAAACAATGCTTTCTATTAGCAATGTCTGAGCCATAATAGAATCCAGAGATTTGTTCATGGGAGCAAAAGCCAGTGGGGGTATATTTTACTGACCTAAGATGCTGCACAAGCCTCAAGCTGTGATGCAAACTAGGAATGATGTGGATTGCGTCTGCCATTTTTCTTATGTTCAAAGCCTTGAAAGCAGGCTTCTTTGCAACCAAGTTTTCTGCAGCAAAATCCTATGACTACTTACTTCCTTGTAAGGGCATTTAGGACTGATGCCCTAAATCACTAAAGGCACACATCTAATTGTTGAATCTTTTTAAGCACTTTCCTGAAATCAAATGAATTCCCTTCAATCCTGTCAGGATTAGATGGTAAGAGGCTGCCCCTTGGGCTTCAGATACTCTTCACAGAGCCATCTTGGAATGGAAGGAGCTTGTCGCCACTGTAGAAATTGAGAGTGTCTGCAGTACATGAAGAACTAAGAAAGGAAGCCCAGACAAGGGATGGAAGAAAGGGCGGGTCTTACATTTCATGCCAACATTGTTTGCACATAATGAGAAGCCCCTGTGGGTAAATATTCCCATGGGGCTTCTTGTTCTGGCAGGGGGTACTATTTTGAGTATACAGGGCATAGTCCAAATTGGCTGTAACTTTTCCTTACAAATGAACCTGGTGAGGATTGCTTGTAGTGGTGGCTGATAAGCCTCCCACAACCCGAAAACATCCTGTGGGTCTTGAGTGGCTTGTCAACTACCCTAACATTCACTCTCACTGCGTTCACATGTACCAAGAGGTGCCTCTGCTGCGCCCTGAATATACAAGTGGTGGCAGCTCCCTCAACCAAAATCCCCATGGGGAAACTCACCCACCCTTGGCTTCTCAGTACTTGTGAATCAAGTCATTATGTACAGTAAACTGTGCCATCGTTCATCCGAACTAGGTTATACCACAGTCAGTCAACAACCTTAAACCACATATAACTATCCCTATGAATTCTTGTACAGTTTATTCCATGTGAGCGAGTTATGGTTTTTGGCATTTTGAAATATTCACAAGGTACAACTTCACAATCATCCATCTGCTCTATTATAACTCCTACTAGTGCCAAATGTTGGAATACATGTCAATTTTGTATTGAAACAAAACCACCAAAAACTAAGGTTGTAGTTTCTGCATACTCAGAGGATGCAATTAGTTAAAGGGAAAAGAACATAGAAAAAAATTCTCCAAGCAGTCCAATCCCTTCATAGCTGTTTTCAGGGCCTACATAATGTTGAGGATACTGAATAGGAAAAAGAAATGAAGGGGACAGAGCAGAATATGTCTGCCTGAGCTACATGCATAATATTTTGAATTGCAAGAATGCACACTCTGAGGTTCAAAAGCTAAAAACATGAATTATACAGGGAGGTTTCAGTAGCGAAGAAAGGAAATAAAACAGTCCTTTTTCTTTCTTTCACTATCCAGAAATCTCCCATTTGTTTAGCACTAAGTTTGGGGTTTCAGTCCAAAACTTGAACCTTTCAATGCTACACAAAACAGTAAGGAAGGTTTCAGAAGGTGGGAAACAAAAATACTTCCTCCTTCCGTCTGTCCTCAACCTGCTATGCACCGGGAGGGCTCCTCTTTCAGGTTGGCTGAGGCTCTTAACAAAAGCAACATTTGGTTGAATCTTCCATCTGTAGTATGTAAGGGCAAGATCCCAATGTTCTGCCCCACCAGTCAAACACTGTTTCACTCTAGTGTGACCAAGAAACAGAACCTAGGATAAAGCTATGCAGACAGAAGCAGGCTGGATTGTCAGTGACTAGAGTACTTGAGAGGCAGAGAAAAATTTTAGTCCTATTCCACTGAGGCCTGAATACACTTTTAAACCCTTTTCCATATTCCCATTTGCCCCCAAAAGGGAAAATAAACGACTGTACCTCTAGGTGCTTGTTTATCACCCCCTATCCTTCCATGAGCATCAGCTAGTTCCAAGATAAAAGCAGCCACATATGCGTGGAGACATACAAGTTGTACTTGTAAACTGTAATGCTTAATCAAAATATTAAAATTCAAACCACAACGGCAGCTGAATTTTTGCTGCCGCTGCAACCACGTCACTTTGCAAAACCAGCGAGAGAATTAACTGGCTGAATGCTAATGCACTTTGTAACTCTATGTACACAGAGAATGTGCAGTGCTACATTTCCACCCCACTGTGAAGCGGATATATCCATGATGCCGCAAAGCAGCCTCTGTGGCCAGATGTCTGTACCAGGTAAACTAGTTCCACAGAAGTGGTCCAGCCGTTACAGGCAAGCCACTTAACAGCCATAATATACCAATAAGGTTTGCCAAGAAATGAACTTGCATTCATCTCGCAAATGGGCCCAACATCAGTGGTCACGTTTCACTGTAAATACATCAGCTGCAATACCCAAGAGCTTGTAAAAGGTTCAGGGGGTCAATAGCATGTAGATTCATGACCAAGACTGCATGCAGACTTCAAGGTTTGGAAAGTATGCACAGTTCCAACATTAATTAACTCAGTGACTCCTGCTCAGGAAATAGCTAAGTTATGCATTGTTTATGAGCCTGCCTGGGGAAAACAATCCTCTGCTGAAATTCTTCTACCTGATCACCACAAGTACAGAGTTTCAAGGCAGGTCAAAACACATCAGAATGAACAGTGGAACTGCACTGATCTTTTCAGTGCCTCCATATATATGATGGTCATCATTTAGACTTCCATGCCTGTTCCCCTAAAGTTTTTTCTTTGTTGCAATAAGGTTCAGCCGAGACAGCAACCCACAGCCAGGGGCCAAATATTGAAATGGCCCCTGGCATTCACTGCAACCCACTGTGGTTTTTAAAAAGTTGTGGTGGTCTGCAGTGATTATGAGACAGAGCTGATCGGAGACATGGCATGCAGGCATGTGTGTGAGAGGAAGTTTATATGCTGTTTTGTCTCTTCTAAAGACTGTCGAACAAGCAATTTCTTTAGACACTGAGTCATTTAATGTCTTTATTTCTAAAACAGTTCTTCTAATCTCAAGCTCTTCCTTATCCCCTTTTCTAAGTCTTTACTTTCTTGGTTCTAGGGAATGTCATACCGAAGGTGCATCTCTAAAGGGATTACAATGTACACATGCTTAACCTTTCCCCAGTACTATTTTTCCCATCAAGACTAGCCTTTGCAGATTCTTCAGTGATGGGGACCATGATACAAGCTATCCAGGTCTTTTGCCCTGTAGGTAAGAAAGTGGCTTGGGATTGCTGGTTAACCAAACAGCTTGAGTGGAAAGGGTTAACCACATCCTCCTCATCCTAATGAGATCTGATGCACAGCCATTCCCACTGTTGCATTTCAGTTTTTAAGAAAAGGCATCACATGATCAGTCAGTCTCCCAGACCAGAATTCCCAGATCTGAATTCTGCATAAAGCCAAATTTGAAGTGAATTTTGCCTTGGGAGAAATATCTGTAGGAGCTCTGCAGGAAATTGTACAAATTTCCATAAAACTTGCAAATACCCCTAGATGAAGTTGGCATTTCTCTGCACAAGCCTATCTTGACTATGACATTTTGAAGTAAAACATTCAAGTCATTTCACCCCTATTTGTTAGCGTTAAGCTTGGAATGTTTCAGTAGCTCTGCTTAGTGACTGGAAGGAAGGACTGCTCTGCATTGATTAGAATAATCACAGGTACTGCATTCCTTTTTGGATACTTTCCCATGGAAATTATGGTGGCAAAGTAACCTTGGCTGAGATAATAGGCTATTTCTAGAAGCTAGGAAACTGTCCTCTAGGAGTATGACTTTCACTTTCAATTCTCATGCATCATCTTGATCAAACGTGCAGAATGACACATCTACTCTATGCTATATAAAGGATCTCTGAAATCTAAGCTCCTGGAGAGAAAGATACATGCCTCTGTTGTTCGGTGCCTCTCCTTGATAAGCCAAAAATAGCAGGTAACACATTTATTAGGTTCAACCAAGGGCCAGACCTGCTTGTATTTAATGTATCTAAAAATAACAGCAGTGCGGGGGACACGACACCAATCAAGATTATGGCATGTGGGAAGAGTGGGAATAGCTTTTTAATCCCATGAAAAAAAAATCACTCCATCCCCAGAGTTGCTATTCCCCTCAGAAGGGAACCTGCCATTTGTAACTTCCCAAACCTAAGCACAAAGCAGTGTATCATTTGCTGACCCAATCCATACATTTCCAAAGTCTGTGATGCAGCTCACACCAAAAAGTGGTTTCATTTTGAAGACAGAAAACACTCTATTCAATTGAGGAAATGCATCCATTTGCAAAAAGATGAAGATATTTGGGCAGAAATATGGGTTTAAAAAACGGTCCAAACCGTATATACCTTTTATACAGATTAAAACAAATTTGCAATCCGGTGTGGAATTGGGATGGAATGAGTCTGGCAGAAAAAGGAGAACCTGCATGAAATCGAGCTTCAGCTGGATTTGGGTGAACATAAGAAAAGTCATTCTGGATCAGACCAATGGTCCATCCATTTCAGCGCTCCATTCACAGGGTGGCAAACCCACTGTGCCCAGGATCCTCCAAACGAGATGGGTAGAAGTGTTCTCCTGCATGAGCAACTCAGCAACTGGTTTACGCAGGCGTACCACCTCTGATAACAGTGGTAGCACACGTGAATCATTTCCTTCGCAGTTATTTCTAAAGGGCTTTAAATTTGGACACCACCCTATTCTCCCTTGGAAGGGGAACAACACATGAATTGTCCATACAATACATGAACTGGATGTGCTACAATGCCATGACCTGTAAATTGAACAAAGCAGCCTGTCCAGACAACTACTTTCTTTTTAGAGGACCAAGATGACCAGTATTCTTTCCTGGCCAGGACAGTGAAGCGACAATCATGACCATTGGCTTCCACCAAGTAGGGACAACTTAGCCCATAAGGAATGAAAAGTTGCAAAGCATGTCTCCCCGCTGAATGTAGAAAAATAATGTGTTCTATAGGTGGGATAATTCAGTGGTACCCATTGATTTCAACTGCTGAAAATTATATTTGCGTAAATGGCAACGCATAATATGCACCGCAGCAGATTTGAAACAACAGAGTAATACTGACATACCCAGCATAAATCTTGGCATCCCTGCTCGAAGCATTATGCAAAGTGCTCTCTGCTCGACTCACCCATCTTTGGCAAGATGATATCGGAAGAAATCATTGGCAGCTAGCTTGATTGCTTTTTCTGGAGTCACTAATGTCAGATTCACTGCAGCCCCTGGTCAAGAAACAAGGAGAACAGCATGTAAGGACACCAGGAAAGACCTGATGGGCTTGATGTGATGATATATTCACAGTGGCTACGCAGAACTTAAGCAGACACCTTAAACTTCTAAGAAGAAAGGCACACCAATTCCAGGGACCTGCTGTAAACAATGGTCATGCTATGGCAGCACTCATTGGTGAGACCCAATCATTTCTACCCAAAATAATGGTGGTTGCATTGGTGATTGACCTTTTAGCCCTGTGGTAGCAAGGCTGTGTCACACTTTTTTTTTCATTTCAGTCACAAGCTTTTAATCTTGACAGAGGCCTTCAACCCCTCTTTCATCCTTTCAGCTTCTTGCTTACCAGTAGAATGTGTAAAGAACTGGATACGAATGAGGCTTGGTTGCAATATGTGGAAGAAGCCGTACCAAAGGGTTAAGTGGGATCTAGGCCCCACAATGCACTACCAGTCACTATCAATCCCAATGTTTATGTGAGGCAGGAATACTAGTAATCAACTCAACACTGCCTTTCACTGTAGTGATCTTCAGAGGAATAGCTGTGTGAGTCTTTTGCAGAAAATGACAGTCCTGTGGCACCTTAAGGACTGTAAGATTGATTCTGTCTTTGGGCTTTTGTTGTCCCTGCCCATCCAGATGGACAGTATCCATGAAAGCTTATGCCAGAAAAATGTGTTACTCCTTAAGCTGCCACAAGACTCTTTGTGGTTTTAGCCTGAAAGGGCCATTGTGAAAGAGAATGTAGCAAGGATAGTAAAGTAAGTTTTACTATCTATTTCCAATTATTCCAGAAATTATTATCAGTAATAGAAGGCTGGAGACAGGGCAAGAGGGTCAACCTGTGGAAATATCAAACATCCACACTATAGGCTTACTGGCATTACTGGAGGACACAGTAACAGGAGGAACCAATGCAAATCCATTAGGAAATCCATCCAAAATGAGAATAGCTATGGAAGATGGATAAGTCACACCTGCTCCTTCCCACAATCCTGAAAGCCCACAACAGCAAGTTGCATCCAACATTACTGTAATTTCTGTCCCATTCATTTAAATTGGTCTACTGTAAGCTGGAGTAGCATTGGGTAAAGGTTTCCCCATGACATTAAAGATCATGTCTGACTCTTGCGGGGTGGTGCTCATCTCTGTTTCCTGGCCGAGGGAGTCAGTGTTTGTCCACAGTTTCCGTGGTCATATGGCCAACATGACTAAACACTGAAGTGCATGGAACGCTGTTACCTTCCCACCAAAGTGGTACCTTTTTATCTACTTGCATTTGTATGCTTTCGAACTGGAAGGCTGGTAGGAGCTGAGACAGAGTACGGGAGCTCACCCCGTCTGTGGATTCGAACTGTCAACCGTCCGATCAACCAGCCGAGTGGCTCAGCGGTTTAACCCACTACGCCACCGCATGCCAAGCATTGGGTACAACCCATTATTCTTTCAACCACCACTTCAGTAATACAAAATGGTGTGTAATGTGTTAAATCATTCCTTTTCATTATCTAGTTTACTTATATCCAAGCTTGTTATGATCTCTGCTTGTGCACTGTATCTCCCAGTTAAGCCCTTTCAGATGACTCACCCAGCATGAGGGTGTGTGTTTGTGTGCACGTATAAGATCTCAATCTAATGCGAAAGCTTCTAGGTTAACATATTTGTAGCTCAAATAAGGGACAGAGAAAATGTACATCCAAAAAGTTGATCTATGCTTTTCTCCTAAAGCTTTGATATTTTCAGTAAAGCCGCTTGACGAAGGGAAAATTAATCTGTGTCCTTAGTGACCCACAATGACGGAAAGTCACCAGAGGAAAATAAACAGACTCCCACTGACTTCCAGTCTCCCACTATTTTAGTCTCCAAAATAGGATACTTGGCATACAGTGCCTGATGTTGACACTCCATGGTTATCTGTTTTACTAGCAGCTCAAACGTAGGAAAGAACATAAATAAAGCTACAAAGGCTGCAGATGCTGACAAAGGACTAGGAAGCAGAACAAATGGTCACTATAAAACAGACACTTTACAAGGTTTTACAAAAGGCTCCATAAACCTTTGACAGATTAGATATACAATCAAGAAGAACGACACGGTTGCTTTGTTGCTCTACTAAACACTTTATCTGGTTCTTTCCCATTTCGTAAAATTCTCAAAACTGTGCATTGAAAATATTTTATTAAACAGGATTGACATGCAAAGCAGTATTATAAGATCATACTTTGTATTGTTTTCTATTAGCGATCATGGGTCAGCACTGGGAAAACTCTGCTGGTCACTTTTACATGCAGTATGTTCAAAGAATAGGCATTCACATTGATAATCCATTTCCAAATGGTTTTGTTACCAGATTAAAAATAAATACATTCAGGTACATTTCTGTAACTTCCTATTTGGTAGGGGTGGGATACAAATTTGTGCACCTATTTCTATTTATCAGAGGAAAAGAAAAGAAGCTCCAGAAAAACCAATGCCCAGTTTGCTGTAAAGATGATGAGCATCGGTGTTTTGAAAGCTGCTGTGTGACACAATCAGAGCATTGACACAGTAGCAAGAGAGGGAAGAAATAATCTTGCACTGAAGTTGAATAAAGCCTCATTATGTTCTCATCAGCTTGGGATACTGAGGAGGGTATTCTTAGCAAGAAGGCCGCCTGCCTTGCATGGGCTGCACCGAGCAGTCCTGAGCTGTGGAGACGGCTTGGCAAATGCTCGGTGTGGACATGCTCACTTGGCACAGGGAGGAAGGAGGTTTCATTCCTCTGCCATCCAAGGGCCGATCTGAACTGTTTGCCTGAAGGGGTCTGAGCAGCCTTCTGGGAATTGTTCTGGGATGCGTAACAAGCTGGAAAAGAAATCAAGCCACTCCAGACAAGCAGCAAAGTTTTCAGTTTTCTAGTCTCCTATTTCTGAAAAGGAGAAACACTGCCCAGCCAGTGTTGGTTCCAGGTTTTTGAGAGCCCTTGGGCAAGACAACCCACAGTAAGTGCCTCCTTTTCACCACCACGATCACCGGCTGCTTTGCTCCTCACTCTCTTTCTCAGCATTACTACCATGTGCTTTCTTGACAGGCAGAGGGCCAAAAGCAGGAAGGCAGTGGCATCTCCTGCTGCCCCATTTCATCACCGGTTCTCAGGGCTTGGGAGAGATCGAGGTGAACAAGCAGGCTACCACAGTGGAGCAAGAAGAGGCCCAGGTCCATGGAGCAAGTCCAGGGGGCTCCAGCCAGTCAGCTCTTATTGGCAGGGCATCCACCCATGTCTAGTCTTGGCCTGGTCCTCAGCACAGCCAACGATGAATTTGGCGACCAGTAAAATCCAAACACACGGCTTGTGTTCCAACTGATTTGCCAGGATGGAGAGTGGCATTTTGCCTGAGTGCTTTTGGCCGTCTGCTGCAGGCCCTGCCCTCCACACAAGCGCCCAGCCAGCCCAGTTCAAACGTAGCATCCTCGCCGTGCGCATTGGCTTGTTGCCCTCATTAGTGCATGGGCAGCAAACGCAGTTTGACCCGAGCAGTCGAACAAGTATTCCCACTGCCACAAACTATTTCTGTTTCCTGGGAAACTTAGGACAGAGCTGATAGGACGCAGCTCCTTTAGGAGCAGCGAGCTTCAGCAATCACTGGACTAGATCCTGAACTTGTGTAATCAGGTAACTAAAAGGAAATTCTTAAAGAGTACAGAGTACACTTTATCTATACTGCCCAAAAGGTACAGTCATTGTGTGCTGTATAAATTAATCTTAGAAACAGATAAAATATTTGCACACTCTTGCAGTTCTATACTACTATACAATGAATGTGATCGCAGTTGTAGCAACACACCCTTCTAAACACATGAATAATTTCAAGGTTTACAGCTGCTTGAACTCAAACTATGTGCCTCTGATCTCTGACCCCATACAATAAAATGCTACTGTGCCAAGACTGACAAATTGTACAGCCTGAGCATGGAAATGAACTGGATGATGGCCAATAAGCTGAGATTCAGTCCAGGCAAGACAGAGGCACTGTTACCTCTGATTCTTGTGCCTATTCAACCTGTTGTGGAAGGGGTTGTACTCCCCCTAAAGGATCTGGCTCATGGTTTGCTCTTGGATCCAACATTTTCACTAGAAGCCCAGGTGGGCATGGTCATATGGAGCATCTTTTACTAGTGTAGGCTGACAAACCAACAACATCCTCATTTGGACAAGGATAGCTTATCTACAGTTTCCACATTTGAGGAGTCACCCAGATGGATTGCTGCAATGCTTTATATGTGGGGCTACCCTTAAAAACAGTCAGAAAACGTCAACTGGTCCAAGACAGGCTAGTGAGACTGGCTAACAGGGACTGGCCAATGTAATCACAGTAAGCAAGTACTTCACCATCTGCAGTGATGGGCTCGATTCAAAGTAATGGGGTGAATGTGCAAAGCTCTAAGTGGCTTGGGGCCAAGTTACCTGAAGAATAATAATCACTTCCCAAATATACCTGCCCAGACCCTAAAGATCATCCTCATCAGCCCTTCTCCAGACCCCCTGCCAAAGGGCGGCTGGGAGTGCCTATGTAAGAAGAGGGTCACTTCTGCTACGGTTGTGGAATGAATTTCCCAGAGAGGCTCACTTGGCACCTGGCAGAAATATAATGAATGAACAGGCATAATTGAATAGGTAGACTGTCTAATTTGATAGATGCTTCCTTTTCCTCAGCACAAATTGAACACATACACACACACACCCTGCACCTGCAAGAGAGTTTTCCTGCGTATAATAGCAGCATGGCAAGATAACAGCGTGGGAGAAGCTTCCGCTGCTGGATTTCAATTTCTCAGCCAGCTATTAAAGGCATAAGACCCTATTAGGGGGAAAAAGGCAGTAGCCTTAACATCAAGAATTAACCTCAGCCAATGGCATGTATGTTATGTGGGAGACCAGACAGTACAAAACTGCAAGTACTAGAAGAGTAACAAATGTAACAACAAAGGATGCAATCCTATGGGTTGTGCTCTCGTAAGATGGAAGCCTCCAAACTCGGATGCTTCTGATATCCAGTGCCCTGCCAGGCTACTGCCAACAGGACAAGAGAAGCAGTTGAGGCTGTTCTCACTTCTTTGCTGGCCTGCTCATACATTTTCCTCTAGAGAGGTCCTGAGACCACCTAGACTAGTTATGCTGCTGGCAATGGGCCTGGGCCCTTCTCCTCTTTGCCCCCTCTCAGGCCTTTCCAAGGTCTTCCAAGACCACTCTTGTGATCTCAGAAAGCCATCAATACAGTTCTTCCAACAGTGGGTACAAGGGGGTGTGGGTGGGATCTGATTCCACAGTCCCCTTCTAAGGCCGTAGCTTTGTCTACTGCCTTGGAGAGGGGACTCTAAGGAATCACACAATTTGTGGGACTTTCCTCAGGACTGTAAGATTGTTCTGTAGATCAGACACTTCCATCTTGGCAAGGGCTTGATTTTTCTCCCACCCTATATGCATATCCAGAATAGCAAACCAGTTTGAGCTATAAAGTTATTTTGAATTCAAAAATGTGACTTAGTAAACCCAAACCAAAATTCTTCACAGTAAAACTTTATTCCAGACAATCTCATGCTAGGGAAATATTTGCTTTTGAAGGGATGGCTTTTTCCCATCCAGACTCAGTTGAATTTGGCTCTATATGAAAACTTCTCTTATTCAAAGCAAAACCCAAAATCTAAGTATGTTAACTAATCCAATAATAACCCCAGTAAGAGAAGGCGAGAGGAAAAGCCCCATGCATTTTGAACTGAAATACACACACGCACACACACACACACACATTATAATCATATGAATGAGAAATTGCCATGTGTATTCTCCTATTCAAATAAAATAGTTCAGTATTATATCAGATATGCTTCTATAGCAATACCCCAATGCCTACAAATCTGCCCCAAATCTTTGCAGTGAGGAAAAAATATCCTAGACGACACTGGAGTTAAGATCTTCAAAAAGAGAATCCTGAAAGAGATGCTGTGATTGGTATCACCCATTTCTTCCACATTTTTCTCCTTATTTCCATTTCAACAAGTCTAATCATATTTACTTCCAGCTCAATATTACCTGACTGCATTTCCTGATAAAAGAAAATCTAGTTGATCTGATGTATCAGTTTTAACTGATTAAGTAAATTAAATCTATTACTAAATCCATCTAAAATTGAATAAGGGCAGTATTTCTGAAGGGTAAAAGATTAGGATTTGTTGAATTAAGTGTGTATGTATCACCAGCACCATCTCTGAAGATTTTTTTTTCCTGCGTAGGAGAGCAAAACAAATGGTTCTTCCAAGATTATACCTATCACCTCCAGTTTTTTTGATGCACTAATAATAGAAATCTTTTTTAAGGATCACACCTTTAATAAATCAGATCATATTATACCAGTCTTGTTTATCAAAACTCAGCAACCACCATGTCATCCTACCTTTAAAATGTATTCAAAAATTACTCCTGCTTATCCAAATGTCAAATTAACCTCATAGTCTTTGGAAAAATGTTGAACTGCACTTCATGAACAAGGATGAAATCTGCTGATCTTTGGTTCACATTTGCAGAATCAGACCAGGATTGCCATTTTCCCCCTGGCTGCATCACCAGTAGCTACCTGGTAAGCAGAAACCACACTAATAAAGTTTATTCCATCACTGCCTCTCTAAACAGAGTAAAGTTTCGCTTGCTGAATTTCTGCTTGCATGGAAAGGAAGGCACAGACAGTCCAGCAGAACTAAATGTTGGCAACCCAAATGCAGATGCAACAACTTTTTTCCTCCTCCTCTTATTGGGATCGATAACGCAGCTTATCACTGACCTCTGTACATGCCAAAGTAGCCTTCAGACCGGATTGTCTTGATGAGGCAGTCAGACCTGTTAAAAAGATGAATAGAGAGGAAAGAAAAGGAGAGGGCCATCAGTAGCAGTAGGCACCCAAATCCCATTGTATAGGCCAGTTTTGGACCCCTAATTAAGGACTGAACTCTTCTGGAGGAGCAGTGGCCAGGGAGAAGAAAACATTCCACAGATCTAAATTGCACCAAAGGTCATTAAAAGGAATGCTTTAGTGGAGCCAGATCGCTCAGTCAGAAATCCTGTTTCCTGCATTAGTCATCTTTTCGCAGAAGTGAAAAGCAGGCAGTTCGCACTTTGGCAGCCTTTATTAGAAAGGCAGTCAGAGATCAGACACTTTCCTTTTTTATGCTTTTCTGCAAAAGAATATCTCCTTTTGAAAGTTCCCTCAGCCTTTTAAAAACCGTTATATGAAACTGAGTGTTTTATGTAAGCCTTATAAGAGAGAAAGGAGGAATAAAGTTCAGGTGCAGCAAAGAATAACAGAACCTCTCTCTCAAAAATATATTGCCTTTCACGAGAAAATCAAAAGCCCCTTTGGGAGATATCTCTGGCTAATTAAAATGCACACAGAGAAGCCAACAGTTTTCTTGTCCTACAGAAATAATTGGCTTTGTACATTTTGACCCTTAAAGCTCTTTGACTGGGGCTTGCCTTGTACAGTAGATGCCTCAATTCGATGCCTTCCACCATTCTTGAACAGTGGTCGCTTCAGCTGGGGCTGATATGAAATGAAGTGAAAAACCATAGGAAGGATACTGCATCGGTTTAGACTTGAAACCTCAAGACTATGTCTGGTATCTAAAGCGACACTTCTGCTAATATAAATTGCACTGCACTAGCATACGCAACCTGTAACACAATTCACTAAGATAATATGTCTTGGTGCGATGCATTTCCTCGGAAAACTGCTGCGTCAGCAAATGCTACATCAATTAGTCAATGCTAGCATGGGATAAAATTATTATGATGTCATTACTATACAGCAAAGCTCTCTGTGCAGCTTATAAAAGTTCATAAAAGCAATGCAATAAAATACTGTTAAAATCTTACCAAAATACAAAACATTTTAAAATGAAAAATTAAAAACAGCTAAAAAATACAAGGACGAGTACCCCTATAAAAATACCTGGGATGGGTAGTGTCTCAAGTCGTTGGATATCCAAGTAAAGATAAGGTCTTAATACGAAGGGCTGTTTTAACCTGGCACCAAAAAAATGACGAGGTTGGTACTAGGTGAACCTCCGTAGGGAAGTCATTCCATAGATGGAGGCCACCCCAGAGAAAGCCCCTGCTCTTGTTGCCGTCCTCCTATGTTCCTCAGGATTGGCACTTGGAGGAGGACCCCGGATGCTGAGCGTACAGCCTGTGTGGACGATGGCTGGGAGAGGTGCTCCATCAAGTATGGTGGTTCCAAGCCGTATAAAGATTATAAATTGAAATCAGTACCTTGAACTAGGCTCACAAGCATCCTGGCAGCCAGTGCACAGTAGAGCAGAACTAGCTTTATACATTCAGACTTATGAGAACCAGTTCTTAATCCCACTGTCACATTCCGCACAAGTCGCAGGTTCTGAACCCTCTGCAAGGGCAACCCTGTATCAAGTATACTGCAGTAATCTAATTTGGAGATTACCAGAGGATAGGTTACTGAAGTCAGGCTATCCATTTCCAGATAGGGACATAGCTGGGCCACCAGCCAAAGCTGGCAGAAGCCACTTGAAGCCACTGAGGCAACCTGAACCTCATGTGATGCAGACAGATCAAGGAGAACCCCCAAGCTATGAACCTGCTCTTCCACGGGAGTCAAATCCCATCCAGAACAGGCTGAACACCCTCCATCAGTCAGAGGGACCAGCCACAAACAGCATCTCAGTCTTGCCTGGACTGAGCTTCAGTTTGTTAGCACTCATCCAGCCCACTGGCACAGCCATGCACCTACTTAGCACATCCACAGTCTCATCTGCTGACAATGAAAAGGAGAAATAGAGCTGCATGTCATCAGCCTACTGATGGCAACACACTCCAAAACTCTTGAGCATTCCACTCAGAGGTTTCATGTCAGTGCTAAACAGGATGGGGGACAGAACAGACCCCAAGGAATTCCATACTGGAGAATCCACAGGATTGCACAATATTCCCCAAGCAGCACCTTCTGGAAATAGCCCTCCACGTAGGAGCAAAACCATTAAAACACAGTATCCCCCCTCCCAAATCAGCAAGTTGCTCCAGAAGGATAGCATGGATGGCACACCAGCAGAATCCTCAGTCTGTCTCAACATAAGGTGCAAGCACTAGGTTGCCTGGATGGACAGACAGACAGACAGACTCACTCTCAGAGTTGGTGACACTCCATCCTGGCCCTCAAGAGTACCTCTTGCTGAATCAAGAGACCAGCTCCTCCCATTTCACCCACCCAGGTCTCAATTGTACATGCCAGATCAACCACCTCATCTCCCATTAAGCTGCAGACAGGGGAGGTAGTATCCTGCACCAATCTGACACTTAAAAGCAGCATCTGGAGACCCAAGGGCAGCTGACATAGAACCATCAAACCTGTCGGCAGACGGAAGACTGGAACATGGTGCAGCCATTGCTGTCTGGGCTGAGTTCCTCTCATCTAGCTAGTTCTCCTCCCAGCACCGTCTCTTCCTCTTCCAATCACTGCACTGCCTGGGACCCTCACAGTCCCCCACCTGGCCCCATACCATTCCTCCCGGGATCATTCCCAGGCATATACTGCCATGTACATGCTTAGCAGGCACAAACCCCTGGGCACGTGATGGAAAAAGAAAAGGCACCCTTACCCCCACAGCACCCTGAAGACGCAAACCACAATGGGGTGCCCTCTTTGGGGACACTCCTGCCAGAGCCTGCCAGCCACCTCCCATCACCCAGCAGTGGGCCTGCCTATGTGCCCCTGGAGGCTGCTTGATTGCCGAGGGCAAGCTGAGTTCCTGTTGCACTGATGTGTTCAGCTGGGGCCAGGGAAGATTGCTGGAAAGGCTGGCAGCAGGGGCAGCTTGCAGCCAGTTGTCAAAGTGGCAAGCAGCCTATTTCCTGACACCACACTGTCCTCCTCTGAGCACCAGAGAAACCTTGCATAAGGACCCAGGTGATGCAAATATATGCCATTAATCAATGAGAGCCCCAGCAGAAAGAATTATAATGCGAGCCGCTGTGATCCAGCATGGGTATCCAACGTTCAAATCTCCAGGGCTCTATAGATAATACTGACTGGCCTTGAGCCAATCTTTAAGCCTCCATGTATTATGGACTCCAGGATACTTACATGCTGGTGTACATCCTCTGGCCATTCTGCTGATTCTGTAGGCGAGTTTTTGCCAGGTCAATAGGAAATACGCAGGTGACGCCAATCAGCCCAGCTATTCCTCCATTGATCAGCTTGGCAGGTAAACTGTGCGAGAAAGCAACACGGAGGGCCACAGTCAACAAGGGATCAACCTTAAAAAAGAACTAAGATGGCTATGCCGGGAAACAGGAGACACAAGAAATGCCAGCACTTCAAAGGAACTAACAGTGCTTAAAAAACTAATAGATTTAGGGTGCGATCTTAAGCATGTTTAAAAGGAAACAAGCCCTACCAGTCCCAGTGTGGCTGGCTAGGGAATGCATGGAATTTCTGCATTTTTGTAGGGCTTTCTGTCTGTCAAACACACACAGGATTACACCCTTCAGGTATCACAAGATTCTTAGTTGGTTTTGTCACAACAGACTAAGCATGGCTAAACGTAATGAAAAATATGGGATTGACATAATTCAAACAAGACCCACAAGCTGCCCAAAAGCAGCTGTGATAGACGAGTCCCTGCTCTATAGAAATATCACTATTGTTTTTGTAACAGAAATTGCCAAGATCAGAAAGCATGTCTCTTGCAGGCAGGTGGGTGGGTGGGCGGGCAGACTGAATGGTTAAATTTGGCAAGTGGCATCATACTATGGTCTGTATATTGCCCATGTTGAGCCTAATTAGAATGTTTACTAGGAGGGGCAGGGGCAGTGAGGAGAAAGCATCTCAGTAAGTTGATTAATGGGTTTTTTTTTTAAATCTAAGACAGGAATTAAGACAGCTGGGGATACAGAGGCTAGTCTGAGCAGTGGAGACAAAACAGGGAAGACGTGGGTGTTTGAAACTGATCATTCTAAGTGTTTCATAATTTACAGGGATCAACAATCAGGGATCCTTCCTTTCTGTTAAATCAAAATTTACGAAATCAACTGCTGGTTACCTTGAAAATAAAACAGAACAGATAAGAAGATAAGAAAAACATCCCAGAATTCAGAGTACAGTGTTGCTGAGAGTAATCCCATTCTGCATCGTGTATCTCATACACATAATAAGAAATTAATGATACAAAGAGATTTACGTTACTAATCTCTCTCTCATTCTCTCCACCCCCACCTCCATGTGTGTGTGGTCCAACTGCCAACAGTACCAACATAAATCCATGCACTTACTTAAATATAAAACGAAAACAAAGCAAAACAAAGTTTTCAAATAATAGTCAAATTCCTTGAATCAATGACAAATGCCATTCAAGATGTAAACATATGACAATGTTGCCATATAGGTTTTCTATTCAGTCCAGAGCTCTTTCCATTCTGCATTAAATGGGAAGCTACCAGATATTCTGATCTTTCTATTCTGCATTAAAAAAAATCCCTCAGTCATTTCATAAGACATGCCCACAGGAGCAGCTCTTTTCCCTGAAAGTATTTGAACAACTGAATTCTCAGTCTTCATCATATGACAAGACCCATTGTCTAACGAAGGATTTCTTTGAAGAATCTGCTCTTGGGAAATGAACTCTCATGAAAAAGATGAAGACTTTGGGTATCTGTTGAAGAATCAGAGTGCCTTTATCAAAGGGAAATAACTAGCAGAAAGTTGCTCAATAATCAGAAGATATTTGAGACATGAGTTTCAGGATAATTCTAGCAACATACCCCAATTAGCTCATACTACGGAATCTGCAAGGAGATCTTACCTGAGCATTGTGTTATACCGATTGCTTTAACATGTTCCATGTCTGTTAAGCAGAATGTTCTGGAATACATTTGATTCCATTCTAACATTCTGTGATTTTACCTGATACTGTGCAGGCCATTATAGCAGGAGTACAGAGCTTTTGTTCCTCCACACATCTTGGTCTACAACTCCCATCATTCTTTGGCACTGCCTATGCTAACTAGGACCAATGGGAATTGTGGCCCACCAGAGATTTCAGCCTGTGCATCACCCTCCTTTTAAGTTTTCCCATCCAGTTTTGTTTCTTATAGCCATAATATAAGCCCCGAGGTTTCGGCAAGGGGCGGCATAGAAATGTTATAATAATAATATAATAATAATGTCCTTTGGCTGGAACAGCTTCTCTCTGACACATAAACAAAAGCATATTCATTGCAATTAATAACAATATGTACGTGTGCTAATGGCATTCCTTCATTTAGCACCCAAAGGCTAGAAATGAGATTTCCTCCTGTGTTCGCTCTATCACTGTCATGCTCAATAAAATAACATAGCTAGAGGGCAATCCTAAGGATGTTTAGACAGGAAAAAGTTCTACGGTTCCCACCATTCCCCAGTCAGTAAAGCCAGATAATGCTTATAACACAAACATACTCTAACATGCTTGGTATGCAGAAGGTCCCAAGTTCAATGCCTGACATGTGCAGGTAAGGCTGGAGAAAACGCCTGTCTGAAACCCTAAAGACCTGCTCCTGGTCAGTACAGGAAATGCTAGGCCAATTGGACCAATGGGTTCATTCAGTATAAGGCAACCTTGTAGGTGCCTAGCTGATATAACTGAGAGCCAGCTCAAATACACACAGTGCCATCTTATACATGTCTACTCACAAAGAAGTCCTATTGAGTTCAATGGAGCCTAACCCAAGAAAGAGGGTAGCAATGCAGGTACAAGTCCTCCATGGGATTGGAGCTTCAAGGGGCATTGTATGTCGGAAAGCATCCTCTGCCCACCTTTAGAGAGCAGACATCTACTTTCCAAGTATGTTAGGTTTTTTGGCATGGAGTATGATTTTTCATGTGGGTTTGTTTGCTGTCTCTTGGGATATTTTGTATTCTTTATTGTGCTTTTCTACAGCATTCATTACTGCATATAATCTTGTATATAATCATATATAAACTTCACAAGCATGGTACATATGATCACTATACTAAAAATCTACAATTTCTAGAAGATAATACTTACCAGCCATAGATACTTTCTGCAATGTCATTCATTGTTGGAATCCCACAAAATCCCCATTAAATACATACATTGATTTCCCTATATTTTCATGCCCCCGTCTATACTAACTACTGATATATTTGAGGTGTATCACAGTATATCCAGAATTGTATATTCAAAATCCTTTCCACATGGATGGGAAGGATTTCCCCCTGTGTATGTCTGAAGGTGCCAAGTTCCTTCATGGACAGATCCCCTCTCATTGTACCCTGCTCTGGTCTGACCCCCAGGTCTGGCTTTGGCAGTAGTACACACAACTGCAGTGAGAAGAATTGGCAGAAAAGACTTGGTGCACATCAACAAAAACACGCAGCCATTGGAATCCTAGTCCAAACGTTTTTCTGCTTTAACGTTATGCTGCAAAAAAGAAAAATGGGACACTTTCCTCAAACACACAGAAAGGCAGTTCATGGCAGAAAAGTGTGAGTTAGTTAATAAATGCATGAATCGCAAGCTGCTTCTGGTTTCTGTAATCAACCTCCAAGTGGCCCACTGGGTTTAGCGCCTAAACAACCCAACAGTCCAGGCCCTCGTGTCACACTCAGAACCTCTGAACAAAGGTTCCTTACGGAAACCAAAAGTAGCTTGCAGGTGACTCCTGTCCTCACAAATGGTGGGTTAATAGCCCATGATTTGCTACCATGATATGTGAGCTGAGTAATTAAGCAAAGGAGTACATGTCTATGGCAGTGTGCTCTCAAACATATGGCACACCCCACGTACATCAAAGTGGAAGCTTTGCTGTCCTACGGAATGACCACAGCACGTCAGCACCTTCATGTCTGAGTTAACCCCAAATGTTCTAACCACAAGAGTAACAAAGGTGAGGAAGAAAGGACTAAAGGTGAAGAGACAGAGAAGGAAAGTGCACTTCAGGATTCTGATAAGACACCATGAATGAAGAAAGGGTATGTGCTACAAGACAGCAGAAGAGCCAAAAATAACATTTACCTGATCTGTTTATCAGCCATTTAATTCAGATTTGATCGTGTAGAAACTAGATTTCTTCTTTCAAGTCTTTCAGGTTTGTTGGCCTTCAGTCACTTATTTCCAGCAAGCAGTTTCCTAGGAGGAGACAGACATAACATCAACATTATTATCCCCATCCTTATTACAAGTTCTTTATACATGAGAAGAGTGCCCTACAATCCTCTGCTATAACTGACAGAATCCCAGGAATTAGATTAGGCATTCCTATTCTCCCAGAGAAACCTAGTGCTGAGAGACATTGAGTCTTCCAAGAATATCCAAATCTGAGAAAAGAAAAAAGTAATCTCCATTTAGTATCTATGTTTCAAATATGCAACGTCCACTTAAGTTGCCACGAAGCCACCAAGTCCTACTATGAAAAGTGCCCCTTGCAGACACAAGTATGTTTCCTTTGCTTTCTCTCTCTCCCGCTTGCCCCCACCGCCACCCCCAGCCTGTGGCCTTCCTATTTCTCCCCCTCCCCATTCCCAGCCTCCTCCTCTCCCTCTCCTCTAGACCCCAGCATTGTTCCTTTTCTCCCACTTGCCCCCTTATTTACTGTTTCTCAACTTAGAGCCTGCAGCATCACACTCTCTCTTTCTTCTATGCCTCTGCATTGCTATTTCCCCCTCCCTCCCAGTCTCGAGCCTTGTTATTTTCCTCCCCTCCTCCCCACACAGTCACCTCTTTGGCGTTTCAACAAGCCAGACCTTTATGGCAGTCATTATGGGACTAGTCACAGGCTCCATGGAAATGATTCTGCCGTGGTGCCCTCTGCAGTTCCGCAAAAGGTTGCAGACCCCTGGTTTAATATTTGTTTTAAGTTGGTTATGAAAGCATAAACAGCTTGTTGGACTAAGGCCACTAACTTTCCAGTGAAATCAACGAACAGCTATTGCTCAAAGACTTCTGACACATTTCAAGTCACTCTCTCTACTCTTCTGCTCTTTTGCACTCTGTGCGAGAGCCACAAGAGTGCTCTTTCCATGTGCATGCGTCGCCTCGAGTCATGTGGAAACATCGTAATCTAGATACCCGACATAGTTACAGAGCTGACAGACACCACCACTTTGTCTATTGTCCAAGTTAATGCACTTAATTTTTTACAAAGTTCAACCCTAGGACTGCTGAGACAGGAAAGATGTCCTACAGGTCCCATCATGCCCCGGCCAGCCATGTCCACACACACACATAGATAGGATTGCTCCAATAATACTTCCGAGCTACTTTCTTCTCTTGCTCACTGAAGCAAATCAGCAAGCTGAAAGAAATGCTGCTTGGGGATACCCTTACTTGGGGTGATGGGAGTCTCATCTCCTCAGCACCAAGGTGGGGAGACTGCCTTAACATTATGTCAGAATGCCACTTCTGGCCCCTTTAAGCTCCTAGAGCAGTGATGGCGAACCTTTTAGAGACCGAGTGTCCAAACTGCAACCCAAAACCCACTTACGTATCGCAAAGAGCCAACACTGCAATAAAACCTGAATGCTGAGGTTTCAGTTCAGAAAAAATAACTAAATATGATGGTGCAGATTCAAATATGCCAGGAGGACAGCACATTAAAAGAATCTCAGTCTCTTAATTAGAGCATCTCTTTGCTAAATCTTAGGTATTAAATTTCAATTTTTCATAAGAAAACTCAAAGCTAAAATCTTGTGTTAATAAAAATGAATGTATTAAAACTCACAGCCAGTTCAAGCAAATCTCATTGGCAGCACACTGACCAGCCATACGAAAGCTCGGATGAGTCGTGGCTAATGAGTCACAGCTCGTGATGCCTTCATCTGGTGCCGCTACTCCTTTCCGGGCATGCGCACGGCCTCTATGTGCACTGTTATCCAATGCTTGGCTGCTGGGGTGATGCTGGGGCGACTTGGCTCACATGTCGACAGAGGGGGCTCTGTGTGCCTACTGCGGCACGTGTGCCATAGGTTTGCCACCACTGTCCTAGAGCAAAGAACCAGTAGTTCATTCCAATATGTCAACGGACAGCCCTGCAGGTAAGCTATCAGAAAAAAAGACTTAGCTATTCCCATGAACTATATGGATGTCAGCACTGGAATGCTTTGAGACAGTGTAGGCTGTACCTATAACATGGGGGTGGGCAACTTGTTGCCTTCTGATGTGGCTTGCAGCCACTGGCTAGGCCAGCTAAGCCTGATGGGAACTATGGGCCAAAACTTCTGGAATGCCACAAGATGCCCTAAGGGAAGGATAACAACCACCATGGAGATACTGAGATACCAAGCATTGCTCACCACTTGTTCTTGCAGCTATCTCTTTGTGAAAAAAACATATTTTCTCATTAAAAAAAGATGACTAAAGCATTTGGGTGGTTGGGGCAGGGGGGAAAGGAAGTCATGTGGGTTCTCAGATCTAGTGTTGATAGGACAAATTTTGGATGTAACCCATTCGCTACATATTTTGACAAAATGCGTGCAACCAGAACGCCTCTTCTAATTGGGTTAGATATGAGTAAGAGCAGGTTCACACACTCATTTTCAATGCACTATCAAGAGAAGACTTGCATGTGTAAAACAGCGATTATAATCAGGCACTTACAGGCAGCTTTGTATTGCCAAAACACCGCAATACATTTTGCTGGCAGTAGCTCACACGTTCACCTGAGTCATAAAGTGATCTCACTAAATAAGAGAGTAAGTGATGTACATCTTTTATAAAACAGCTGTTAAATCACCGTGTGGAACAGAAGCACAGCAGAAGAGAAAAGATTGAAAAATTCACATCTGAAATGTTCCATCGACTAGACATACCAGTGATTATCCTAACAAAAGATACACTCAATTTTGTCTGCAGACAGATTTTTTTTTAATTGAAAGAAACAAGTTTGAATAAATTCTTGGAAAGGAACTATGAAGTGAAGGAATGTCACAGAGGTCCTTCCAAACAGAACTTTGCATACCAGCCAGCATTCCCACACCAAACTATTTTGGGGGGCGAAGAGAGAGAACTGTTACAAAGCTTCTATTAATGAGTTATGCCCTTGGTTAAAAAAAAGTGCCCACAGATCACAAAGATGGCAACCCGAAACAATACGCATTTCAAAAATGACACAGGTGTGCCTGAAAAGTTTTTGGCAGGCACCTGAAGCTGAGCAAAGGAAGCACTTGATGAATCTCTGGCAGCAGAATGTTCCATAACTGGAGTGCCACCATAGCAAAGGCCCTCCACCTTGCAGCCTCTCCCTTAACCTCCCTGGGGAAGGGAACTCATAGGAAGGCTCCAGTTGAAGTTCGGAGACAATGGGCAGGAATATGAGGAGCAAGGTGCTCCCTTAATGTGGTCACAAGCCGTTTAGGGCTTTGTATGTCATAGTCAAAACCTTGAATTTGGCTAGGAATGGAACAGGCAGCCAGTGCAATAGAGCTAGATGGTGTCAGTTTGGGGAAGGCTGATTCAAGTTGTGCCCTGACCCATACACAAACTATGCATTTGAAAAGCACTAACATTATTCCAAATGCTAGTAAGTCTCTAGTCATTTCCTGCCAAGGGAAACCAAATGTGCCTAAGTGTTGTGCTCCTGAAGCTTCTTACTGCTCAGAGTTGTGGGGGTGACAGTTATACTACATGTGGAAAAATAAGGACAATCTAAGGAGTCTGCCAATGAAGATTTCCAGTAGCTGGATTTCAGTGCCCTGCAGAGCTCTATGTCATTCCCAGTGACTAACAAAATTCAAAATTATGCTAGTAAGACTGTTTGGCAGAATTATGCCAATTTGTCCAATATGCATGCAGCTGTATGGTTTGCACAGTCTAGCTTTCTTTTAATAGCCCGATTGCAATTTAGGGCATACAGGAAGCAGGTTATACTGAATCAGCCCACGGGTCCATCTAGCCCAGTACTGGCCACACTGACTGGCAGCAGTGGCTCTCCTTGGTTTCAGGGAGAGTTTTTCCAGCTCTACTTTGGGATGCCAGGGACTGACGTCAGCACCTCCTGCATGCAAACACGTGCTTTCCCCATTATTCGTTTTAATTATACTGCCAGTGTGGCACAGAAAAGAATGTTGGCAGGGACTCAGGAGTTCTGGGTTCCCCACTCAACCATGAAGCTCACTGATGGCTTTGGGCCAGTCATAGACTCTCAACCTAACCTCCCTCACAGAGCCATAAAATGCAGAAGAGAACCTTTGGAAGCCACCTTGGGTTCCTAGCAAGAAGAAAGAAGGAATATCAATAAAATGTAATAATAATTTACTTATGCAATATAGTTATGCCCCCACCTTTGGGGTACAATACTCACAAGGCACAGAGCACATCAAACCCACCCTTTTTTTTCGTTCTTTGGATTGTTTTTAACCTCTTCTTTTGTCCTCTCCTTCTGTTTCCCAAATGCCCTTTGCAGCCCTGGAATACTGGCTTGTTGGTTTGTTTGAAACACTGTTGCCCACCACCTCTATAGTCTGCCAGAACCACCCACAGTTTTGGTTTTGCCTATAGCAATTAATCACGGTCTAATCAACCCAGAGATCAGAGAGAGAGCATGGGCTTTCTTTCTGGGTTTTTTTTTAATGGGACTGCATTTACATATCACAACAACCCAAAATTCAACAACCCACAGGCTAAACTACGAGTCACTCTTATGTGAGAACCAGGTCACTGTTGTGGATTAATGTCAGCACAAGGAAAGAGGGAAAGGAACAACCATCTGTAACGCTTGACTTTGTGATTGTAATGGGATTTAATTAACCCGCCCCCCCCAGCTCAAAAATTACATTTACTCCCACTAGATGCATTAATTTCATGTGTTTTATTTGGACTACCACAGGAACCATCTGTGCGCAGCCACCCGCCTTCATTAGGCTGATCTTCTGCAACTGCAAATTTAAATTCCACTTGCAGATTTCACCAGCTCCCTATCAGTTACCCTTAACTCATTTCAAAGGAAGAAGGAAGGATACTTCACCCTAGATAGTGAGGAACTACTTTGACAGAGATACAGAACAACAATGGTACTGTTCCCTTTTGTGGGGTAACAAACATGGATTTGGTTCTTTCTAGAGAATGTAATGGATTCTTCCCTCATGTCAGCCCAGCTACTGATCCAAGGGGTTTTCTGTGTAACAGGTGACTTGGCAACTCATGTGTTTATCTGGGACTCTTTGCCATTCAGTAATTTATACATAAGTGTCCTGCAGCTTGCAGCATTATCACAAAGACAGATGGGCAGATGGCAGGAAGCAATTTAATCAGTGATTTGATTTAGTAATTCAAAATGCTTCAAATATATTATTGGTAATTTTGTACAACACGCTTCATGCTAGGTTAGAATTTCTGCCCCATAAGGAGTGTGATTCAGAGAAAGTGGCTTGCTTAGGGGCTACCTGGTGTGTTTGCAGCACCCACAATTTTGCCGCATAACCTCCAAGCCATCATGCTGCACGTCACTCCTCAGTCCTATCTTGGGATTGTGCGGATGGGCTCAATAACTGTGTGATCTTTCTAGTTTTGTGAATACTGCTTCTGAGAGGAAGCACCAGCCAAATCAAATCTCCCCCAGATTGTTTTGCATCCGTGTTCTTTATTCTCTCTGTGGCTGAACAGATGCCACTCTGCTAAGCAAAGAATTTTGCATTGCTCAAATGTTCGCCCATGGAGATGTCAACAGAAGTAGAGCCAAGAACAGAAATCATTAGCTATTTTGTTGCTTATTCCTCAGAGACCAACATGGCATCAGCTTCAGGAATGTTCCTCCAAGCAGACTGCAGTACAAACTTATTCCAGAAGGCAGGCAACTCCAGGCCCTGCTTTCGGCCACCCGCTATGAGGCCAATGATAACCTCAACTGCTCGTGCTTGGGAGCTGTGCAGTCCAAGACCCTTCTAATTTTCCCACCTGTGAGGGAAGTTCAGCGGGTGACTATGCAAGAGTCCGGCACCTCTGGAAGACGTTTCCATCAGGGACCTGCCAGCAAGTCCATAGCCAGCCGAGTGGAGCAGCCACATTTCTAAGTGGGGCAAGGCGCATGGTGCCCTGCCCCCTCCCTCATGAACAGGATGTTGTGTCATGACTAATGAAAATGGGAAGGCTCAGGCTCTGGTAAAGGAACAGCAACTGCTGGGACAAGGAGTCTGCTAGAGGAGCTCTTGGTTAATGCAGTGGTGTGCACACTTGTAACTGATCTAAAGCCTTTCCCCTAATCCAAGACCAACCAGTGATTCTTAAAACAAGCAGGCTGAAATGTTCAGGAGCCCTGGATTTTGCAGACAAAAGCCTGGCCCAAGAATGGCTCTGCAGGAAGCAGGAGTTTAGGCTCTGCCCATGCCTGAAGAAGAAAGCTGGAGAGTGAACATTATCTCTTACCTACTTGGGGGAGCAGGGAGGGAAAGTGTGGGTTAAACTAAAGCTCAGCAGCGGTTTTCGAGCTTTACTGTTCTCTGAAGTGCAATGAGAGTGTGGCAGGATAATAAATTCTTCACAAGAAATCAGGAGAAAGGAGGAGAGTTTGATTGCTATGCCGCAGTGCTGTAAACTTTAGCACGCACCTGTAATTTTGGAGAGCTAGAAGATTCCCTCATCTGGGGCAGAACTGTGTGCAGCATACTGGGTCACTAGTCAAAGAACACCTGCTCCAAGAAAGTCATCTTACACTCAGCAGATGCCCAGAAATACTCTGGGACCTCAGGAAACAGAGGATCCAAAATAAGATTAAAAACACTAGGAGTGCAAGCCGCCCCTGCTGTGCACAGAGCTAGGGCAAGCAGCAGCAAAACAGGGTTCCGCACCAATTGTGAGCTGCATCGACTGCAATGGGCAGGATGAGCACAGAAAGGCAATGTGTCCTGTCTCAGGCCAGCAATGTAAGATGAACCTCTTCTAGATTATGGGGGAGGGGGGCAAGGGAAATGAACTAAGACCTACGCAGGAAACTCTAAAGGCACGGCTCTGGAAGTCACAATCGCCTCTCTGACTCCAGCCCCTTCCAAGTCCAGACTCTGGGAACTTCACTTGCAAATGGATTATTTCGCAACAATGGTACTGGGCCAACAACCTATGTGATTTCATCTGGTCAGTGAAGCATCAAGCTGTGTAATTCCTCAGTATGATTAAGATCCCAGCATAGCCACAAAGCTAAGCATACACTTCTAGATAATAGGTAACTAGAGTTTTGTGCAATCAGCAGAGGGAAATGCCATCTGACACTAACAATTACCCAAAAAAACAAAATGTATTAGCTTAATTTTACAGTGGGGCCAACCCACCCTGTTAGGTAATGCAGCCATCTAAGCAAGAGTTGGTCAGAATTCAGAACTAGAATTTTTTCTGTGCTATGAAACTTAATCCGAAATGCTGGACCATGGAAACTATCCTGGAGAATTATGGAGATGTCTTCAAGAAAGGTGGTTCTTTTGATGTAGAGCTACAAGCAGAAACTGACCTTCTAATACAGCCTGTTTGCTTGCCATGAGCTTGTTTGCATGCTCATAGTGGAGAAGTCATGAGGCAAACTGAAAATCCCAGACCATTAACCACTTGCTCAAAAAATACTGTCAATTGATGATATCCTGCCTGCACTCTCCAGAGCCCAAATATGTAATGTTTCTGATCAACAATGGTTAAAGCTAGATGAAGAGTCAAACAAACTGGCTACATTCTCTACACTTTTTGGCTGCTACAGATGTTTTTGCCTTCCCAAGAGAATCTCAGCATGGCTTCTTTTTACCCTGTGATAGTGTAAACCTGAAGATTGTGAAAATTAGAAATTAGGCCTGAGCAAAAGTCTAAATCAACTGTATTGCATACTTACAAGTAAGCCTGCTCTACTGATCATAACAACTGTAGAAAAGGCTAGGTAGAGAACAAAACTGAAACTGAAAAGCACAGCAAGGAAAAGACCAAGAGTTAGAGTCTAACCTTACCTAACCAGAACTCTTTGGCGATCACATTACTAAAGAGGATGGGTTTTTCCCCAGGACCACTTAAGTCATAGGATGACTGTAATCATGAAAGACTCATCCACTGTCAGGAAAAGTCTTGAACAAGCAGATTTCTGGTGCCTCTTCAGATGAAGCTCTTGTTGTGCACCGACCCTGCATTATTCACTCAGTTTTTCAGAGCGTCCTATTCTTAAATCACTACTGATCTTAAAACAAGCTGTCACTCTTTAATTGTCATGCCACAAACTAAAGATAATTTTCCGAGAACATCTTTTGGGGGGGGGGCGAGCACAGCTTGGGGTGTCATATTCCCAGTTGCCTCACTTTGGCCACAGGACTATCCACCAGGCCCCACAGACACAGGCCTCTAGGAAGTTCCGGAAGGGTTCCTATTCAACTCTGGCCTTGCCTGATTATATTTGATCAGAACAGGTTGCAGTTAGAGTGGTGCGTTCTGTTTCATACCGGGGTTTGTTGGTTTTAAAAGAGTGGTTGCTGCTGCTGTTTTAGTACCATATTGGTTTTTACTATGTGAGTCTTATTACTGTCTTGAGAGGGCACTTGGTCTGAAAATAAAGTAAATTATTCTGGTGCAGCCATCAAGCATTATTAGCCACCTACAAAACAAATGCTGTGTGCGTCTAAAATGCCAGACTTGTCACAAAATGGGATACCACTTAGGTTTAATGTATTTGATTAAACTAAACATTAAAAGGTAAACTGCAAGCTTTCAAAACACCGGCATAGCTGTTTAAACAGATGTCCACACTGAAAGCTATATGACTGGATATGTTATTGCCATAACAAATGGTCCTACTCTTGGCTATGGTTAACTGAAAACACAGCTAGATAGGCCTTATGGGAATAAACATTTGTTTCATTTGTTCTGTGCTTTATTACAGCTCCCGATGCTTCTGATAACTCACAAAAAAGCTTCTGCTCATTCCATAAGGCAGGCTAATTCACTGAAGGTAGATACCCAGAGCTCAAAGCCTAATGCCAACATTATCCAGAATCGTTTAAAAAAAAACCCTTGTCCCATTAAGAACTACAAATCGTACTACAGTGAGCAGAACATTAATTCCTGCTTACAGTTCTATTAAACACAATAAATTGCCCTATTATTCATATCATAGGCTATCAATTTCATGTTTATTCACATGGCCAAGGTTTGCCCATTTTTCACTGGCTGAAAAAAATGTTGAAAGCAGAAAATGTGACTGGAACAAAGAGCACACAGTGTGGTCATACTTTCAAGAATATTTCACAGCCAAGGCATATTAGAGGACAACTTTTTTCATGTGTCTTTGCAAATAAATAGATAAAAATGCAATGAGTTAACACAGAACTTTTGTCATACATAGGCTGTAATCTTATACACGTTTACATGTGAAAGAGCCCCACTGAACTCTATGGGGCTGACTTCTGAAACTGCATGCACAAGGTGTTCAGTGAAGATGGTTCAGCTTGAGTCCAAATTCACTTTGAATCGGTAAGGCCAGCAAAAGCTTCTTAGAGAACTGCTCCAGATCTTTAAATGATCCTTTTAAAAAAGACGTTCTCTGCCACCGGTTACTTCACCTCTCTTTCATCTGTTGTTTCTTTGTTGCCAATGTTTAGATTGGAGGCCCCTTGCCGGTAGGGACCCGTCAAACCTGTTCTTTGTCAAAATTATCTCTATAGCTTTCCCTACCCCGATTTTCACAAAGACCTTGCCATTCGAGTATGTCAGCGACTGCCTCTTAAACAAATCACCAGATGACTATTGGAATCATGTTTTCTTACTATCTTTTCTGTTACTGAAGATTACATTTATTGCATAATTGACAAAAAAATCTACTTCCTCCTTTGGATGAAATGAAACATATAGAAAGCTCTGCCAGACCACTCACATACCTCAATACCATACAAAAGAAAAGAAAAAAAAAAAGATAATGGCATCCACAAGATCCCTGATTGGAATAGTTGCCAAAACAAACAATCAAACAAACAAACCCACAGTAGCAAGTTTTCCTAAAAATCCTATGGGATCGCCTATGAAGTTATTAGGATTTTGTTCTTAAAATTGCACCAGCATTTAAATTTTCAGCATGGCTTCTCTTATCATGACAGGCCCCACCTGCAAATGTCTCTCAGACACACAAACTGAAGCTCACAAGTCTTCTTTAGTTCAGGAACCTCTGTCACAGTGATTTATGTGCAAGTCTGGCATGATTGCAATGTCCCAGTAAAGTCTTCTCCATCTATGAGTACAGCCAACATTATCTAGAAATGTTCAACTTATTGCGCATGATCCCACTGAATTTTCCAATCGAGTTCCTGCAATAGAACTCAACACAGTGCATTTTACTCTCCCAAGCTAATGGTGACATTACAGCATTATGTCTCATTATAAACATAATGAACATACCAAGTTCAGCCTCACCAGTTGGACCTAAATCACAAGGATTTCAACAGGTCTGCTTTAAATATAATTAAGTATGCAATCCTATGCATGTTTTAGACAGAGAAAAGGCCTACAATCCACAGCATTTCCTAACCAGTTGTGTAGTGTATAGCTCTCTCATTCTGGTGTTTACTCTTTGGCCTAGGAGACACAACCACACTCTGTACACCTATCACAACCAACAATCCAGTCCCTGACTCTTTCCTAATATCTGCTGGAAATGAAATAAGACATTGTTTCAAGACTGTACAGCCCAAATCACATATATTATCCCACTTGCTCTCTTTCAATCTCACACACTTTCAATCTCCTACCCCTTAGTTGCATCAATATCCAATAGAGCTCAACTTTCTCCAAATTCTTTAAAATCCACGTATCGGAGGAACTGCATCAGGAATGTTTCTGGGAGAATAATCACTGTGCCATATGGTGGTGATTAATCTTTGCCCCTATCTTATTACACAAAGGAAAATACTTTATCAAAGAAACACAGTTCACTTTGTAACAGCATACATTTGGAAATATCACTGCAAATGCTCTGTGAGCAAACAGCGAGGATCAAAACCAACTTAACTAGTCACCAAGTCCAAGGTCTTTCCTCTGAATGCTGTCAATCTGGCCCTGAACCTTCATGTTGGTAGCCTGCAATCTGATGTGAATCTGACCCCAGCAAACACCCCAGCTCTCTGCTGCCAAGTGCAGCGGCCCTCTGCAGCCTCACCCACCACACAGTGGTAACAAGGAAAGAACAGTGCTATGTGTCAGCCTTCAGGATATGGTTCTGAAATGCCCGACTCAGCAAGAGCCGTTCTTCAGTTTCCATGGATATTCCTGTAACTGGCTGTACTTGCTAGAGCTGATCAGAAAAACAACCAGCAAGCAGTTGAACCAAGAGGCTGCAGAACTGGATTAGCAAGTCAATTCACACATAGAGTTTATATAGAAGTTCCACTATGGTCAACAGGGTTCAATGAGTTTAAGACTGCAGCCTCGATCAAGATACCCAGCTAACTGCAAAGGACTGGCAAGAATACAAAGTTTTTTCCCCAGGCTCCTATTTGCAGATTAATAGGAATGATGGAACAAGGTCTCTCTTCATAATGCAATTGTCTTCTAATTGTAATCTGTCCTGAGATGCTAGAGGTGGACGGGTTAGAAAAACATTTAATTAATTAATGGTCATTCCAATTATGAACAGTTGCTACTTCAGTAAACATACCCATCCATTCAGGGTTGTCCTCAGACATTTAATATATGTTCACCTTCCACACCTTTGCTAATGAACTTTAACAGACACAAATAATCTGTTGTTATTCTGATCTTGTGAAGTTTAGGGTTGGTGGTATATTAGAAATTATCTTAGAAAAGAACAAAGACTTCTCAGGTTACTCAAGACTTCTCAGGTTACTCTGAACCTAACATAAGCAGCATACAGAATTAGAAGCTTTGGAGGAATGGACCTTTCTAAATAATCAATGTAGAAGAGTTGCTGTTCATTGCTACTCTGATAAGATGCCTAAAGAAGTCGGCGCTCAGCTCAGCAACCACACTGCTCTGGTTTCCAGCTGTCATTCAGGCAGTTTAGGTGTGCGAGCATTACTAAGATCGACTTAGCTGTTTCTCAGCAAGCCCAAGAACGGTCTTCTGTTTGCAAGGGCGGAGGAAGTGGAATGGGTTTCCCTGCAGGATAGGCATTTCAAGTAAAAATGATGCCAAACAGAAGAAGAAAAGTGGAAAGGCTTCCCAAAGGAAATGTTCAGACAAATGGGCCATATCTAAGATAAACAGCAAGAAGCAAAATCTAGGGAGAAGTTATCAATAGGAAAGCATAACCATGGCTTGTGCCAGGCAAATGTGTGACACACACACATATATAGATCACAAAAAGGAAAAACACAGCATCCACCCCCTCTTAACACTTTCAGGAAATGAAGGGCAAAGAGATGGGCCTCAGCTGCTAAATTCACTGAAAAAAGATCTTGGCTACCAACATGAAGGGAGCATTAATAATTTCAAAAATACTCCTATAATGAATGTGCCAGCAGAAACAGATTCTATCTGGGAATTATGCAGGCAAGAGATTGGGTTGTTTTGCCAAAACCTACAATGGATATCTCTAGGTCATGGGAGATGTCATGGTTGCCCTCAACTCACTAAGGTGAAGCAGAAACAGAGAGACTCTGAGAAATTCCTCTGCTATTTGATGTACACCTTTTCAGTCACTGCCAATATTATACTGCTCTTACACACATCTACGGTGTACTTGCGTCTAAATCAGGGCTCCTCAAACTTTTTCAACAGGGGGTCAGTTGAAAGGCAGCAGCTACACACACGGGCTGGTGGGGGGGGCGTGCGTGGGCGCGCGGGCTGGTGAGGTGTCGCATTGGGCACGTATGGGGGCAACTCGCTCACTCAGAGATCTCCCAGCGAGTCCAAAATCATCTCCAAGCGAGCAAGTCACCACCTCAAGCCCGCGCTGCAAGGCAGCGGTGAGTGTGCGTGAGCAGGGGAGGTGGCTTGCTCACTTGGAGATCATTTTGAACTTGCTGGGAGATCTCCCAATGAGTCCAAAACCATCTCCAAGTGAGCAAGCCACCACCTCCCACACATGGCAAGCGTGCGCAGGTGGCGGCGCAGGCCGAATGAAAGGGCATGAAGGGCCGGATCTGTCCCATGGGCCCTAGTTTGAGGACCCATGGTCTAAATACTGTGTATAGTTCTGGTCACTGCAATTAACATGGGTAATTTAGAGATGGAAAAGTGCAGAAAAGGGCAATTAAAATGATCAAGGGATTCAAGCAACACCCAAATGAAGAAATATTGCAACAGGTGGGGCTGTTCAGCTTAGAAAAAAGGCAGCTAAGGGGAGACATGATGGAGGCATTTAAAATCATGCATGGCAGCAGAGAAGGAGATATTTTCCCCATAACACCACAACCCAGGGTCATCTGTGAAACTGATTGGCGGGAGATTCAGGACAGATAAAAGGAAGTATTTCTTCACACATCGCATTGTTAAACTATGGGATTCACTGCCACAGTAGATAGTGATGGCCACCAATTGGTGTGGCTTTAAAAGGGTCAAATTCAAGGTCAAATCCATGGAGAAGACTACTAGTCCTGACTGGCTATATGCCACCTCCAGCATATGAACCACTAAGTCTAGGTAGAGCAGTTGCACTCATGTCCTTCTTGTGGGAACCTGTGAGCAGCTACTTGACCACCATGTGACCAGACGGATCCAGCACGACTCCTCTTATGCTCTTACTGCAGGCCTGTCCATTTCCTGGGGAAAGCTCATCACAACCACATTTGACATTCTGAGAATAGGAATAAAGGGAGATGAGTAAGTCTGGACTAGAATCCACCAATTCTTGCATTACATGTACGGATCACAAAGGATACACACATAAATAATTCAAATAAACTTCACCCAAGGAAAACTGCAGTTTGGAAGCTTAAACACAACGCAGGCAGAGGTGATTATGTGATTTTGTCAGTAATGCCAGTGTTCATCTTCTCTCTCAATCTCTCTCTCTCTCTCTCTCTCTCTCTCTCTCTCTCTAATCTTTGAAGCAGAAACTGTCTCTGAATCATAAATAGAAAACTATCAGAGCACAGTATCACTGATGCTTAAAATATACTACAGATTATTCCCCCACTAGAAACAAATTTCAATTATTTATTTTGTAGAATTGCTTCTTGTTCATCATGGACAGACGGTACTTCAGCACTGCCTTTGTAAAATACCACACAATGTGAACACTAGCCAGCAAAACAGTTTCACACTGCCAACTCTTGGCAGATTACAGGTGAGACACCTCTGCCCAGTGTATACCTTGATGAAATGTAACGCAGGAAAGGAGATGCTTTCAATCCTGACTCTTAATCCCAAGCAAACAATAGAGCACAGCTCCCCAGAGGGGATGTTCTCTCAAGTGTTGCTCCAGCTGGCTCTTTGGTGCTCAGTCTGTAAGTGGGAGACAAGAAAGCAATGGAAAAGGGTCTGCTCAAAAGATCCGTTGGGCTGCTGAGAGCCGCTCCCCAAACTTCAAATGGAGGCGAAACATTTGGACAGGCCTCCATCAGGAGCGTCTCTGGGGCCCATGGCTGTCACAGCCTTATGGCTAGCAGATCTTACTATTCCTTCCAGATTCTCTAGTAGGAATCCAGTAGTACAAATGACCATACAGCTTGTCTATAGCTTACTGAACCACCATTAAAACAAGAAAATGGAGGGCCACAGTAGGACAAAAGTCCCAGCTCAGCCTCAGCCACTCCCATGATTTGTTTAAAATAGCCACACAGGTGTCACAAGGAGCATGAAGAGGATTTACATAGAGCAGACTGTGACATTTCCAGTCTGCTTCAACTTACAGTGAAGAAGCATTTGCGGGGGCAGAGAAGAACAAGGATGCCAGTGAAGACGATGCAGCAGGGTAGCCCCCTTATGTTGGGAAGAGCTGCTATAGGCTGAATGGGCAATCCTAGATCTTCCGCCATCTCTCCTTTCTCAATCTGCCATCTCCAGAGAGCCTCTGTATTTCATTTACAATGTATATATACCACTCTGTAGCTAAATTCCACAGATTTCAGAGCAGTGAACAATAAAAAGACAAAACATGTCAAAGCACAATCAATAAAGAACATGGCTGATCAGTCAAGGTGGGATTCCTGAAATAAAACCGCTTAAGGGGTATTTCAAACAATGTAATATTGGTGTGTTCCTGATTTCCAGAGGCAAAAAGAATGGAGAATGAAGATGCTAAGCTGAAGGCTCTTCTCCAAGTGGACTCCAATCAGGCCACAGAGCCACCAGGAGGGTCCCGGCCAATGACCTGGGCAGGGTGGGCGAGGCTCTGGCATCTGGCACCGAGAGGAGGAGGCCGGAACACCCCTTTTCGCCAGCCCTGTTACGCAAGCAAATCCCTGAATCCAAAACAGTGAGTGTCCTTGGACTAGTCCCAGCAGGTGTACCCATAAGGACAAGTACAAATTGCTTTACTAAATTGCACCCACAACATAAGATTGTGTTTAAAGATCTTTAGCCTAATCTTGCCAAGCTGGTTGCACCTGGATGGAGAAAGCTGTTTAAACCCTTTATCGGGTGAATGAGCATGCATTGCACAAATCATCCTTTGGAGCCTACCAGTGTGGCTGTCTTTACATAATCATGAACCCAAGAAAAGCAGAGCTGCCAGTTGTGTGCACACGCATAAGCCCAGTGCAGAAACTGAACTGAACTTGCTATGTTCTCCCCCTTAACCATTTTCTCACCCTAAATCAGCCTTTGCTGAAGACAGAGGCTCACGGAACACCTGCTATCATCTCTAGCCAGCACAGGATGTAGAAGACGGGTACATACATACGTACCATTTATATACAAGGAAATATAACTATATGCTCAAACCCTATTCCTGCTGCCGTCACTTTCTAAATGGCCATTAGCAAAGCTTCCCAACAAAACTGCCACATAACTGTGTTTCAGGCTGCCTAGCAACTACCATCTTCATTGACTGCATGCATTCATGACAGTTTCTAAATCATTTAGTCTGCAGTCTTCTTAAGCTACCAATCCAAGTAACTGTGGGTCTTTCCTTTTGACCCCTAAGTTAATAAATCCTTAAGAAAACATTTTTCTTTAGTTATTGTCTTTGTAAGAAGTAGGGCTCTGCTGGTTTATTAAGGGTGGGAAGATAAAGTCTTTAGATCCTAGATTAGAGGGCACTTAAAAACCTGAAAATATGGGGAAGACAGAATTTCAGAAAGCAAACTCATGCACAAGCGCATCTGGAGGCACCAGCCTTAAAGAACAAAGCCAGAGACAAAGTGATTTGTTTCAGACAACATAATTCACACTTGAGGGCTGTCATGGAACCACGCACTGTTGTTGAAACATGGGTTATCAGGTTGTCTGAACTCAGTTGAGATAGCAAACCATGACAAGCAACAGCCCAACAACAAACCATGGATTCTTTTCATGAGTTGGTCATGGTTATAAGCCATGGCTTGCTAGCACAGTTGGGTTCAGACAACACAATAATCCAAAGCTCAAGAACAACCCATATTCAACAGGAATCAGGGGATAAAGCCAAAATGGAAACAAAACAAAAAGTAGGTGACAGCTTTGGCTACCAGCAGAAAAGCTTTAGGAGAGGCATTTCAATCTTAGAGTATGGCGGGGAGGGAGGGGGGAAGCTGCACAAAAGCCAGAAAAGCACCAAACAATGGGGGGGGGGGTTTGCAGAAAAGGATGTAGCTCCAGGGAATGGGGCTAATAGCAATCTACTATTTGTGCAATCTGTTGGATCTTGGTTAGTGACGCACTTTCCAAAAAAAGTTGGCCACTCCTGATCTAGCAGAAGGTAGCCAAGCCATCAAGCATTTAAGATAGCTATAAAAATCTAACAACCAAGTGTGCTATGTCAGGGTGTGAAAGTTTAAAGACAAGCATGGACATTTTGCTTTATAAGACAGAAATATCCCAATCATTTCACATAGAAATATCAAAATACATGCAGGTGAGCAACTTAGCATGTCTAAGAATATGCGCACTGGATCTCTGACAGTGAAAGAGCTCTTCACTAAGTTAGTTCTGACCATTTTTTTAGGTTCATTCTGTTTTAATCTTCATATTTGCTTATATTTGATTATTAACCTTAATTTTAATAAGCATTTGTAAATGGAAGACAGAATTAAAAAGTAATTTTTTGGTATCCTATATTTTTCTTGCAACTAATCTGAAAAAACATTGTCTTCTCATAGTACCTCTCCACCTACTCCACTCTGGAAACCACAGGGACGTTCAAGAAGCAGCATAATATGAGCAGACACTATGGAGGTGGTGTTCACATTCTGCTGTTGACCGTGGGCCAGGCATCTTGCCTCCCTTTGTTCTTGGGTTGCACATACGGGTCAAAGATAAATGCTCTTCTTATGACAGACAAAATGGAACCTTTGTCTTCAGTCCTTGCCCTCTACAGATAGAAGGCAAACCAACAACCCGGGGCCATGGGAGTTTATACATTCTTTAAGAAATCCACTAACATTCAAAGATAACTTCAACTGTTCACTCTTGGGTAATGTTTGTAAGAGGAATATGCAATCCTGAGGTCAGAGGGTATTGAAAGAGCAAGAAGTCACGACTGGTCATTTACATTGCAAAACCCTGTCATAATATGAGCCAAAGTTACAGCTGGAAGAGCCAGAGATCTGTTGAATTAGTGATGTGCACAGACGCCATGGGAGCATCCACTAAAGGTGTCCCCAGTTAGCTCAAGGTATCTTGGCCATTTGTCTGAGCTGCTTACTGAGCAAATGGATGGGAAGAGTGGCCTGAAGCCAAGTGGCCAGAAGACTTGAGAAACATGTGGCACCTCACCTGCATTTCTCCTCCTGTGAAAACTCAAGGGGCGGGTTGAAAGAGCTGCCAGTCTAACCCCAACCAGTGTCCTAATCACAAGATTTTTTTCCCCAAAACACAAGAACTACACTAACGGAACAAGCTAATGAAGTACTCTGAGAAGTCCATCAAATATGAACAATTCCCTCCAAGCTATGAGTTTTCGTTCTGAGGAACAGCTTGCAAAAAAGACCAGTCCTGCCAATCAGCCGGGCAGAGGGGCTTGTCTCAGTAGCGATCAATGACCACTGGTGCTGGTGGCTCTGGACTGCCCCAGGATCAGAAGCAATATGCTTGTATGCACCAGTGCTGGGGAACATGGGTGAGAGGCTGCTGTTGCCTGCAGATTTGCTGACTGGTAACTCTGAACAGAGACACTTGGCCTGATCCGGCATGGCTCTTCTTATGCCCCAAGCACCGCCATGGCAGCCAAGAGAGGGCAGAAGAGCAGGAAGTGATCTTGAACGGTGTAACGAGACTATGTAGAGTGTTGGACCTAGTTGTGGGGGAAGGCTTTGGGCTCTGCTCCCGTCAGTAAAATGTGCTTTTAAAGGCATTATACTAGACAAGGAACTAAGTAGAGCAATAATCGTTTGTACGTGGAGAGACACCTCAATATTGGTTTTTAAAAATAGACAAAAGTACAACTGTGGGAAACAGGCCTCGAGAGCCAACACAGCACAGCCAGTGTTTAAGGCATCTAAGCAGTATTGAAATAGCACTGAAAGCATCCTTAAGAAGTCTTGCAGAGAGAAAAAGCAGGAGTGGGGGAAGAGAAGAGGATCAACTCATTACTTTGTGGGAAGATGGTGAAGCCATGGCAGCGTGAAAGGTCCTATTCATTCTCCATTGGTAACAGAATACAGATCCTGCTCAAAACTGGCTGCTTCTCTTGAAAGACAGAGATTCAGAAGCCCTGCCTAGGAGAAAAATCCTCTGGTCTGGCAGTGAGCCCTTGGATTATTTCACTAGCAGCAGCTTCTAGCAGCCTCAGAGAATGGTTTCTGTGAACTAAATGTGTTCCTTTGAGCTTCCCTTGGGGCTCTGGAGAAACAGCGCTCATTTAAACAAGCTAGCAGGCCACCTTAGGTGATGCAACATTTTAAATTTTTGCACAACAACATAAAACCCCCATCAAATAAATCAGCATGTGACAAACTTTTCAGCAAGTATGCAATCATTTTCAGTTTTGGGTACTCCTCCTTAAGATGGGATCTGCTATTTTTATTTCTGTTTATCATAATTGTTTTAGTCAATGGTTTTCTTTTTCCATTTTTTTTCTGATGTTACTCTTTGCTGCCTTGAGTATTTTGCTAGAAAGGTGGGATAGAAACACTTCAAATTATGTGAACATTTAACTAGGGTATTTCTTCTATGCTCTTAAACCACCACCTCTTTTCCCCAACCTCTGGTAGTGCATATGGAAAAGTGGGCCAGTGCCCACCTCTAGATCCAAGAAGCAGTCCTTCCTGGCTTCTCAGCACGATGTCAGAAACCTAGAACTGCCCTGTTCAAGCTTGCTCAACTACCCTGACCCTGCCTCTCTATAAAAGGCAGGTCCTAGGGAACAAGCAACCTATCATTAAACTTGCAGGCATGAATGCCATCTATTATTTTCCTATTTGACCGAGATTCAGAGTTGAAGCTTGCTTTCTTCAGGGAAAGCTAAATCTGTCAGGACATAGACTCCAGTGATACAGCAGGTAAATCAGACTGGGGAGGTATCCCCAGCACAGCCTTGTCCAATCTTCTCCATCAAGTTTCAGTTGGTACAATTCAAAGTCATTGATAACATACCCAGACAGGTTTGTGAAACAATTGTCATTCTGGGTCCTTGCCCCTCTTGGCTTCAAAACCCAATTCCCTCTGCAATTTTTCCACCTGATCTATTCTGGGCAGCTAGACGCTAAAAATGAACCTGGTCGCTGAGGAATGCATCTAATGCAGCAAAGAAAGGCTGTAGGGAAGAAAGGGCTGCCACACTTTACACAGGGTGGTATCCAATGTGATGCTTCCACAAACATAAATTACACTAGCATGAACGACCTCTAGCGCGATGGTGGGAAACCCCATCAGGCCAGCAAGTGCAGCTGGTGTTGCGTAGAGGCCCCTGGTGCTAGTGCAAAGCATTTACAGCAACAGTAGTGCCCCACCGGCCATTGTCTTTCCACATCTCTGCACATCTCCAGGGTCTCCTCTACCTTTATTCACAAACACTCCTAGAAGCGTTTCTAACACCCATGGCACACTAAACATGGCCAGTCGTTAACTGCTGCGCTACAAAGGGAAAGACTGCAGGGCCCCCAGTGGCATGGGAAGGTCACAAGTGGTATAGGACTACTTTTTAATGATCATCAATCAGACTAATTCCTGTAACTGCTAAGCATTTATTTATTAAATTTCTAACCTGCCACATTAGGCATAAGGCTCCCGGGGGGCGGGGGGGGGGGTTACAGCAAGAACAAAATAAAATACAAATCAGAATAAAAGAGAGATTAGCACCTCCTGTGCATGTTGCAAGTTACTTTGCTGTGATAGATCCTTTAAACTAGGTATAAACTAATATGTTGTGGGGGGGGGGGGGTTGCTAGAACTCAAAGACTGGTGTCTAGACATACATTTAGAATTGAGGAACAGGGTGCTTTTTAGCACTGACTCTGCCCAGGAATCTGTTTTCAGTACCAGTGTAGAGCTCAGCATGTGCTCCATGGACAAATTCCTTCCTCATTTTCTCTCCAGCCTTCATTTTAGCAGCTTGATATGGGTGGAGGAACTTGTTTCATTTGTTGCCATTATTCACCAGCTGGGACTCACAGACCCTTGCCAACCTACAACAAATCACCCAAAGATCTACCAGTAAGTAAATTCTGACCTAGCTTCTGCTCACCAGCGGATTATACAGAAAAAAGTGGGGAGGAAACAGCAAGCAGCCATGCTATTGTTCAGTACTGATGAAATCCAAACCTCAGTGCAGTCCTGCTATTAGCAGCCACATACTGTGAGATGCGCACACACCAAATAAGCAACCTATCCATTCTGCCCAATAAAGAGTTCTGTGAAGCACATAAACTCACACATTCCTACTCAGCAAGCTGCTATCAAAATATGGTCATTCTCAGACAAACCTGGCAATGGTTGTGTGCACCTTTTAATACAGTCAGGAAGCACTTCAAACTTTTACTGTTTTCTTCTTCTAGAATGAGAAATAATGCAGGGCACATACAAGCATACTTAATCCACAGGCCTACCAACAACAAGTACATCACAAAGAAACAACAAAAAGGTTACATACCCTATCGTGTCCCTGCTTGTTGAAATCTCCTTTTTCCTAGCATGTGGGTCAAACTAACCAAGCATGCTGTGAGAAACACATCTCTGTCTTGTTTTTGTTCCAGGTCAAATGGAGTTTGATCTGCACCATCTGAAGGCTTAGATCAGAGCATAAAATACAGATTGGATGCTACCACTTAGAATTCACACCACCCCACACCCTGCAATTAAGTATCTTCTTTCAGAAATGTGAATAAAATTATCATACAGGAAACAAGGAACAAGAAGTGTTCTTTTATAACATAATTAAGCCATCTCTAACCAGATGCATTGGACTAAAACTCCTACCATTCCCCCACTCCAAACTGCCCATGCTGGTTGGGGATGCTGAGAGTTGTAATTCAACAAATCTGGAGGTTGTCAGATGGAAAAAGCCTGGCATAAATCTTTCTACACAATGATGACTGTTTGTTAACTGGAGCTGCATGATCTGAAGCCCCAGTGAAAGACACAACACATGAAAGATGCATCCTCCCTTTCCTTATCAATGCAATGAGATAATATTATCCCCATATTTCATGAGATTTTGAAAAGATCGGTCTTGTGCAAGGGCCCCCTCCCCATTTTCTTGAAGACATCAACGGATGAGAAGCTGACCAAATGTCTTTACTGGTTGTCGGAACACTGTCAACAGTACAGGCCAAATTCTACATGAAACACAAAGGCAAAACAGCCTTCACTGGTGCATGTCCCACTGCCTTGTTATGAGGTTTAACAGCTCATCCCCACTGTGGCATAACTACTGGCAAATAGGCAGATTCCACCCCCAAGGAGCTCAGCATCTCAGCCTAGCGTAGAAGACAACAGATGGGATGCAGGGAAGAAACTGAGGGTGTATTCATGCAGATGAAGGGCTTCTTCCATATGATTGCAACAAAAGCCCGATGCAGAGTTCAGCCTGCATGTTCAAGGGGTGGAGACAGGCACATCAGCTCTGCTCTAAGGATCCCCACATGCTCGGCCTCACAGCTTCCTTCACCCGGGGAGCATGAGAGTCTGCAGGGAGGTTGTGTGTTGAACTGAATGTGCTCACAAACTTCCCCACAAGGGAGAAGCACAAAGCATGCAAAGGACCTCCAGAGACACACATGTGTGCAGGGCATTTGAGGTGGGCTTTACATGCACATCCTTCCCCACTGTCCCTCCCCACACATACAGTTCAGCTGTCACATGTGCAGGCTGAATGCCCACACAGGGCTAACATGTAAGAATGTAAGAAGATCAAGCCAAGGCTCCATCTAGTCCAGTGTTCTGCTCACACCGTGGCCAAGCGGCTGCCCACAAGAGAACCACAAGCAGGCCGTGAGTGCAGCACCACCCTCCCAACACCAGTGAACACAGGCACATCGTCTATGATACTGCATGGGATCTGTGAGGCTTTTAAAAGCCTGCAGTACCCTCTTCAGTCATGGGGTGGCAGACTTCCTATCCAGCACACAGCTTTGTGACAGACTGGCTGTGCAGACAGGAATGCTGCCATATACCTGCCCCTCCCCAACACCGCGGGGCAGCCCCTCTAAGGCAAACAGAGTGGACAGACTGTTCCCACAAAGGGCTATACGGAAGCACCATGGGGGGCAGCGTCTAGCGTGTGCCGGCAGCCTGTGCTGTGGCAAAAGAAGAGCTACGCTATGTCAGCTTTGCTTGCAAAATCAGTATAATCAAAGATGTTCTTTCCATCCCTACTGCATGTCTTAGTATTTAGACTGAATGCTTCTTATATTAAAATTAAGAATACAGGATTGAAGATACCATTAGACATGTAATCCAAAAAGCAGCAATTAAAATCCATACAAATTCCTTCTCCCCATTAACACCAACACATTTGTAAAACAGCTTCTAAAGTCCCTTTCTGCCTTTACAGTATTGAGTCAGCAACCAATTGATTAGGCACATAATAGGACCTCCACTGAGCAACGCTTGGGGGAAAAACATGGCAATTTGTCAATGAGGGTACTTGAAACGGTTACTAGAGCATATGCACGTTCTTTGTGCTTAAAAGTGCCGTCCAGTGTGGCTGTTTGCAAACCTCCAATTCCCAAGGATTGTGGGTGTCCAATGGAGGGTGGAGGCGAGGAATACTCCCATACTTCCCTTGCTGTCCAGAACACTTAAATGACTACTTGCAGCTGTCTAAATACACAATCCTACACCAGCTTAGGCAGTGAAAGGGCCTATAGTACTACGTTCGTTTATTCAGTTGTAAAGTCGTGCCTGACTCTCCGCAACCCCATGGACCACAGCATGCCAGGTTCTCCTGTCCTTCACCCAACCCCACAGATCTAAACTTAGATAAGGTTGCACCTTAAGTGTTTTATTCCTGATGACAAGAAGGAGGCGCAGGCATGCTTACTCCTCAGCTCTCTGCCCTCCAGAACGTCTCCCTGTACCATCTCCAAAGTCACACTTGCAGCTCTGGAGTTACAGCTGGCACAGAAAGAACCATGCTGACTTTGGAGCCTCCACTCTGACCTTGATGCACTTTTCTCAGGATGTCCTGTGGCCATCTAGGCAGTATCTTGCAGCCACAGGAATGCATGCTAAGTGATTAATAGTGCACATCCTAATTATATTATTTGAACAAGCTTAATGTACTTTATGAAAAGGCATATGATGCATTCACAAAGAGAATGATAATCATGTGGTGTAAAAAAGGACAGAAGAAAATGATATATAGAAGAAAAAAATAAAAATATATATTTATTGGTGTTCTTGTAAGCCATTCTGAGACGTCAGTGATGGGATGGTATACAAAAGTTTTAAAGAAGGAAGGAAGGAAGGACGGACGGGTGGATGGAAGGAAATCTCTAATGAGTCCTACAGGAATGGATGTTTATATCAGGGCAACTGCAGAATGCATTTACTATTTGAAATCAGTTGCCAAGAAGACATCCAAGTATGGAAACAGAGTTACAGTGATGAATGAGTGGCCACCACAGGGCCTTTCCCAGCCAGCTTTCCCCAGCCTGACTTTTCCAAGCCTGCCTGATGTGTCAGACTACAACCCCTCTCATCCTCAGCCAGCACTGTTGGCATATCCGGTCAGAGAATGCTGTTTAGTTTTCTACTCGGCTTTCAGACATGAAAATCCAACCAAATGTAACCCAAAGGGTTTTCTTTCAAGTAGATCACTTGGGCAGTGGGTGGGTTTACAAAAATAAAAAAAATAAAGCATGATTTTGAAATAAAGTGCAGACCGACCATCACAAGTTGTGATTCAGCTAGTGACACAATTTTGAATATATACAGATACATACAATCCACAGGAGAACAAGCACTTTGGCTCTAGAGGCACCTCACTGGGTACGTGAACTGTTAGTTTGGGCATAACATTCCTAGCGTAACAAACGATGGTTTATTGAGCCAAGAACAAGAACTGGGCCCACACAGACCCATTCATGATCTGATCAAATACTGGCTTCTAAACCTATTTAGTAAACCTATATTAAACCAAATACTCCTATTTTGAATATAATAGGAACTGTGTTTTCAAAAACCAGGACTGAGGCATTGAAGTTGACTTACAGGAAGGCTTGCGGAGGAAGGCAAGGTGTGATGCTAGTTCCTGGCCAGAAATGTAACATCCAAACCAATCAAGATACTGTTTCATTTATATGGCTCTTCTTTCTGCAGGTTTTCTTTATAAGAAATTTGAAATCTAGCAAAGAAAGTTTGAAATCTAGCAGCATTGCAATGGGAATGATCTGTACCAAGGTTCAGGTGGGAAATTTAAAAATGTAGCTAGGGTAGTATTGGAAATAATATTTAAAATTGAACTATTGCCCAATGACATTAGGCATTTCAGTACTCGAAAGAAATACCAAAATCACACATCCATCTTCTCCAGAGTAAAACAGTAGCTGGGGATGAAGGGAGTTATATTCCAGCCCGTCTGGAGTCCCTCAGGATGGGCAAGGCTGGAGGAACCTTGGGTTCAAATCCCCACTCAGCCATGAAGTTCCCTGGGTGATCTTAAATCTCTCTCTCCCACCCAACCCTTAGAGTTATGTGATAATAAAACAGGTAAGTTGGAGAAAACCATATATGAATTTGTATTCTCTGTGGGAGCTTAAAACTTGAGTCAGATGCAGGTACAAAAAAAGTACTTTCTCCTCCCTCATGAATCAATCAGCGAAAAATAGCTAGAAGGGGATCTTGGAATCTTGCCATGGCCATGGGAAAAAATGTATTGGGAATGTAATGCTTTCTCAGCACCATGTGCACCTTGTCAAAACGTTATCCAACAGTCTGAATGCAACACATGCAATTAAACAGCATTGAGTTGAGTTGGGTGTGTTATGGAGAGCAATTAGTTTTAATTATTTTGTAATAAGTTCTCTTATTAAAGGGAAGGAACCGAAATGAGACACAGATTAGCCTCAGAACAGGCTATAACTGATCTTGCCTGATGGATTTTACAGTTGAATCTACATATGCAGATGACTGAGGTAGCAGAGTCCTGAGATGGTTACCATGAGCTGAGCCACTTCATACAACACATAGCAGTGGAAAACTGCAATGCCTCCCCAGCAATCTTCCTTGCAAGCCTCAAAATATAGGGAAAAACGGTAGCCTCATACAATCTGTTCTCTCCCAGCTCTGTTGAACAACTGTCCCATCTTTCATGACCAGCATGAATATGGCTATTCCTGCCCAACCCTCAAACCCAGCCCTCTGCCATCTAGCTTTCTAGTTGCAGGGAGTTTTACATAAGTGGGCAGTAAAGTGATTTTCCCATCTGAAGAGACACAGTCCTTCTTGCTATCTCAGGACTGTAACATCCCATTCCTACCACATTCTGTTGTATGCAAAGATCAAGCCAAATATCGATGAGAGGTTTTAATAGGGCCATTTTTATGGAGAAAGTGCCATACTCTCTCAGTATATTTGACTTCCAGGGGCATTTACAAGTTCAGCCATACTATATTTTTTCTAGTTCCAAAGCTCTGGTTTTGTGGTTCAACATCTTGTGTCTTTTAGCTTTCCCTTTCCAGCTCAAATGTTCTCCCTTTCCTTGGCCTCCTTTAAAGGACAACATTGTGCAATGCTCTGCAGGAAAGAGATTATATAAACCAATGTACTTTGATGAAATATACCACGTATCTTAAAATCAGTGCCTCTGCACACTGTCACTGTGTGTAACCAACCTTCAGAAGTTTTGGAGCTGGAGTCCTTCTTTAGTGACCGCTACAGCCGCTACCATTGCATAAAACCCCAGAACAGAAATTCAAATGAACAAACATTTGCTGAGCTCACTTGTGAAACTGGCAAACAAGGAGGGTAATAAATGTTAATTTCATTTCATGCTTTATGATGGGTAACAACTATCCCACTGGAGCATTTAACATTTTAGTATACTAAATATTTTAGAACTGTGCTGTATGTGCATGTACGTGGAAAGGGGCCTCAGGAATACATTTTTCTAAAAAGCTTAAGCATTCATATAGCAGTTTGATCCTAAGCAGACTTTATGAGTAAGTACCATCGATGCCAAAAAGACTAACTTCTTAAGGAACATGTTTAGGATGGTAGTGATGACATGTAAATATATTACAGTCTTGAAAATTTAGATGTCCAAACAGGCCTGGAAGGGACGGCTACTGTTATTTCCATTTTACAGATAAGAAAAGGGGACCTAAAATAGTGACCAGTCAAAAAACACCTCTGGAAAGACTTGGAATAGAACCCACGCCTAACTTTATCATTTCATTCACCGGATCACATGGATTCCTAATAGCCTCATATGTGCACACCTCAACAGGTCTCTTAAGTCTTGCTGCAAATTAACATCTGCCATTCAGGCAGAAATGCAGCAGATGGAGTTCTTGCAGGCAGTGTGACACTATACCTATACCTGTTGGATTTCTATCAGGTAGCAATCTTAGAGGAGAAAGAAACACCCAGCTAAACCTCTGGATGTTAGAACACCCATGTTTTTGGCTGAATCACCTAGAGGACATCCCAAACTAATGTGTGGTGCTAGAGCAGTGTTTGGCATAGATCAAACCTCCACTCAGACATGAAGCCCAACAAAAGGCCTCACATCACTTCAGCCTAACCTACCTCACAGGGTTGCTGAGGCAGTGACAAACAGGAGAACGGTCACACTACACTGTGTCACTCCAAGCTGTGTATTTTACTTTCTAGGCAGCCCAGACGAACCAATAAGGGAAGGGTGAAAGAAATGAGTTCATTTGGGATCCCTTAAAAATAGAAGCAATGACACATGCATTATTCATCCCTTTATTTTAATGAAGTGCCTATGGCAAGGATGCAGCCCTGTTTAAAGATGGGTCGCTAAGAATGCAGCCAGCTGCCTACAGCAGCCTTCCTCGATGCTCCACATATGTTGGACTACAACTCCCATAATTCCACATCAACAAAATCTTTGTGCGTGGTCTGCAGCATCTTTTGAGGCTGAAATTCAGGACTGCTGCCCCATGGCTGAATAGCTGGCACACATTTGAGTAACACCTGGTTGGGCTGGGTCCTGGGCAAACACGTGACAAAGCCAGCAAAAGGCAGATGAACAGAGGGCCTCAAATCTAATCAGACAGCACAAATGACAGAAATCAGAGGGGCAGATATGGCAGAGTAGTTCAAGGTCATCTATGGCAGAATAGCTGCACAGCCAAGGTCAAATTCAAATCCCTACCATAGTAAATTGAAGCTGGAAAATTTAAGCAAATACAAGAAAAGTACAAACGAACATTGTTCACGGCTGCCCAAGGCTGATGCTCTGAAAGGCCACTCCGAGAATGCCTGAGTGGCCCACTTGAAAAACTCAGTTTATATTATGCAGACAGCTGGATTCAGTGGTTAAACACAAGGATGGTTTAGAGCTACGGCATCCTTGTTAAGACCAGTGTGCCACTTTCAGATGGGATTCCGCCAGAAGGATGAGCTGTCCAGATCCAGCAAATCTGAAAACCCCAGTGCCACTGCTGAATGATAAGCCCTCTATCCAATGCATCACAGCGGCCTTCCCCAACCCAGCGCCTTCCAGATGAGCGGGTGTACAACTCTCATAATCCCCAAGCAACGCGATGGTCCCATTCACCTGGGGCGCCTCAGGTCAGTTAAGGCTGCTTTGCATCCTTGGCGTGCTACCGACACAACACAGGCTCCCCTCCTAGCTTCTTAATAGATTGGCGGAGGGAGCCGCTTTACACCATGTAGGCAAAAGAAGCTCAAGCAAGCTCAGTGAATGGATCCCATCTTTGCGGGGAGCAGGGGGTGTGCTGATAGCAGATCCTCACTGGCAACGTGCCACAGTCATCTCTGTGTCTACGCATCACCTACTGTGCGCGCGCGCGGGAGTGTGTGCGCGCGGGCGCGGGCGCGCGCTCTCTCCATCCAGCCCTGCTCTGGCAAATTAAAGCACCTCTGTCTACAATCTCATTGGCTCTGCCAGACCGTGGCTGCCCTCTTACTCGGGGTGGGAGGAGACTCCGGCCTGAGAATGTGCCACGCTGCTTTCAGCGTGCAGGAGGCGGCAGGGAGAGGCTACGCTGCCGGAGAACGAGGTAGAGGCGGGTAGACATCCCTGCCGCTCGCTGACCTTGCCTGGACCGGCTGCTGCCGAGCTCGCCCAGCAGCAAATAACGTACTCCTGTTCGGTAGACAAAGCTGCCACACAAACAGTATCAAATCCGTTCAACGCTGTGTGTGCGTGCACACAAGAGAGAACTGGCTTTATACAACCAGGAAGCTCTGGGGCAGAGACAAAGAGAAACATCCCATTCAGCACCGAGGTATGCAAGGCAACATGTGCTTGTTTACACATCCACCAAAAGGGACTTACCCTTCTGGATTACCACGCACTTCAACCAACATGAATCAAAGCAGCAAAGGAGTATTGTTTTAGATTTTCCTTCCAAAGGGTTACTGACATCCTATTTAGAACTCATCTTCATATCCACCCCACACAACACGAACGTACAATCAACATAATGCATTTAAAATGAAGACGTGCCATTTACGGAGAGGGGCAGCTAGCAATGCAATCCTATGAAGTGTACTTGGGAGAAACCCTCACTGAATGGGACTACTTCTGAATAAAATGCACACAGGATCAGACCTTCGGGCCTCGCACCCAAGAACAGGGTTCTGAGACACAGCTGCCCCCTTCATACTCCATGTTTACTGTGCATCCTCCATCATCAAGCTTCTTCTGACATTTCTCATTTCCCAGCTATCACAGCTCTCAAAAGTGAACCCATTTTTTTTACATCCCCCAAATCAAAGGCAACTAGTTTTGTGGCACATACTACTTTTGAAAAGACGACTCCCAGTCTCCCGCATGTCTGAGGAGAAAAATAGTCTCCATTCAAACTTTGCAATTATTCCAAGGGAGCTAATCAGAAAGAAAGAAAAAGGAGATAAAGATGCTTTAAAGATAACACGAGCGTTCTCCTCGTGACAGTCCCCTTTCCAGGGGAAGGGGCATGATGCAACCGACTCCAACAGCGATGGAGAGGATATCTCGGGTGGAGTTCGGCGACCCCGCTCTGGATTAACAGAGTTCATCGTAGGCACCGATCTCTAATCCTGCCGCTTGGTTCTGCATTTCATCAGGAGAGAAGGGCGCGCGCCTGCGCGCGCGTTCCGTAGGAGGCTAATCCTCACCGGGCTGCGGGGCTAATGCAACGGGGGAGGGTGGAGAGGCGCGGGGAAAGGGTGCAGAGCGGGCAGGAAGGGGTTGCAAACCCCGCAGCGTTTGCAACTCGCTGGTGCTAGCGATCCGAGAAGCCATTTCAGGCGCCCATCCATCGGTCCTTGGGCTGAGACGGTAGGCTGCCAAAAAAAGAAAGGAGCCCTTGGAAGATGAGCCTCCCCTCACCTTCAGGGCCCATGTCGCGCATCGCTGAGCCACGGAGAAAGGCGCTTAAGAGAAACGAAGAGCACTCACCGAGGGATCGAGCCGTTGAGCCGCTGCCCTCGCTCCGCCTCTGTCGGGAAACAGGCGAGAAAGCACCAGCCTCCCTGGGTATGTGTCTCACTCTTTCCCTCCCTCTACTCTGGCTTTTCCTTTAAGTGGTACAAACCAGGATGTCCGTAGAGTTTCTTTCCCAGCTCCAGCTCGGCACCGCCGCCCTTGGCCGCTGCGCGGAATTGCAGGCACGTTCCCCCCCACTGCACCCGCCAGGCTCCTAGTTACGCACCAGCGTTCCCAGAGCCACGTGAAATGGGCCGCGTCAAAACTCGCTGCCTTTCTCACGCCCCCCGTCCCCGGTGCCTGGCCGCTGACGTCACAGCGCCCTCATGCCTAGATTTGGCCGGATCCTCTGCCAGCCGAAAGACACGTACGGAAAAGGGCGGGGAAGGGGGGTCTGGAGGGGTGTCCGCCCCTTACAAAAGGGATTTAAGTAAAAGGCTGCCTTTCAACGTCAGCTCATAGAAAAAAGCCTTGGCAAAAAGGTAGGGCCCCCCGAGACACGCAGATCCTGCGATGCAAAGAATAAGGCAGCGTCCTGATTGACTTGGAGCATTTCCACTGAAATCAGTGGAAATAACTTGGGAGCTATTTTACAGCATTGGGCAGCACGTGTCAGCCAGCTGTCTCATATGCCAGAGAATCAAACTAGATACTTGATTTTCTGTAGGGACCTTTATTTCCTGAACCCACCTAAGGTAATGCATAAGCTAAAGCTGGGACTTGGTGAGCTCTCCCAAACGTGGGTAAAACTACCGATTTCGGCTTCTATTGAATCTTCTTGTTCTTACTCTTAGCTTCTAAATTTATCACCAGCCCTCCTAATATAAAGACTACTGAGTTGAATACTACTTCTATTTTCCGTCAACCAAGGAGGGTGTCTTGGTCCACCCAGGACAGTTACTGTTTTGACAGCTAGGTAGTTTTTATATTTTCAAAACTGGAGGGTCAAGGACATTTCCAGGGGTGCTAAAACCATCACCTCACCTGGCAGCACTGAGTCTGCAAGTTGCACACCCTCCTTCATGCATCAGGACTGAGCACTCAGGCATCCTGCCAATAACCTCCAGTTGGCTTCAACCTGCTCCCTATATACCCACCACAACCAGCTTTCCAGCCTGCTTTTTGTCACATCTTGCATGATGAAGAGAGCTGGAGATCTTAGAAGCCTGCATATGTTTGTGATCTCTGAGTTAGCCTAATAAAGACATTACACTGTATGGATTTTGGATGTGTTTTTTTTTTGGTGGCTATCATGGCTATGTTTGTTTTGTTCCTGTATTTCCAGGATAACCCTCTTCCTTCTGCACACAGTGTAACCCTACACAGCCTTCTCTGGCCTTCCTATAAGGTTTATATCCAGACATAATTGTATCCCACTGCTTTTGGTTATGTTTATTATGACCTGGTTGACACGATCAAAAGAGTCCACCACAGTCTGTTGTTTAACCCTCCCAGAACTTAATGACCGCATGTTTGCACAACCTAATAATGCTGCAGTCAGGTACTGAATATTCAAAATGGCCGTATGCCTGCACCACAGCCCCCTGTGGCTTAATAAGCTACCGTGGGTTATTTGTGCAAACCAGCCCTATGTGATCTCTTTCAAAGCCAAGTGCCCAGACTCGCCATATTGGTTTGGAAACTGTTTGCATCAGAGGATAAATGCATATACAATGCTCTCCTCTGCAAATTGCTTGGGCATCCATGCACATTTTTTAATCATACTACAGAGAAATATTATTTGTCCAATTTGTTTTCCTCTAAATGATACTCAACGGGCTAGCTCCAGTAAAATGCAAAGTAATAAACATATGCAACATATCTTTAAAATAAATAAAACTGACTGAAAGAGCCAGTTAAACAAAATGCAACCACTTTGTAGTGAACAATAGTGGCAGCTGATGAGTGCAAGGGCTTTTATAAATAGCTTCTATAAAAGACTTCTATATAGCACTTTTGCCTGCTAGTAGAAGATCCTCAAAGAAGAGACAAGATAAGGGTGGGCAACCTCCAGTTCTCTTAGCTTATGACTGCCCTTACATCTCACCATGGGCTGTGCTAGTGAAGACTGATGGGAGTTGTAGGTTAAACATCTGGAGATCCACAAGGTGCCCATCCCTGGGCTACATGAACATGATTAGAAAAGGAGCTGTAGAGCCTGGAAACAGCCACCAAGAAGATCCTTTCTTGAGTTCCTGGCAAAAGTGTTTCCCGTGTTGACAGGAGAGAGAGAGGGTTTCTCCTGAGAATCTTAATTCCTGCAGGCCCATGTTGTTCTGAGGTCCCAACCAACATTTGGAATTGTGCCAGCGATCCGTCTGCTAGCCAGTGAAAGGCGCATCAGGAGCAGCTGCAATACCCTCAGTCAGCCCCAAGGTCTGTCCAACCCCATCTTGCTGATACTGCATGGCAGTGTCTCTGCAGGGTTTCAGGCAGCAGCTGTTCCAGTCCTACCTGGAGATGCCCGAGTGCAAACCTAGCTAGGCTTTTCTCCATGCAAAACAGGTGCTCTTCACTGAAGACTGAGTCAGTGTTCTCCACAAACGTCTCCATTGCAACTTATTTCAGCAGTGGCACTTTCCCACCAGCTAAGGCAGCTTTTTCCAACCTGGTGCCTTCCAGGTGTATTGGTCTATGACTCTCATGCTCTACAGCAAACCTGCTCTGCTGCTGGTGATGACAGGAGTTGGGGAGGGCTGAACTAAGGGTGGGGAATGTAAATGTCATAACTTCCTGTCACACAAAAAGCAAAACACTCAACATACTTGATAGGTATCTACTAGAAGGCATAATCACACACACATGCTTTTCTGAGCAGTGAGAAGTTTCAAGGATGCAGCTTTTCCCACTGTTCTGGTTCCCTTTCCAAGCTTGCTCACTACAGACTCATGGCCATTTTTGACATATATTTCCGTGTTTGTAAACACAGCATCTGTATACTGTTTATTTACAAATATACAGATTGGACATAGGTGAAGGCACAGCTGAAAACACTTCCAAGGGAGGACCAAAGCCCACTAAGAAGTCAGCATCCCACAGTGCGATTAGCTACGCCCAGAAACTCAGTTCTCTGCCGTTGCTTCCCCTTCCTGTCTTGTGCTGCCATCTGTTGCTTTTTTCACACAGACACCTCCCCCCCCCCGAATATTAGAACCATCAACACTGGCTGGGTATTGCTGCAAGGCAAGCCATGCCCGTAATCCCAATAAGAAACCCACAGCGGTATCAATCCTGAGAAGATCATCCTGAATACCTGGCCTCTCTCTCACTTCTCAGTGCAGGCAGACAAGAGATCACGTCCTAAAGCCTCCAGCTTCAGCATTGTCTTTGCCCCCTCAGAGGAAGCTGTACGAGGAGACCACTTCCTCTCCCACAAGGAAGCAGGACTGCTCACAGCAGCCTGACAATGACTTGAACATATGTGGAGCCTCGCCTGCAGAAACAGGACGTAGGTCACCATTCCCAGAGAAATATTCTTGTGAGCCTGCTGCACCAAAAGCAACGAAGACCACAAAACTAGAACAACGCGTTTTCACGGCACAGCGGCCACACATCCTTATGTATTTATACTTTTGCGGATGTGGCCCACTCATCAAAAGTCGTTTTTGGCTCCCTGAATATTCAAAATGGGTGAATAAGAAGGGAGCAGGAGGTGCTTTAAAGGGGAGGGGGTATAACTCAGGCAGTGGGAGGGCCTAATATGATCCACCTGGGATTCCTCATATGTCCCCGCCTCCTTTTACCCAACCACAGATAATTTAGTGTGTTCCCAGCTTTAACAATTTTGTCCTCCACTACAAAAGGCTGAAATGCCCCTTCTAAGCTATGCTAGCTGTAGCATGCTGAAAGCTAACCTTTTCCCTAAATTTGCACAGGATTGTGCTCAAATTGTTTTTCCCCTGCTTGCAAGGAGGAGGGACTGAGACACTGAAAAGATTTCTCATATTCCAACAGAGCTTCATTCCTCCCTTCCCTTGCACATGCAACTTCCGAGTTACAGCTCGTATGGATAGAACCAACGCAGCTGCAGCTACAAAGGTGTAGAGAGAACAACTCAAATTCAGACCCCCCTGGAGCATTTTCCAAAGTTGGGGCTCCAAATTTTTCAATGGTCATCTAGAGGCCATAGGATTGTGCCCTAAGTTATTTGTACATCCAAATTACATTAATTCAAATAAGTTTGATGTGCTTTAAGGAAATGCACACGGTAAATTGACAAAAAGAATGAGAAGCATATAGGCATTTTCTCTGTCTAAACATTGTGCCCTATAAATTTTAAGCTAAAACAGTTGGTATTTGTGGCCCCACTGTTTTGCTTCAACCCAACTTACTATTGGAATGGGGCCCTCAGCAGCAACTCCAAAATCGAATTAGACTCTGTCCAAAGGTTTAGATACCTGGAATAGTTTTGTATGTGAATCACCAGCATTCCTCTTGATGAGCTGTCCTCTTATGTGCCTGCCATAAAGCATGTTCTTGGCAGCAAACCTGTGCAAGAACTCGAGGTGAAGATGCAGTGTTTCTTCGACAACCCAGTAATCTCTGCCTCTTCCACCAGGCCTGGGGGAACAGGAGCTCATCAAGTATCTAACCATCCATTCTAGGGGCCAGGACCTCCTCCTGGTGTTTTCTTTGACGGTGTTCTCAGGGCAGAAACAGAAAGGAATCCTCTCCCACTGCTCAGGAAAAACACCTTCCACCTCAACAGAACCGTTTAGTGTAGCACAGTGTTAAAAGGAAAGCTTGCAGCTGAGCAGGGAACAGGGAAAGTCGTCTGTTCCGTTTGTTGCAGCAATTAACCTGATGGGCATCTAAAAACAGATGCATTTACTGCAATAGAAGCTTTTAGCGTGCATACAAGATGAAAGCACACTCATATGCCATGAGATGCTGTGGAGGAAGAGCCTTTTGTACATGTTTAAAATGAGTACATAGAATGCCACAGTGCATGTATGAGTCTTTTCAGCAGATCTTTCCACATTTGGTGCTTTCCAAATATTCTGCCCTACAACTCCCAGCATTCCTGACCAATGGCCATGTGCAAAAGAGAACAGCTCTTCCACATGTTTAGCAGCTGTGCAAAGGGGGGATTTAAGCAGGCAAGGCTCAGACAACATGCTACACCAGCTGAATCTCCTCTTCCACAAAACTGTTAAAGATGCAGAAAGCCTGTTCTCTTTTGTGGCTAGCCTAGCTGGGACTAATGGGAGTTGAAGTACAAAACATCTAGAAAGCACCAGGATAGGGGAAGTTTCAACAGGAAGAAGGCAATTCATAATTTTACAACTAACACTTAGTTTTACCTCCTGCAAGGAACAGAGTTCTACTTAGCAGTATGCTAAATAACCTCCAAATGAGCCAGAAGCAAAACAGTGCCTGAATATGGATAGCACCACTCTGTGGTGGATAATTGTCATTATTTTCAATTATTTCTTCCACTTTGCCCAGGAGGGATTCAGAAACTGAGATTTGGAATGAGAATGAAACTTTACTAGGTATAAAAACATTAAGGTGAGAATGCAGTTAAAGGATAAATAAGGAAGCAAAAACTGGTTAACGTACATAGCAAGCAAATTTCATTAATCAGGAAGAATCCAAGAAACTGAACAAGATTTTTTTAAGCCCTTCTGCAGATGGTAAGTAAAGCCACTGGTTGAAACCTATCATTCTGCCATGAAGGTTGCAAGTAGAAACTGTACGTTTCTAAATGACAGCCATTATTGGCAACTAGCATGTTTTGAAATTAAACTACAGGGCAGATCTATGACAGGTGTCCCTTCCATAGTGTTGACAGGTTAAGATTAGATTGAAATATACTTTTAAAGTGGTAAGCTAGAAAACTGGCAAGAGCCAAAAAAAACTAACAAGGAGGGATGTGAAGTCTAAGCATTCACATGCTGTTTCAACAATCACAGTTTGATATAAATTAGCACTCAGGTGGCAATTCCAGAAATACCTTGCAATTAGATGAGTTTTAAGAGGAGTGCCTAACTTATGCAATAAGCCAGTAGCCAATCAAGGAACTGAAGAAATAATAGTGGCAGGTAGCTTTACTTTCTCAATGGAAAATAGATATTCAGAGGATGCCTCGTCAGGAAAACAGCAGCAGTAATATAATATTGGTAGGAGCTAATAGGTACAGCAGTTGCATTTCACAGAACTCTTCCTCAGGATAGAGGTTTAACATCAAAAACTGCAAAAAGGGTGGGGTGGGGAGGGGAGTAGGGAAAAATGTCTTACTTGTAGTATGTTGAAATATGCAGAGGTAAGAAGGTGATTCAGAAAGTTCTCTGCAGACTGAAACTGTAATCCTAAACATGCTTACTAGGTATTGAGCTCACTGGAAACAGTGGGACTAGCTTCTAACAGTGTAATCTATTCATGTCTACCCAGAAGCAAGACCTATCAAATACAATAGGACTTGCATCCAAGTAAAGGCATGTAGGATTACAGCCTAATATGCACAGGGCAAAATCCTAGGGATGTTTGGACAGAAAAAGGCCTACAACACCTGGCATGCCCCACTCAGCCACGCTTACATCAATAAATGTAATAAATTCAGACAAATACTAATTCTGGATGATGTACAAAGTTTAATATGAATAACACTAACTTGGTTACTCACTGATTGGAAACATTATCTGTGCATGCACTGCCCTCAAAAGTCCCATTGTTAGGTGTCATCTTCCCTCAGTTCTAGATGTATCCCTCCTAGACAACTCAATTTATTTGCCAGTGCAAATTCAGCATATAGGCAGGAAGATATCCAAACACCAATCATTCCACAATACTTTTAGAACCCAATGGTGGGAAAACAATATGCTGTCCAGGCACTAGGTATTGCTACTTGTAGTTCGGCTTTGAAAATATAAAGTTATCCAGAGCTACTCTGCTTTTTACCCTCTCCCTGCAGTCAGAAAAATAGCTCAACACAGAGAATTTATCTTAGATCATTACAGTGGAATTGCTTTTCAGTGGGGTAGGCTAGAACCCAAGTGCAGGTAATATTACGTTACATTTATACCTGGCTGTCTTTCTCTTGCAAGGGACTCAAAGCAGCTTACTAGGTTCCCTTCCTTTCCATTTTAGCTTCACAACTACAACTTTTGAGGTAAGTTAGGCAGAGGGTCCATGACAGGCCTGAAGTCACCCAGTGAGTTCCCTGTAAACTCCAGTGGAGGCTTGAACCTTCCCAACAGTAGGATAGAAATAATTATGTAGGTACATTAGTGGGTTTATGGCAGGGGTACAAAACCTCAGTCCTGAGGGAGCAGTCCCAGAAGGCCATGCCCTTCCCCCCTCCAGACCATTGATCTCTGGGTGCTTTCCCATCTTTTGTGCAGTTTTTCCACTCCAAACTTGCAAGGTTTTTCCTATCGGCAGGAAGAGCAGTAGATGCCAGTAGGTTGGGCCTTCTGGTTCCATTTTATTTGTCACTGGTGGAATGCAGTCCTTGAGAGCTTCTCTGAAGTGGAATTCAGCCCTCAAGTGAAAGCGGTTCAACACTCCTGTTTTACCACTAAGAAACAACTGGATCAGATGGTTCTGCAGTGCTGGGTATATGTGACACTACCTGCATTAACACTGCATGGTTCTGTCCACTAACCAGAGTGGGAGGAAAGGGGTTAATTCCAAAGACACAATAAAAGTGACCTCTCCACTTTTTAAAAATTAGTTTTCAATCTAAAATACAACCAAACAAAACATATAAAATTAAAACATATAAAATTAAGCAATTAAAATAAATCTTAAAAATACTGTCTCCCTCATCATCAGACCCATAGGATATATGCTACAGATAGAAAAACTCATCTAAACATTCTTTCAGGACATTTCCACCTTCTAAAAATGCAATTTATCTCTTGACAGTTCAAATGCTTTCCCTTTTTTAAACCACATGTTCAATAAATGTGTCCCGAATATCATTAAACTTGTTTTTCTTTATATGCCCCTTTATCTCTTTAATATCAAAAGTTAATTCATCATTAATAGCCGTATTCCAAACTTTTCTTTACCAAACAATTTGTAAACAAATGTTACTTTCCAATTCTTAGCTATGATCAATCTTGCAGCAGTTATTAAATTTGTTATTCTTTATTATTCCAATCCATTGTTTCTTACCAAAAATAGAAAGTAATGTGATCTCAGGACATAGTTCTCTATTTAAACTTAATATTTTGCTACTCTCTCTCTGTAAACCTCTTTCCAGAAACTGACCTCTCTGCTTGAGCTGTCTTTATTACCTCCTTCCTTCTGCCATCTCACCTGAGAGGCAAAAGGGTCACATGACCATCCCCGCCCCCACCTCCCCTGGCACGAAACCGTGTATCTCCTCTCCTTTTCTAAGATAACCACCTAACAGTGACCCAAGATATCCTGCATGGACATACTGACATCTCTCCTTCAGGCAAGTCACATATGAGTTGTTTGTGAGTTAATGAACTTTTTTTTCAACTTTTGCTGTAAACATCTGTGTGGATTCCAATAGATCCAGGTGCAAGCAGTAGCCTCTTAACTAAATCTACTCTTCAGTGCTTAACTCTGCTGAACCTACATATTACCAATTATACAACAGTTTCCCAAATGAGGTGTTTTCTCTGACATCTGGTCACAACAGTATATTCTACTGGTTCTCCCCAGCAGTGAGCAGCAGAATGTTCTTAGGTGCTTAATTGCTATGTATAACACACTTGACAGATACAGTATCTCTACCCAAAAGTGAATGCTTCTCAGCTTTTGAGAGAATACATTTCCATTTTGAATAGGAAAAATTAGACCTCCTCTCCAGCATTGCTATATTGTTGACTTATGTTTGCCACTGCCTGAGTGATGGTATGAGTAACATCACCATTTTCAGGTGATGCAGCAAATTTGGAGTCATGTAGAAAAACACATTTAGACAATTATTTCTTTGCAGAAATAGGAACATCTTCCAAGGCCTGGCTCAAGACACTTTGCTGCATGAGACAGAACAGAAAATGATGCCCACAAGCATCCTCTCCCCATTCTTGACAGAAAATTATAGAATGAATTAATAAATGAATTTGCTGACTTCTCATGACACAAATATTCTGCTTGCCTCACTCTGCCCCTTACCTCAACGGTGCCCACCAGATCCTAGCTCAGGAACTTCTTGATGGGTCAGTTCTTCACCTGTTTCAGAAAGGGTGCACAGCCAACTTAAAAGAACATTTGCTTTAAGAAACTGCTGGAGTGGGGAGTGAACATTTGCATGGATGAAAGGTAAATAGATTTTTGTAAAAATGTGAGGTATGGTTATGATGGAACCCGTGCTTGTACAGCATCATGTTTTCTGTGTAAAGACCTGCATATCAGTGCTGGCATTGACAAGCAGATACAAACTCATTCTCTAAATGCTTAATGACAACAACAAAACCTTGAACTTTAAAGTAGTTGCAAAACAGTTCCAGGCCACGCATAGATATCACTAAAGGAACATAGCAGACAGATCAAACTAAAGGGTCATCTGTCCCAGAACTGTCGTCTTTGACTATCCTCAGCTCTCAGATCAAGTGAGGTCTTTAATTTCACCTTCTAGCAGTTCCTTGATGCAAGCGATGGAATCCAGATCTTCCACTCAGAGCCACATGGTTTTTCCAAAACATGTGCCAGGGAGTGATATCTTCATGTGTTCGGATACCTACAGTGCAGCTCTCCTCAACCTGGTGCTCCCTCCAAATATGGCTGGACTTCAACTTCCATCAGCCCTAACCAACATGGACAATAGTGAAGAATGATGGGAGTTGTCATCCCAATGCCTTGGAGGCACTTGTCCTGGAACAACTGCTATAGCATTTTGTTTGTTTTACACCTACAGGCCCTTTTTGTGCTATCCACTTTATGTGGTAAGGCAAACCAAAATATGCATGAGTACTGCCAGGGCCAGCCCAAGATACTTTGCTGCCTGAGCAGAGCTGCTAACAGTGGCCCCCGAGTCAAAGTTCATGGCACACTAGGCCAAGAAAACCCCACACAAGCACCGTTCCTCCTTTCCACAATAAACATACAACAGTAATCACAAAGTAAGCCTTTCATGACATCTCAGATCATTCTGCCTGAAGATCGGGGTGGCCCTGCTGACCCTTCTGACTAGAGGGAATACTTGGGGTTAGGGAAGGAGCAGGTCCTCTTCCCCAGCACTTGCTCAGCTGTGCTGGTCTGTTACCTACTCATCTGCCATGCTGCACCACAGCTAGTTAAGGGGCTGTGTACCCCTGCTGCTGTGCTAATAGGCCGAGGACAGATGCCTCCACAGCCTGAAGGCATTTGTCATCCCACCTGCCACACTGGGGCAGCTATTTAGTATAATGCTCACTAAGGGTACTCTCAGAACCCGGGGAAGGGCAACATGGCACCCAAGGGCACCTGTGCACCTTCTTGGTCTCCGACAACCTGCCCTACCATCCCACTCTTTAATTAAAAAACCCAATAACAACCCAGCACAAACATTTCTTACTGGCAGCTGTGGTGTGTGTGAGGGAGGGAGGTGAGCTAGTGTGAGTGAAAGTATAGGGGTGGTGATCCAGGAAGAGAAAGAATTTAGTGGGTGGTCATAAGCTGGCTAGTGGAGAAAGGGGGGAAGAAAGATTACCATCTGTGAAATAGGTTTCTGTGGGCACAGGTAACTTTGAGTGAAAGGAGTTGTTTAGTGTGTTGGGATCCAAATTCTACCTCTTGTACTCCGTCTTTTGGGCTGGTTACTTGTACTTGGTGGCTAGCCTCACCTACTGTGACCACCATTTTGTTGACACTGTTGTCACTAGGCCACTTTTTCAAATCGCCAGATGTACTCATGGGCCCCAAAACATTCGCTACCCCTATAACCTATAGAAAAGTTACCTCAGATAAGATTTTAAAAAACATGGAGTCCTAGTTTCATCTTTTCCAGGCATCAACTTAAAGTAGTACAAAACATCTGCCAAACTGGAGCACATGAGACAGAACAAAAAATAACACGTTGCAACAACAGCTCTACAATATTGCTTTGAAGCCTCTATCTGCACCTTTGCTGGAAAAAATATTCAGACTGAAAAAGAAAAAAAGACCAACTTTGTGTGACAAGTTAGTTTCATTTCCTTTTCACTCACATTCAAGCTCACTGTATGTTAGCTGCTATCAAGGTTTCTGTTTCAAAGCAATTGTTAATTCCCCCCCCCCTTTTTTTTTGAGAAAAGCATTCAGGCCATTCAATACAAAGAGAAGTTTTTGAAAAATCAGAAAGAGCAAACTGGATTAATAAAAACAAACCACTGTTCTTAAGATAATTGCCACAATAGATACAGTAGAAATACAAATTTCCTCCATATCATATCATTTCCTCAGTGAACACAATTTGAAGACAACTGTCAAAATTTGTGTGGCCCTATTTTTATGTGTATTTAAGAATGTTTTTCCCAAAAAAACGTGGAAGGCGGACTTCAAAATCCCCCCCCCCTTCTCTCTCTCACACACTCACACCATTATTTTCTTTTACACTTAGAAAACAAAAGCTGCAAGACGGGGCTAGTTCTCATAACAGAGCTACCCACTCGATTACTATCTGGGTTATTCCCTCCTTTCCCCTTGGAATGCCGGAAAGTATCCTAGGGACCTGGGAGCAGCAGCCAATTTCTGTCCCTGTTCCAGTCCTGACTCTATTTGCACTCTTTGTGATTTTTGCCCCTCCTTTCCGCCCCAGAGATTGCTTTTTGAGATATCTGAAGTGACAGTGGCTCCAGTGTCCAAGAAGCACAATGGTGTGGTCATCAATAGTTTGCCACCATTTTTATTTTTAAGGATCAGAAATGTGTACAAATAGTTTTGTTATTATCTTTTTGTCCATAGTGCAGTTTGCTAAGAGCACAACTCAGACTTCCTTAAATGCTTGCCCAGCCAATGTCCAGATAAGTACCTGCTACCCAAGTGGGGAGGAATGATGAGCACTGACAAAGTCAGGCCTCACATACTTTCTCCTCTCATTTGAGAATGAGCTGCAAGTGAGCCAGTCAGGTGAAACCTGAGACGTGGGAAGTCTCAGCTTGCAAAAGGGGTAGCAAGTTCAACACCCCCTTCATAGCGAGATCTTCCAGGTTTTAAGTATGGATTTGATGGTTGTCAGCATCCTCCTTTACACCCTTTTGTAAGATTGTAGAAGGCCAGAATAGTGCAAAAAGTGCAGTGCACCTCAGAAAGTGAAGATAATTGAGGCATTAGGAACTGAGCCACAAAGTACATGCTCAGGAATTAGTTTCTGCACTAGAGCTGGTGCTACTGCACAAATCAAAGCACTCATAAATCTAGTTTTCTTTATCTGCAAACTTGATTTAAAGAGCCCAATTCGATAGGCAAAAAACCCCTTTTTCTGACTATAATTAATCTACTGGAAGTTGGAAATCCTTGCTTATCTACTATAAATCATATACTACTAGTAGTAAATCCTGATATAACGTCTTCCCACTCTACTCCTGCTGTAAGAAGCATACAATTCAGCTCTGCTCCTGCGTTGAAAAGCCCCCACTAAATAAGCAAAATCAACGGCTGTAAACAGTATGTTCTTTGTATTTCTGAGGATATGCAACATTATCTGAATGTTCAGATAAGCAAACTGAAACTTTAAGCACAGAAGAATTGTTGCTTCATGTGAAGGTCAGATTGAGAATTCCCTTTGTGTGAAAGCATTATTAATCACCTTACAGTTAGCAGTGCATGTAGTTCTGATTAAATATATGGTTCACTTGGTTAAAGATGTTCAGAAAAAGAATCTAGGTACCTGAAGGGTGTGTTTTGCACCACAATGAGAGTTGGTAGTGTCAGTGGCCTGCTTGTGCTTCCTGTTTAGGAAGCTTGATTGACTGATAATAAATTTTCTTATAATAGCTAAACACTATTGCTGTATGTGCCCAATTTGTGAAGCCTAGAATATAGACAAATGTGCAGACAAAAAGAAAGGGCGGGTACCTCCCCCACCTAAACCAACTACTGTAAATCCTTAGTGAAATGTGTGGAAGCCTTTCATTCACAAAAATGTGCTGCACCAAAGAAACTTTCCAGCCTTAAATCGAGTGACTGGGATTTGTTTTTTTGAGAGCTATGTCCAGTGACAATTCCAACAGAAGTGGCATTACAGTGTAAAAAACCTCTGAACACATAGAAAATAGGGGCAGAGTGATGTGCTGGCAACCTCTCCCCTGCAGAAAAAGTTACTTTCCACTGGAATAAATTCCTGACCCCAAGTTCAAATTTTGCTGTAACAGCAGAAAAGTTGTGCTGCCTCGCCAGTCTCAAAGGTCTGCAAGAGAATAAATTGCCTTATGCCCAGATAAAGACCATTCCAAGTGATTCCAGTGCCAAGAACCATTGTGAAGGCGAAAGAGAAGTGATTGGATCCACACACAAAAGCCAATCCTGGAGCAAAAATGCACTGTGTGTCCAGGAAGGGGCACAGTTACCAGCTGACCTTCCTGACCCTCAAGCAGCCTGTGACTCCTCACCCAGAAAGAGCGGCCAGTGGCTCTGCAGCCTGAAAGTTCTGCAGACCACCTTTCTGATTACCTGTCAGAAATGAAGGAATAAGAGCTGAAACTGACTCTTTAAGGAGGAGAGGAGCTGGGTTACTCTGTGTATGCTGTCGAGAATCAGACCCTGCCTGTAGACCACCCAGTACATGATGTGTGGCTCAGAGACTGGGTGCTAGTGAGGAAGGTTGAATGCTTCAGAGAAGACTCACAGACCAGGTCAGGCACTTTGCTTGACGCAGAAGAAGCTGGTGATAGGGCAGCCCAGCCCTTCGCAACTGGAGAGGGTGGGAAGAAGTGCCCACATAACCCATCAGGGCTATTGATGGCCCTGTTTGGGTCTTGGCCTGAAAAAGAAACTGTAAGAGACGAACTGAGACAGGAGTGCCCAATCATTCCCTTCTGTTATCCTGTTTATATCTTATTTGTTTCTACCTCATTAATACATACTACATATCTTGCACAACTAATTAAGGAAGGGGGGAAGTATGGGGCTTCTAAAAGGTAAAGAAGCTTGCCATCTGCTCTCTGCACTTGTTTCATATTCTCCATAAGAAAAGGAGCCCTAATTCCCTTCCAATTTGGTGAAAATGGATGGGGCACTAATTTGAATAGAAATCATGATGAAAACATGGTTGACTCTCTCTCAATGGCTATGACCTCAACATTAAATCTAACAAAATGTTGGTTGTGTTTGATAGCAGCAGAGGATGGAGGGGGATCAGTGTTTCCTTTTAGGGTCCACCTACTAATGTCTGAAGAGTCAGCCAGCCCTCTGACACCCTCCAAGGATGCTGAGAAGGTTAATAATCATGGTGGGATGCTGGATATCAGATGGAAGGGGAATGGTGGGACATGGAACTGAAGGAGGCATTTTGGTGCTTTAAGAGATACACTTTTGCCAAGGCAAACTTAGACATGGGGAAGTTGCATTGTACATGGACCAGGGACTGGGAATCAGGTTGTCTTGGCATAGGCTGGCATCACAAGAATGGCACTTTTATCACTGGGTGTCAATAAACCTACATGGCCAGTCAGTCCTGGTGGGTACAACACTGCACTAACCTTGCTGTGCATAACTGAACCAAACCGTCCTGTGCCATCCTTGTCCAGAGTGTCTTGAACACTCAGAGGGGGCTACTACTATGAGGGGGTCGGGCAGAAGGCAACCAGGACTAACTTCTTCTGAAATGGGGAGAGAGCGAAAGTGGGACACTACTTTTTCTGTGGAAGGAGAGCTTATCACACACTTCCTTCAAGTTAGATGGGTCTTGCTATATGGGGATGAATTGTCCTCCTTTCAAAATCCTGAAACCTACACACCCTAATTTTGTATCACCCTAGTTTTGTTGAATTGCCATATAGTCACCCCAACAAGATTACTAAGTTGGAGAAAATTGTGCAGAAAATTTTACCCCTTCAATAGGATTGAACACTTGGAGGTATGTTTCTTCCTCACCAGGAACAAAACATCTTTCTGCTTTGGTATGCAGGTGAGAGAGTTCAAAGCACTGTAACTTTTACCTTTGTAACCTATTACAAGTGTGGACTGTTGTGTGTAACCCTTTAATGGACTAATGTATAAAAAGGCATCCTGAGAAATGTTTGGGGCATGCCATACTGGAATGATTTCTTGGCAGCTGTCTTATTCTTGAAAATAAACTTTAAAAGGGAAAATCTTCCCCTGTTGTGTATTTTGAGCATAAGCACATCAGGTGATGGACCTATTTTGGTTAACAATGCGACTCAAACACCTCTGGAGAGCCCCAAATTGGAGAAGCTGATTTAAATTCATGGCTGTGAGTCATGATCTATTCATGTGCAGATGTGTTATTTAAACAGTTGTAGGAATTGCTTTTACATTTTTCCACAGCTGTCATCAGTTATAGCAGGACAAGGTTTAATTAGGACTCCCCCCACCACCACCACCCCCAGAACTAGTAGCATTTGCCATGTGGCAAATAGGGAAGTGGTTATCGATACGCAATTCAACTTAAGTTAAAGAAATAATCTAACTGGCTGTAGTCTTATCTCTGTGCTAGAAGGCTTCAAACCCATTATTGCTTGTTGATGGATAGAGCTACTGTTAATCTTTGCCAAGAAATCAGACGGACTCGGGCAGGGGTGCCTTTTTTCTTGCACTTATTGAGTTTGGAACAGGGTTGCTACCCCCTGCTGTAAGACAAGCTGTACTGCAAGCTTAGCCTTCTTGCATTTAGGTTTGCCTGCCTAAGCAGGATAAGATAATGGACACACAGATTACATCCCTAACTTATTGTGGGGAGTGGGTTTGCTCCCTCTGGGCACCAAACTGCCAATCCAAGCCCCCACCACCATGGTTTCTACCAGTGAGGATAGACTGTTGAGGTGGTGATCAAGTTGCCAAGAACCCATGGCCTGTTTTAGGGTTGCAAGTAGTTTATTTAATCCCCCAACAAACTACTCTCAATGCATTCATACATAATGCAAAGCTATGGTACCCTCCCCCTCATGTGTCCCATACATTCAGGAGAGTGGCCATTAACATGGCAAGAAACCACACAAAGAAACTCATGCACAAAGGCCTTTCATTACAATTGAAGTTGGCCAGAAAATATGGGAGATGATGTTAACTGAGACAGTGACCTGGTAAACCACACATTCTTGAAGTGTAAAAGATCAAGGGCGCACTGAATCCTATGAAAAGGCAAGCCCATCCTATTCAAAGGGTGGATAACTGCACATCACAGTCTTAACCTATCAATAATTAGCAAAGTTTTGAAATTAGTTTAGAAAGAAAAATGTGTAGGGCCAAGTATTTTTGTGCAATTTCTATGTGCAGAAATGGGCACTGAAGACAGAATTCAGCAATCTGAAAATTAAAAAAAATCATTTTTTTTAAAAAACCACCACATTTCTAGTCCTTAAAGCCCCACATGGACTTGAAAGTGCGTGGCAATACCAGTCAAAATATCAGAAACTGTCCTGGAATTTCTGTGTTGTTCTTTACCCTTCTTTCCCACTGCCTAACAATAGTCGAGTTATACACAATAAACAGATAAAGACCGTTGAATTTATCATTTCTAGATAACGAATTAGGGTAACCTTGGTGCTAAACCAATATTTTGTATCCAAAGCAAGTGTGTATACTTCCAAGTCTCTCTGTGTAGTCTTCACAGCTAGACTTTTTAATGAAAGAGAATGTTTCATAGATACTAACCTGTATACAATTCTGATTTCTTCATTTTTGCAGTGCAGTCATACAACAGACAGCCTTGGCCTTGTTTTTTCCTATACAGTCTTATTTCTAATCTTCACGTCCATATTTAAAACACTAAATGGTGCATAAGAGCAAACAAAATTCCACTTCTTATAAAGGCAACAAGTCCAATTTAATCTCTCCCGGGTTGAAGCACAGAACACGTGCACTTCCCCTGTACAGACAAATGTCAAAACACAGGTACCCAAAAAAGGAACCCAACAAATTAAGTCTTAGACTAGGCACAGACCACATGCAGCCTGTAGGCACCAGTGCACCTCAGGCACATTTCTTGACCCCCACCAAGGTCTCTCTCTTAGAGGAAGGCTTGAAGGATCGGGCTGATCCTAACAGGGCAGGCTCCTGCTGGAGTTTAGAAGGCCTGATAGTGAGCGTGTCAGCGTGTTCTCTCTGAGCCAATATGAGAGGAAGTGACAGAGCCAGAGATCTTGCCAGACTAAGCAGATGGAAATCTGATAGCAGGTAAGGTATGGTTCCTTTCCCGCTCCCTACACCAGATGGGTCCTCCAGGTATTCAAATCAATTGGCAGCCAGGTGACTTGGGGGGCTGTGAAGGCATCTGAACTCTTCCTAATGAACAACCACAACCTTTCATCAGTTTGGAATGGAAAATACATTAATGCAGGACAATGCAAGGGTGAGTGGAGCTTCCCACACTCGGCTTCCAAATCTTCCCAGGAACGCAGCTGCAGAACCCATTTGTGTAATGCGCAGAGACCACGAAGAAGAGCATTCATTTCAGACTGCTATAACTAAAATAAAACTAACTTGCCCAAGAAGCTAAGTACAAAGCAGAAGTACAAAATGCACAACCACTGCTTTGAACCCAAATAGAGGTGGTGCTGCAGCAGAGCTCTTCACTTTGCAGCTTCACCGTGCCCATGGGCACCACATTGGAAACCCCTAGTATTAATGGACATTTTTCTATAGACACAGCAACAGAGACAAAATAAATACATCACATATTAGTGCTACAAAACTGGTAAAATTTAGGGCTTAAATTGTCTCTACTTCACTGCTGCTCAGCACTTCAGTTCTAGCCTGAGATGGTCATTCCTGTTCCAGCAGTCTCCAGTGAGAACATGCAGAGGCTTGACAATGTTACAGTATTAGTGCACAGTATACATTAACAGAAGCACAATATCAACCACCGCAACTCTTGCAGTGGCCGGAAACACACTGATCTGCTGTCTCTCCATTATGCAGTCCCAGCATGCCCATTGCATACAATGGTAAGGCGATGAAGACCTTCCACCCGTGGCTACACCATGGCAATCGCTGAGTCCTCAGTGCTACTTTCTTGGTCCAGGCCCACCCTCCGGATGGACTCCCTGTATTTCTGCTTGCCCAGCACAATAATGGCTGTGATCTCGTCTGCTATGTCTTGGCGGTCACTCGCCTTCATGGCGTTGATCAGCTTGTCAATACAGTCAGAGTTCTTTTCATTTCGCTGAGCCCAAGAGAAGAGCATATTCAGAATCTGAGAACTGAGGTCTTCCCTGAAAATAGGGGAAAAATGGAGAGAAGAAAGTTGACATTACCCATCCAAAATCAGCAAGCTTCTTTGAATTTAAACATACCTTTCTGTATGTTTTCTGTATATTCTGTATGCCTTTCCGTATTTAAGGCCACTTTAAAAATTAAGAAACACATAATTAAGCAAAAAGAATAAAACATGCATTTCATTATAGCAGAAGTAGGCCAATTTTGGGGGCCACGGTGGATGCATGTGGCAATTGGAACAGTCCTGGACACCACCACAAAAAGCCATGGGAAGTGTGACAAAGGACAGATCGCTTGCTCTGGAGAATCGGTACTAGGCAGAAGTGGAGTATGGAGTCCCAATATCCTAAATAGCTCCTTGGCATCCACAGTTTTCAGCACCAGCAGAAACCTGTTTCAGCGCAATCCCAATTGTCAGTAAGAAAGGGTGTTAATTATTTTTAAGAGTGGGAGTGGTAAGGCATATTGGCAGGTGCTGAGAAACACTTTCCTCTGCATTAAAGCAAGGATGGCAGTAACATGAATGTAGAATAAAATACAGCACATTGGCTGCTGCAGAGCTTAACCCAAATGGCTTCTCAAACAGGGAACAGTAGCACTAACACATCCAAAGCTTTGGATTCTTGTCTAACTCAACTGGAAACACCTCAGGCTGTTCACAGAGATCAGAGTGTGGATAGTACAAAGCATTACAGTGTACTGTGTGCTCTTAATTCTTCATTTATGGTGCTTGTGGTTGCTGTACACAATAGGTGGGTTCGCACAATGCAACAGGTAATGGTTGTTTCTTGTAGTTTAGAGGAAATTGAAGATATAGGGCGGGGGGGCAGTTTGCAGGTAAGTGAGGTATGCAAATGGAAAAGAGTGAGAGAGAATTATTTAATACTGATTGAAGAACAAGAGGAACAAAAACAAAACAATGAGGCTAAGAAAAGAATAATACTTGCTTAATGGGCAGGATCCCATGCCACCACAAGCCAAAGTGGTTACTTGCGCAGAATGGTCTGCTGTATCACCCCAACCCTGTCAAAGGATTTCAGCATGGTACATTTTGTTTCTACAAACCACAATAAGAAGCAACAGCTTGTTCTGTGCTCTCAGTGCTTCACCATGGTTTCTCTAACCATCCAAACCTGGCATCCAAACCTGGCGTTTTCATGGCGCTGGTATGCAGCTACCACAGAGTCCCCTGGAAAGAACAGCAGCTGCTGCAGAAGCTGCTCCACCCACGCAGCATGCGAATGAATTTCAGATGCAGTGCTTGATGGGATCTAAGAAAGCAGCAGGTGGAAACCATGCTACCAGAGAAATCACTTAATCATCTGTCCAGCATATCCAGGCAAAAAAACCATGCACCATGGAAACCCCACAAGGTTGTTTGCCATGATGTGTGACCCAAGCAATGCCATCATCCTCCAGGTTGTACTTTGCACCTCTTTCCCTGTCTTTTTTCTATCAAGGAAAGTGTGGCTTAATTTGGAAATCAAGCTAAGAGAAACTCATGTATCTTTGCAGTTCCACTATGCTATAGCACCACCTTGTTGTTGTGTAACAGAACATATACGAAGGCAAAGAAAGAAAACCCCCAGGGTGAAAAAGGGCGTGTTAAAGGAACCACAAACTCAGAAATAATCCAGAAACAGAAACCAGGGTTGCATGCAGAGAAGCCCTGGGAAATGATTAGAAATTCTGGCACCAACTTTGGGGGACAGAGAGAATTAGGCTAGCTTGGGGGAAACCAGGGGGGAGTGATGGGGTGGGGATGTGTAAAATGTATGCACATGCAATTAGAAAAAGTAAGAACCTTAGTTTCCAAGATATCACTAAGTCGCTCAAGAGCCTAAGTACAAAGCTGAGGTTTCATCAGAACTCCAAAAACAAAAACATTTGTCTCCGTGCAAATAAAGAGGACATTTGAGCCAATACTTCACTTTGTGGCATACCAGACTACCAGTTAAAAAACAATAGCATTCATTTAAAATATCGAGAAATAAAATTAAAATCAGGAGACACAAGGAGCTTCCTGGGCACCCTGAAAGGCTTTCATGGGCACACTGGTGTCCACAGTCACATGCTGAAAACCCCTGGCCAGAGTCTGCATAGTAAGGACAGAAATCCTGGCGAGTGTGACTATCCATGGCAAAAAGGATGCCAAAGTTCTTTGCATAGTTGTCAGGGGAGGGGATAACAACAGCTGGATAATCAGCACGGCATATAATGTTCCTGGCTTACCTGTTATTGTATTTTATCTGCTGTATCTGCTGATAGGACAGTCCCAGGTTGATGCCAATCGATTGCCAATCAGCTCCAATGCGCCCAGCGATGCTAAGCAGGTTAGACTGTGTTAAGTAGCCTGTCTCAGCATTCCCCAAATTCAGAGGAGGGAGAGAGAAGCCATTTTGAATTGTAGGTTGCTCATTTGCTTGAGATTTCAGTTTCTGGCAACAGAAGGAAGTATTCTTCCGTTACTCATGATATGCTTTTAAAAGGCAAGACTTGGAATCAAGAAGTTGGAGGGGACCTTGCAAGCCAGTGTGGTGAATAGTTAAAGTGCCTGAGTGGGGCTCAGGAGATTTGGGTTCTCAGTTTCACATGATACCAGGTGACCTTGACTTTCAGTGCCAGGATCTGAGCCGCTCTGAATCTTCACCTGATAGGCAGAACCAGAAAGCCCACAATGGTATTCACAGGCTCAGTCCCAGGCCTTGCTGGAGCTCTCAGGCTCCTGAGAAGAGCAGCTGGGAGCCCTGGGGGAAGAGCTATACAAAAGCAAACTCTTTCCTGCAGAACGGAGGAAACAGATCTTTGGGCTTATTGTAGTACTTGCACGCTGCCTGACCCTTATGGTATCTCTTGCATCTTTGCCATGTTGCCTCAATAACACAGGTCCTCCTGTTTGCTGTCGTTCCTGCAACTTGCTGAATCTGGTTCCTCTCAAGAATCCGGCATCTTGCCAGGTATTCTACCTTACCTTGTTGCTTTAGCAATGCAGCTCTTAGCTCTGGTTCGGCTCCTACATCTTGCCTGACCTTTGCAGTATATCTTGCCCTGCCACGTATCCTGCCCAGTTACCTCTGTTTGCCTTCCTGTTCTTGACACTTGTCTTGTTCATGACCATTTCCTTGCCCCGCCCTAATATATACTCCTTGTTCCTGCCACTGGACTGCTGTGTGACTCTGCCTTGGACCTGCCATTAAACCTTGCTTTTGGGCTTTGGACTCTGTCTCACCTCAAGTTCTCTTGCCCTGGTTCTGGTGCCTCTGTCTTGACTTCTGCCACTCCTGTCCCAGCCCTGGCTTCTGACACTCAGCCTGATCTACTCCACTAGGTTGTTGTGAGGATAAAATGGAGAGGATTATGTAAGCCAGCCTGGCTTCCTTGCAAGAGGAAAAAAGAAGGAATATAAATTTAATCATTAACATCATCTATGCCAATCCCATTCCATACAGGAAATCCAGAACTAAAGCATCCCCAACAGCTATGGAAATGACTAATGTGGAGAGATTTAAAAGGAGATTGGACCAACTCATGAATATGACTACCAATGACTACACGTCATGGTGGCTGCATATTACCTCTAGACCCAGAGGCAATATGCTTCTCAGAACCAGTTTTTAGAAGGTTCTGTTGCCCTTGTGTCCACTTGTGAGCTTCATGAGCTGACTGGAATTGTGAGAAAAGAATGCTAGTTTAGACTGGTCTCTGATTGGATCCAGCAGGGTTCCTGGCCCAGCCTCGCCTTATAGTCAACAGGAACACCACCCTGACCACCTGGTAGTTGGTTCTGATTCAGAATTCTAACCATTAAAATATTTTTCCTAAATGCTGAAGCAAAATCACATGCCCATTAGTTCTGGTCTTTCAGAGCCCCGAATCTACAGAGGAACCTTATACAAGTCTACTCAGAACTACTGCTAACAGAAATGCAACAGTAATGTTTTAAGACAAGTATTGACTGCAGAATAAGTAGCCAATTCCCCCACCAGGTGAGTGAAAAATACTTTGGAAAATGGAAAATACTCTGCTGCCTTTCTATGTTCTTAGTATCTTTTGCCCTCACAAAGTTCACCAGGACTAAGGATACATAAATTGTTTCCGAACAATTTATTGCTGTTTTTATTCTGGTTTTTAAAATGGGAGGTGTAATTCTTTGTTCTCACTGTTCCAGACTGAGATAATAGATGATTAAAAGTTTTTGTGCAATTGATGATAGGGCTACTGAGAATAGTTAGCAAATCTCCAAACAAAAAATGGTGTGCATCTTTTTTATGCTGGACTTTCAGGACAACCTTTAAAGGAAGACATATACCATTCCTTGTTTAGAAATACAAGTAAATAAAAATGGCTTAAAAGACATAATTAAGAATTTGGATATTTGTATAAGAGAAAATATATTAATGGGATTTAGAAGAAAGACATGCAAAGCAGGTTCACAATGTATTCTGGGCAACTTATAAGAAGGTATATGCACAAGGGGATCTGAGTCACTTCTAGTTAAAGCCCTACCATCTAGGGTCAAAGGGTTATTTGAGTAATGATGTACACTAAAATTTTAATGGTCAAGGTCAGAGGTTTATCTGAAGTTCCTGGGATCATCCATCACTCAAAGTCAAAAGTGTGCTTAAGGTTTTGCTTATCAGTTACGAGTCAATAATTAATGGTCAAAAATGCTTTACTAAGAAAAACATAAACATGTTAACTAGATATATGAATGATAGCAAACATTGATGTATATTCATGTAACGCTTAGAAAATAGCAGCAAACTTTGAATTAAGACTTGTCAAAATACATTCATTCAGGGCTCCTCCATCTACATTTATAGGACAGCTAACAGATGTTTATAATAAGATGTAATCTCCAAAAAGGAGGTATGTTCAATTTCTTTTTCTTTTCTTGCAATGAACTAACTTCTTTACTACAAGAAGCTTATGCCTGTATACCTGTCAGCTGAAACATGTGAAACAAATGGAGCTGGATAAAATTTGGGATTTAACCATGTTCTCCTCTACAATAGAAAGACTATAGAAGTGGTGCAAATCTAACCTTTAGTGTGGGATTTAGATGTGTGGCCAATAGACAGCTTTCCCTGATGAACTGTTTGGCTAAAGCTCTGTTAGTCCTGCTCTGTCACACTGCCAAATCCATTTGTCTATTTTCTTACAGGCCTTGCTCCCATGACTTGAAAAGCACCCTGACATGTGGAAATTAAGCAGATACAGAGTTGGATCCAGACAGCGACAGCAGAACTCCACTTGTACCTGGTGCTTTTTCCACTACACTACCCCATGCAAGCCATGTTTATTCCAAGCCTTTGGGATTTTTGCTTCTGACATTAAGTGACAGGGAAAGCTATCACCCAGGTGAATTCTTCATGTTAGGTTGCACATGAAAAGAACCTGGAAAGAAAATATAAGGAAAGTGAAGAACTACCCACCGACGAACTGATTCTAAAAAAGATCCTGGACTGTGCGGAAATAAATAGATTGACTTTATCACTGAAGGAGAAGGAAGATACTGACTTCTATCAAACCTGGGACTCTTTTTATTATTGGCTAGAGAAACAGGACTTCGCATAGATTTAAATATGTTTTCAAGTTATCATAAATGGAAAAAGAAAGGTGTGGGAGCTGACCCAGCAGGCCCAACGTTTTTCATGATTGATGTTGTTTTTAGTTTTTCTTTTTTTTAGGATTATAATTTTAAATAAAACTTATTAAAAAAATGAAACTTTTCTTGTCACAGTCATCTTTTCATTTGAGTTCCATCTCCACCTGAAGAGAAGAGGGTGACTTACAGGTAGCTTGATTGGCAAGGTAGCTAGCCAATGGGAATCAGGGCCTTTCCTCCTCTTGGTAACCTCTTCAGGAATGTTCTCTGGAATGCCTCCTCGGTAAAAGGAAACCTTTAAAAAGAAACCACCACAAGATGGGCAAAGGTGTTTAATTCCTACCTCTGAAGGTTCCATTGGGTGTCATTTGGACATGGTTTCCCCTGTAACCCTGGAATCAGACCCTTCAGAAAGGCTTATCATATAAGCTTCACCCACAAAATCAGCAAAGATAAATAGCCCTCCTTATGAGTTGGTGCACACTTAGGAAAAGTGGCAATGTTAACTTATTAATATAAGGGATAGATATTAAGATAAGTATTGGGAATGTGGATATGTCATATAAAACAAAAGGAAAAATGGTACCTGCCCTTTCACAGAGTTGGCTTTTCGGTCCAATTCAGAGGTGATATAGACTTCTTTCACATTTTTCAAGTGAGAAAAAAAGTTGAATGAAATCCTTCCATCGATGCAGTCTGGGCGGTCTGAGTTAAAATTCAGAGAATAGATGTATCAGATAGGACAAGAAACCATACTGTTGTAAAAACAACAAAAAACCTTTTGGCAAAAACTCATGTTATGAGTACAGAAGGTCCCAGATTCAATCCCTGGCATTGCTGATTTCAAAGAGCTTGTTAAGCAGGCTTGTCAGGATTAGCTTTCATCCAAGCAATTACTGCATCCAGGCACTGGTTCAGAATATGCCCAGCCACTCGTAATTTGGATGGCACAGAGAAGTAGAGCTGGGTGTCAGTAGCATACTAGTGACACTTTGCCCCAAACTTCCTAGTGAGCAGGAGCTGTAGCATCCGCACAGCAGGAGGTATGAAGGGTGGGTGGGCAGTTTCCAGCTCTAGGAACTGGGCTCTTTGCCTGTTCTGGGTGGGGTCGCACTCCCTCTGAAAGTATGGGAGTGCTCCTGGATTTATCTTTGTCCCTGGAGTCCCAAGTAATCTCAGTGGCCTGGAGCACCCAATACCTATTTTGACTGGTGCACCAGTCCTGCATATTCCTGGATAGGGACCGCCTAACTACAGTAATTCGTGCACTGATAACCTTACAATCTGACCACTGTGCTGTGATTATGTTGATTATGTTGGCCTGCCCTTGTGTCTGGTTCAGATGCTGCAGCTGACATGGAACACCTGTGTTAAAAGAACTGTACTGACTGCCATTTGCTACCAAGCCATGCTCAAGGTTGTTCAGATATAAAGCTATCTAACAGACTGCCTTCATCAATGTACCACTCAGTAGACCTTAAAGCTCTTCAGTGGAGGCCTTTTGCAGACTCACAATTTGATGGCAACTTACTTTCTTCAGCCAGTCTTTACCATTTTCTTATTTATTAAAGATGCATACTATTAATTAAATAAAATCTAATCAGTTCACTATGAATATTAAAAATCACATTTTAATACACAATGCAAAACCATGTCAAGAGCAATAGAGGAAACAGTAAGTAAGTTGCCATCAACAGTGTGTGGTTGCAAGAGCGCTTCTGATTCCTTAGGGGTTCCATTGGTTCAAAGTAGGAGAGCAGGACCTGAATCCATTCAGAGCTGATCGAGGGCACTATATATGCAAGCACTGTACCTGCATCAATGCTAATGCCGCATTCAAAGCCTGCAAAAAACTGCTCGCCTTCAAACATCTCCACCATGTCGGATGGCTCTGGTCCTCGGTATCTGTCATGGAGTTTTTTCAGAACAGGATCGACCTACCAGATGTTTAAACAGCAATAAAAAGATTTGTGTATTCAAAATATCAACACAAGTTGTTACACCTTGTTGCAGTTTCAATGGCAAGATTCAGGTAAGATTCCAAGCAAGAACCCTTGGAAAGCTCTGCTTACAATTAAAGAAATGCTACCTGTAGATCTAATTATTGGAGCCTCACTTAGATGATACCAAACTGGCTCTCACTCTCTTACACATCCCATGTTACAGCAACTCTGAGATTTCATCAGCCAGTGTTTCCTCTTCACTCACCAAACTTGCTTTTGCAAAAACCTACCAAATTTTCCTAACTTGGTGCCCTCCATATGTTCTGGACTTCAGTTCTCATCAGCCCTAAAAGGCATGGGCAATTGTAAGATTTGCTGAGAGCTGTAGGCCAACACTTCTGGAGGACACTGAGTTAGGAGGGCTGACGTATTTTAACAAACCTGCAAGTTGTTCTGAAGTATTGAAGCAGCACTAATTAATCTCCCCACCACCCCAAACCCAGAAATCTCTCTTGCTTTTGTGTGAACCACCAAGCTGAATGTATTGTTGCTCACCAGCTGCTTGATAAACTGCTTGGTTTTGCAATCCCAGGCAGGTAACAAAACCAGGAGATTCACTGAGCACGCAATGGCTAATGGGCTGGCTTTGGTCTGGAGGGCAAGGAGTTGCTCCATCCTACCAGCAACAAGGAACAAGCCCAGGTTTGAGCTTACTACTACTACTGTTATTGCATGTGTATGTTGCCCCATAGTCCAAGGGCTCCCTGGGTGGCTAATAGAACAACAGCATCATAACAAAAATAAAACTAATACCCAATGAAACATACAATCCAATTAATTACTACTGTGTGTTTATATGCAGACAATAAAGCCAGGGCAGCAAACACGTCACCTTGTGCTTCGGGACACACTGGAGCAAGACCTGTTCAGGATCCTTCTTCCTCTGTAGTGCTATGAAGTTCACATGGTACATGCGTAGCCTCTTATAGACCTCCATGGCTAAACCACCAATATAGGTCTTGGTGGTATACCATAACCAGTACCTGGTGGGCAAGTGGGGATTTGGAAATTGATTTTTATCACCTGGCTCTTTCATTTCTAAGCATATACATTCAAACTAGAATCAGCATGAATGCACAAACTCTGTTCAAAAGAAAATATAAGTGGGATGTATATTTCTGTCAAAAGAAAAAAGTGTTAAAGAGCAAAATGCTACCTACCTCCATCCTAAACTGTGCAACTGCCTATTCAAATAGAAGAAATCAGCAATGGTATCAATAATTTTTAAAGAATCTGTCAGGGACCTTTCTCTTACATATACATGCAAATAGCACATGATCTTTATAGCAGCTAATCGCAAGAACCAAACTGCTGTTATTAATTTTTGCAACTGTATGTACTGGGCCACTGCACAGCTATTACATCCCAACCCCCTTCCCCCAAAATGAAGCAAATGACAGTGACTTGGTTTGGACAACACAACAGCCCAGCATGGGTGACTCAGCCCTCTGGACACTGCAGTGAATATGCAAGAAACAGCAGGAATTTCTGGGGGCTGTCATGTTGTCCAGACCTACCCAACAGGGGTTAAGAACTCTTGCAGAACCCATGGTCTGTTTCATGGTTATGCAAGGGTTGTTTGAAGATGGCCCTCTGCTTGTATGGTCAACTGAGTGGGGCATCCAGTTCATATCACATTGCTCTCTCCTACCAAGTAAGAGGATGTAGGAACTGAGTCTCAAGGAAGGCACAGCCACTTAGGTACAGCTGAAGAGGGATCACATTCTCAGGCCAACTCACCAAGAAAAGTGTGTGACTTCAAACAAAACATAGAGATGGGTGAACTCCAGCACCACCTGATCTGTGATGTCATCCCAGTTCTGAGCATTCCAGTCACCATGCAACAGATGTATCCTGGAACGATCCAAGGTTAAACCTGGGAACAGATGGAAAGATGTTATCTGCAAACAGTGAGGCTGACCTCTTCTCAGTTCATAATTACATCAGGATCAGAGAAGCTTGTCTCCCAGTACATTATCAATGGGATATGTGACATTCTGAAAGGACTGGGGTAGTTGAGCAAATGTAAACATCAAATGCTCTGCAGGTCAGAGTTGCACTTCACTATACTTGCACAACACCTGCCCTTAACGAATTAACCCAATTTCCTCCAACAAAGATTAACAGTCCTGACTCAAAAATGCATGTAATTGTATGGCTGTGTTATACACTTAATTGCTCCACCAAATTCAGGTGTAGGATTTCTAAGGACATACTACATATTTATCTGTTGGGGAATTCCTGGAGCAAACTGACCTGTGACCCCTGGAGGTAGTGGGAGCTGAATTTTAACAGGTTGGAGGAAGTCCACAGTGGCATTCTGGGAAAGGCAGAGAAGGGGGCCAGCAACAGTTTCAGGATCATCTGTAATCTCCTGCAGCTCCTCAGCTGACACAGGTAGCACCTAAACATTGCAAAGGAAAGAAAGGATAGAATATATCCAGGAGCATGTGGGCTCCCATGCATGCAGTGTACTTTTCAGGCCTCTCTTCTCACAGTGTCTGTCTAAGCCCTGAAGAACTTAGAAAAAAAAAACAGCTCGCTCTTGCTTTCATGCTTTCTCGCACTGTGTGTGTGTGTGTGTGTGTGTGTGTGTGTGTGTGTGTGTGTGAGAGAGAGAGAGAGAGAGAGAGAGAGAGAGAGAGAGAGAGAGAGAGAGAGAGAGAGAGAGAGAGACAGATTGAGATCTGACATCATGCAAGGCCCAGCACTCCAAAGTAGTAGTCAGGAAAGTTCTCTGGCTACAAGTCTTGATCATTTCACCCTAATTCTAATATTGTTTATGCCTTCAGTAACAACCACAAGATTCAGGACTTGGGTATGCTTCCCTAAAGAGTAATTTCCTGCCACATGAAAGCTAAATTTGTACACTCAGAATAAATTGTAAATTTGTAAAGATGTATGCTCATTATTTTGCATAACTTCCATTTTGTGAACTGTCCAGAGAGCCTTCAGCTATGGGGTGGCACACAAATGCAATAAATAAATAAACTGTTTGGGGCTTGCTTGCTTCTTCTGAACAAGATATATAACTTGGATGAATGGGTATTTTTTTGTCAAAGATATGTGTGGTGCTTGAATGAGGATGGATACGTGATGGGCACTGTACAGGCAGAACAGGCAAGGACCAGAGTTCATAAGGAAAGGACACAAAGTCACAGAAAACACACAGTTCTTCCCCTTAAACAGTTCCTGCACATAGTGGGTACAATCAGGGAAGGAAAATAAGCCACCAGAGCTTATTTTCCCACTGCACACGTGCTGCTCATGCACTACTAAGTTACTATAATTACTTTCACTGGGTGTGGCTTGCCATGTCATCTGAATGCAGAAAAGGTGGGTGGAAGACATGTGACCAGCATGCAACAGGTGAGAAAATAAGCCGCAGTGGTCTATTTTGCTTGCCCAATTGCATGAATCCAGTCACTGTGTGTCAGCCTGACAAACTTATCTCTGTAACCTAATGAATGAATGAATGAATGAAAACTTTCTCAGAATTCTGTAGTAATGGTCAAATACTGCTCCCAGCAAAAATACTTTAAGTGAAACTGGGCACATAGAGAAGTGCTGCAGATGAACAGGCTCAGAAATTATTTTTATATCATAATCTTAAACAGAACTAAGTGCCAGTAGATGTGGAAGAGCATTAATGAAGCTTTACAAGCCAACACGATAGGCTTACCACAACAAGGAGTTTGTAACATGACCTTACAAGTCAAACAAAATATTAAGATATTCTTTCAGAGCATATCCCTTTGCACATGCGATCTAAACTGTGTGAACTGACTTTTCCAGGTTTCCAAGAAGGGCAAATTCTTTGCTGGATCTTAGGTTTCTTGGATGCATGTTCAGTTTGTTTTTGTTAAACAGATCCCCTACCTGGAGCTTCACTGTCCTAGTCTCCTTGGTCACACCAGGAGGAAAAGTCACTTTGATGTTGGGATCTACAGTTGAAAAAAGCAAAGCCCCCTCCTCAGGAACTTTGCGTTCATTCTCAACCAATCGAGATACAACCACAAACCAGGAGAAATGAGGGACACTGCAGCATGCCAAACGCTTCTGTTGGAAAATATGGAAGAACAAATAAATCCTTTGTAATACAGGACAATTCTTGCAATGTAGAAAGGAAACTAGCCTTTTTGGTACCATCACAATTTGTTGCTCTTAATAAAATATGCCAGCACTGATTTATATAAGTGATTCTTCTGAACTGTCCACACCCAGCATGGCCAATGGGGCCCAGTGGTGGGGAATAATGGAAACTGAAGTCCAGTGATGGTTTCTTGGACTAAGGTTCAGCAGCATCCCCAAGGACTTCCTGCATACCTTTATCCTTCTCTCACATGCTCAGGTGCAAAGATTTCCTGGTTTCTTAAGCCAAAACCTCTGATGATATTTGAAGCAGAAAGATGCGGCTTACAGGCCCAGGAAATCCATCCTGCAGTTAAACACGTGAAAGAAAGGAGGGTGTGCTTAAGTGTGCTACTTATTTATGCTCATTACATCTGAACTAGTCAGACAGAATTCACACTCCAAGTAGAGAACTTATTGATGAGTAATAGCATTAGGAACAGGATTTCAATATGAGATTTAATGCAATTAATTTAATGCATGAATTACTGTCTCTAGAAAAAGAACAGTGAGTAGCTTCTCCTTTATTCAGTTATCATTAGCAGAAATTTAGGTTCTGTTTAAGTCTGATATACAATATAAGAAAAAGAGAAAATTTCTAGGGCACTCAGTTTAAAGCAGGGGTCTCAAACTTGTGGCCCGCGGGCCAATTGCCAGGATGGGCGGGGCACGGAGGAGGGGCCCTGTGGCCTTCAAAGCACCGGCAGCACCCAGGCCGGCCTCCGGGAGTGACAAGGGATGAGCGGCCCACCCCCACCGCGGTGGGTGGTGGAATACTTGATGCAGCCCAGCCCCACCCAGACTCTACTTCCAGCGGCCCCCAGGTAAGTCGAGTTTGAGACCCCTGGTTTAAAGCAAGCTGTTCTGTTTGATCTGGACTGCAACATAGCGCCAGCTTGGGACTGTATGAGCTGAAAGAATGTCTCTCAACCTGAAACTACTGGAATTACGACAGACATCTGAAGCCTTTTTCTGAGTACCACCTCCAAGGAAGACTCAGAGGGTGGCAGCATGGGAAAGGGCCTTCTCTATGGTGCCCCCTCAGTTATAATCTCCCTACTAAGGACTGCCTGGTTCTAATGCTGTCATCTTTTCAGTGCCCTCTTGTTCCAGACATTTAATGGGATTAAGGGTATTTAATAGCATGATGGGACATATAGCCCAGCTGTTTTTAACAGGCCTAAGCTGTATTAAAATAGTTTTAACTGCTGAATTGGTTTTAAAGTTCATATACTGGAAAAATGTTATGCTGTTTTATATTGGATTTGTGATCTGTGTTTTTAAGAACTGTTGTGAGCTGCCCAGAGAACCTCTGTCACTGAATGGTACTGGATGGTATAGAAATTAAATTAGTAGCAGTATTTAAAAGTAGTCAAGCAGCTGATTGTACTTCACTTCATGACAGCTTCATGTTCCTTTCAATTTTCTGGCCAAGTACACACTGGGGCTCTTTGCATGATATGCATTTAACCCAGAGTGAGCTGCAATGTGTGTGGCCACCATTTTGCACATGCAATCTCTGTTGAGGGATTAACAGATTCCCCTCTGTTAAGAGGGGAAACCCTTAGCTAACCCATGCTCTGTTGTTAAGCTCTGGCACAACCCACTTCACCATAGGTTAAACTACCTCCAATGTGCCACAGTGTGTGTTCTGAACCGGGTCAATGCAGCCCTCCTGTGATACAAAGAACTTGGAGACAAGCAGAGTCACTGGTATCATGAGAGTGGAGAGATACACTTCCTGGCTTACCTTTCCTTTTCCTTTTACTCTGGTTCCTAAATCATTCCAGCTCTGCCCACTGAAGGTTCGAATTATGATCTCACGGTCATGCAGCCTCTGAGGAGAAGCATATGGCATCCCAATCTGCACTGCCTAGTACACAAGAGGGAACAAGATGGGTTAACCACAGAGAAGTCCACCCTGGCTGAACCCCACAGTATACAGAGCCAGAGAAGTCCCCCAGGAGCAGACAGCAGTAAGACTGCTAGTACAAACTGTTCAATGCATTTGGCATACCATAACTGGCAAGTGATAAGGACTTTCAGCATGGTGACATTTTATCTTGCGCTGTTTTTAATACTTCCTTCTCACCCTCAGCCTTCAAAGATAGGCAAGGACATTTATCTAAATCAAGGTGGCTAATTCTGCGTCTGGGTGCCATTTGGGGTTAAAATTAGATCGTTCTTGAACATGGAATGCAGGGAGGTGAGGCAGAATTGTGAACATAAATATCTCTTAGGAAGTATTTTCTACAATAAGAGAGGCCTGGTTTCAAACCTGTCAATACCATGCACCCAGAATGTGGAATCCATTTGCCTTCTTCCCACAACTTCTACATATCTGATCAAAATAATGCCTTGGGCTATGTGAAAAGAGAAAGGCACTCTGTAGATGCACATAAAGACCCCTTCCCTTCACATGTCCCAGAGCTGGTTGTTGGCACTATAAACAGTTCTGGAGAATAAGTCAAATTAAGCTAAGTCTCCTCAGTACTAGAGATAAGAGCAAACAAAGCTGCCCAGCCATGACCACATTTAGCAAACTGGTAATTCCATACTTGCTTCCAAGTTGCAAGACTTCTGTGATTTAGCACCATCCCAGCCTGAACTTGTTTATGACCTTATGAGCTCTTACTGCTTTGAAATCAATCCTGTGAGGCTGCAGTTCCAGAACTTCACTTAGCAGGATGTCATGGTGCTTCAGCTTCAGCCAGTGAGGATCTGGGGAGCATTTTTGGAAGTGGATTGTTACAGAAGTAGAGGCAGCTCCCCGGGGAAAACAAAACTGGACACCACAAGCCAAAGAAACTCTGCAGCCTTCAGGGGTCACAGTAAAGCTTAGAAGATACAAACAGAAGCAGTGATACTTTCATAACAATCCTCCCTTCTCCAAAGTTCTTGCAGAGGTACAAGAATTTAAAAAACAAGAGTTCTTAAATCATTATTCTACACCCACTACAAGACCATTGATTACAGTGCATTTATTTGGCTTTGCATCATTCAGACTATAGCTTTCTCCAAATTCATGCAATAAATGTTCAGGACACTCCACAGCCTAAAGAAATCCAAATTTGAGCTATAGAGACTGGAAAAATGGGAGCAGGTAGTGTTAAAAAGGTGTGCATGGTGGAAGAGGAGGGGCAAGCTTATCTCATGGAGTCCCACTTCTGCAATACTAATTTCAGCTGATGATTGATTTGTATTTCTTATGATTTATCTTAGCTTTTTGACTTTGCAAACCTGCTTAGAGATATTCTCCAGATATAATTGGTAGATATAGTCAGATATATAGATTTTAGGCTCTGAGTGAGCGGAGGCCTCCGACAAGAGACTATCTGGCTCCCCCCACAAGTTTTGTTAGTACATTTTGCACACACAGCAGCAGCAGCTCTCCAGGGAATGCAGTAGCAGGGATACTCTACCTGCAAGAACAGGTAGCAGGAAGGAGGGCAGCGCTTCAAGACAGGCCAGCCACTACACCAGGGCCTGAGCAGCTTAGTGTCCACCTAGAACTCAAAGCATCATCCCCCTCAGCTTTTCAGGACTCCCCACAGGGCAGGCTTCTATGCTGAGCCATTTAGACAGCTGAGACTCCAACAGCTGCTTGAGGATACCAGGCCATGGTGCTGGGCCTGTCCTTTAGCATGGGTTTAGTTACGGGGAGGGCAACATGCTGTCCACAGACCACATATAACCCTTGGCCACAAATATACCCCCCCAGCTGAGTTGGCTGCTGCTTTATCAGCAAAACAAATGGCAGTTTGCCACCAAATTTCAGTAGGAATGGCTAAAGAGGGCAGACTTGACTTTAAAGGCTTGTTTTAAAGCTCTATTTGGCCTCTTTAGGCAACTGTCATGGTTTGCCACTGAAGTTTATTGGTGAACTTCCACTTGTTTTAGTGCTGTTATTAGTGAAATTTGGTGAGGCCCAGTGGCAGTGGGGGTGCAGCTTTGGGGGTTCCAGAGCAGGGGCTGAAATTGGCCTTGCACCATCCACAGTTGTCTACCTCATAGTTATCTTCCAACCATGTAAGAATTTTATAGTTGAAAATCAAGCAGGGTTTAATAAATGCAGGATAATAAATGCAGTCTAACAGTCCAGAAGAATCCATCTCTGCATTAATGATTGGTTGAGGAAGACATCAGGGTGCAGTGTAAATACTGTACCAGCAAGGAGTTAGCAGGACACACTAATACAATCAGCAAAACACAATGGATATGAAACAGTGAAGAATACCTATCCTTGCCAGCTTCAAGAAACAGTTTCGGTAATTTTTCTGAGTGTGAGCCGTCTGCAACAAATCAGAAAAGAAAGTGCAATGGGGAAATAAATGAAAAGCTTTGGGTGCTTCTCTAGAGATTATTCAGGCATCTGAGCTTTACTTCGAAAGGACTGGCCTGCGCTGAGTCACCACTTACCGCTGGAATATTCTCTCCTACAAGATGAATGCCAATCCAACTTTCACAATAACTTATGTGAGAATGTAATTATTTTTTTTAAAAAGATCACTGCATGCCTATGGCTGTGGCAATTTTAATTTTATAATACCAACTGCAAATAAAATAACCAAGACACTGGAACCATTGCTTTAAAAATTCACCCATCACATCCAGCTTTAGGAAGTCTTCAGGCAGGACTGCATTCTAGCACTCTCTCTTTTGCCCTGTCCTGCACAGGTTTTAGGCTCAGCTTTTAGCAATATTTAATTTAAACTGAACCTAATGCCTGTGCAATCTACCTGCTCTTTTTCTGTGCATGCCCACAGTTTAAATCACTAAAGATGACTATGAGAGAAAGGATCTTTTCTCAGTAGTAGTTTCCCACTTACGGAATGTCCCCACCAGAGGAGTTCCTGGCACCTACAGTGCTAGACAAAGAGCTTTCCATTTCCCACAGTTTTTAACAATATTTTAATTATTTTTTTAAATAAACCCTATATTATACTAAAGTTTTGACATAATTATTTAGCACTTGGAACATGTATTTCTTTAGTTCTTTGATTACCTTGGTTAGTGCTGTGATTTTTTTACAGTTCTGCTAGATCTCTACTTTGGAATAGGCATTCTTTTGTTTAAGCTTTCTTATAACTGTCTTGATTTTTCTTTTTAAAAGGCATAATTCTAGGCATATTTAGATGGAAAATGTCCAATAACTGGCTGGGTTAGGCGTCGGGGGCTCTGCTTGGCACTGGTTCCGTTCCTACCTGGCCAGCCGATTCCAGAAGGTGGTGCTGGGGGACTATGGCTCTGCACCATGGCAACTCTGCCATGGAGTGCCGTAGGGTTCCATTTTGTCCCTTACTATTCAAATGGCTGGGGACCAGGATACCTAAAGGAACGTCTTTTTCCCTACAAGCCCTCCCACCCCTTATGATCTGCAGCAGAGGCCCTGCTCCGGGAACCCTCCTTGAACGAGATTAGGAGAGAACATACCTGGAGGAGGGCTTTCTCTGCGGTGGCACCCCGGCTATGGAATGCGCCCCCTAGAGAGGACGGCCTGGTGCCAACATTATATGCTTTCCAGCGCCAGGCCAAGACCTTTTTATTCACCCAGTAGTTTAATGTTTAAAAGATTTTAATTATGTTTCACTGCAGTCGTGGGTTATTAGTTTTATTATTATTATTATTCTTGTTTGGGGTATTATATATTTTATACTGTTGTATTTATTGAATTTTGTTTGTAAGCCGTCCAGAGATGCATAGTGAGTGGATGGGTTAGAAATATCCCAAATAAGTAACTCCCAGTGAGCTCCATCCACCATGGCTGGCTATCACATGCTTAGAGTTATAGGCCTTTTGTTATTTAAACTTGCATGGGATTTTGCCCTTAATATCTTGTAGCTCACCCACAGAAGTCTCATTACTGAGTGACTAATAAATGAAACAAACAAATATGAACAGCAGCCACAAACTTCAATCATTCAGTGGTCCTTCATAATGGAAACCCCTCAGGAAAAAAGGGATGCATTGTCAGTTTCTCTGTATGCATTTCATAAAACAAGCTTATTTAATCAGCAGACAAACTGATAGTAAATCACACCATTTTATAACTCTTCCTCAAGCGAACAGCTGTTCAACAGACAAATAAAACCAAATAAAACCAATTACCAGGTTGCAGAGGCACCTCAGGTTCTCCTAGAGGATTACCACGGAGATGCACAAAGGGGAAGCTCTGGATCTCTGGAGGGACAGAGCGCAGCTTATTATTCTGCAGATCAAGCCTGGACAAGTTGGGAAGGCGGGCAAGAGATGCAGGAACTGTCACTAAAAGATTGCTGTGAAGGTGCAGCTGCTGCAGAGATTGCAAATGAGCTGCAAGTCAGAACACACATTAAAAAGAAAGCTAGAGAGATCTGCTTGATGCTTAACACATCTCATACCTATACAATTCATATTCATATTCAAATTCCAAATCTCTTTTAAAAAGGTACCTGGAATCTTGCTTCAAACCACCTCAATTTGCAATCAGCCCTCAAGCATGCATACATACCCCCCCACCCCACACACACAACTAGGATATTTATATGGAGATGCTTACTAGTATATATTAGTCAAGAGAAATGTCATTAACAAATATTAAAATAATCTAATTAACCAGCGCAGGGAGAGGAAAATCAGGCTTAATCCTCCTAGGTATTAGGATCATGGTTGTTTTCAAAAATGTAACTTATCAACAAGTGTTTTCTACTAAGCAGCAGCACTTCATATTGCCTAGGCACAATGCAGTCAAAATTGAGTATTTTAAAACACATGCTTTCAGTGTGTGCATCTTGCCATGCAAATTGGATTTGGAAGGGGCCAAGTCCATTGAGTCCAACCCCCTGCTCAGTGCAGGGCTCCAAGTTAAAGCATCCCTTTCAGATGGCTGTCCAGTTGCATCTTGAACATGTCTAGTGTGGGAGAGCCCACAACCTCCCTAGGTCATTGGTTCCATTGTCATACTGCTCTAACTGTCAGGAAGTTCTCAAAATCTCCTGAGTCCCAGTCCTGCACTCTTAACCACAGGCCTTATGCTAATCTATTGGATTTCTCAAGGATTCATTTCCCTTTTCTACTTCCTTATTTGTTTCACTTCTGTAACACTCAATAGCCAAAGCCCTCTGGATGGCTTACAGCTGTTCCTAAAAACATGACATAATACAATAAAAGTTATCATAAATTTTTCCATACATTTTTTGAAAACAGGTTAAGAATTTACAAACAATTTAGCAACAGACTGAGCAATACTGTTAAACACCCCCAGAATAGGTGCTCCCATCAAGCTATTAAAGATATATTGAATTTAAAGATATACTGAAGTGCCTGAGCACAGAGGTCCATCATAACTGGTGCCAAAAGGATGATCAGATTGGCAGGTGTATTATGGTGAGGAGATCATTCCACAGTGGTGGGGCTGCCACCGAGAAGGCCCTCCCCTTCGTAGTTGTCTTTTAACTTCCTTTGGAGGCAGCACTCAGAAGAAGGCATTTGATGTGGGTTTTAATGTCTAGGTAGTGTCCAGGCTGAAAAAGGTACCCCAACAAGTATTGCTGTTCCACTCTTTGTAAGGCTTTATAAGTTAAAACCAGCACCTTCGTTTGGACTCTGAAGTGCATAGGCAGTCAATGCAAGAAGACCAGAACTGTTGTTGCATGTTCAGAACTTCTGGTTCCAGTTATAAGTCTGGCTCCTGCATCTTGCACAATCTGAAGTTTCTGAACAGTTATCAAGGACAGCTCCACTGGTCAAAGTTAATGAGTCAAGAAAAGAGCAACCTGACTCCAATAAACAGCATGCAAATACATGACTTTGAAGCACAGAAAGATTCTAAGTCACATCCTCAAGCATTTTGGAAAT
>NW_025335468.1:5143503-5244768 GCF_004798865.1 Varanus komodoensis
ACCAAAACCTGATAATTTTCAGCCCCTGAAGGAGGACATTTCCAAAACGCATAGGGTGGCAATAAAACTTTTTTCAGCGGCACTTGGCATTTATTTTTCTCCCATTTGCTTCTTATGCCTTCCCCTCTAACTTGATTACTAAGAGCTAGGGAGACCCCCACTTTCTTTCTCTTATTTGAAAGCATCTTACCAAGGGAGTTGGGGATTCCGCTTAACAAATTTCCTGAGAGATCCAGCTCTGTGCAACTAAGCAGATTTCCGATATCTTCAGGAAGGGATTCCAGTGCATTTTCGGAAAGGTCCAGTCTCTGCAGTGCCACCAGCTCCCCTATGCTCTGTGGCAGACCTGTAAGTTGGTTCTTCATGGCAGAGAAGAATGTCAGCTTGGTGAGCTGGCCAAAATTCTCTGGCAGCTGCTGCAAGCTGTTGTGACACACCAGGAGACAGCTGAGGTTGGCCAGCTCAGTAATACAGGGTGGCAATGCCACAAAGGTATTGAAGCTGAGATCGAGATGAGTAAGGCAGCTTAATTCCCTGAACCTCTGTGGCAAGGATGCCAGCAGTCCTCTTTGGCTGGCACCAAATTCATCCCTGGTGTGACCTCCTGAAGCCAGAAAGGAAAGATGCAGGAAGAGCATATTTACTAAAATTACAGGTGATTATTCTTATCACAATGATTTATATTACCTGGCCTCACATACTGTAAACACATCCACTTCCTATGAAAGGACATGGAAGACTGGATGATTTATTGGAAAGCATAGAAAGGATTTGGGGAAGGAAGACACTTAAAAGGAACGACACACTGTAGTTAAGGGAATTTGCTCTGCATCTTTTGTTTTCAGACTCTGTGGTATTTAGAGTGCTGGACTGGGGATCTGGGAGACTGAGGTTGTAGTCCCTGCTCAGCCATGAAGTCCACTGGGTGACACTGGGCCAATCATAGACTCTTGTCCTAACCTCCTTCAAAGGGTTGCTCTTGGGTAAAAAGGAGAGGAGAATCTTGTAAGCTGACCTGGGTTCCTTGTAAGAGGAAGAAAGGAAGGGTATAAATATAATAATTATTATTATGCAGGTATATATCATACACACAGAGCCATTTTTTTGGCCTCCTGCCATAATCAGGGGCACCCTCTGACATCCCAAGATAATAAAATGAGGATGCCAAAGCTGCAAAATAACTATTTTTGCTACACAATTTTCTATTATTGGATATGACAAGTATGAACATACTATTCTGTTCATATTAAAGGTTGCCAGCCAAGCAGGTTATTATCAATATATGTTAAAGACATAGCTTTTAGAAGCTTTACATCAGCCATCCCCAGCCCACCAGATGGAGTTGGATTTTAAGTTCTATCATCTCCACCAGTATGGTCAATGGCCGTGGTGCCTGGGTATAATGGAAGTCGCAGTCCAACATGTCTGGAGAGCACCAGATTGGGAAAATCCACTCTGTAAAGCACTGAACACTTTCTAAAATAGGACCTAAGCATTAAGCACATGCTCACACTGCATATTGAAGCACATATGGCTGATTTCAACAGGATTGCCAATTTCTACCATGATTTTTTTTTACATATTGCTCAGAACTAATAGCGTGATTCCTATGAGCATATACTTAGATGTAAGTTTATTCAATTTGTTATATTTATATCCCAGCTTTCTTCCTTCCAAGGAACTCAAGGCAGCTTACATAAATTTCCTCCTCCTCTGTCTTACTCTCACAACAATTTTGTGAGGTAAGTTGGGTTGAGAGTCTGTGACAAGCCCAAAGTCACCCAGTGAACTCCATGGCTGAGTGGGGACTAGAACCCACATTGCTCTAGTTCCAGCCCTGCACTCTTAACTGCTACAACACACTGGCTCTCAATAGAATGGAACTGATTGCAATGACACTTACTCCCAGGTACATCACATTTCAGCCCCATATATTGCAATCTGAAGATGCAGGGAGGGTTAGAGTCCGAAGTTAGAAAGACAAATGGGGCACATATGGAAGATGACAAACCTATTCTTCTACACTTCAACAAAACAGACATTTTAAACGTGCACTGCATCTCAAGTTCCATTTCACATCCAGCACAGGGGCAAGGTGACCAAGGGTCATTTTTCTGATAGTGCCATGAGGATTTTGTCTCCACAACTGAATGCAGAACTTACTTTGCTCTTGGATATTTAAGCAGGATAAAGCAGAGCCATAAAGCATAACAATCAGTACAAAGATCTAAGCAAAATTTAATGCACCACACACACACTTATTAACCCAACCCTAATAGACTCATTAAGGGCAATTTTTGCACGCTCACAGATATCAAGCTATTGGCACAGGATGTCATGTTCAAATAGAAGCCCTGTTAAGGATCACAAAGCAATCTCACTGGCGTCACTGTTGAAGCAAGAATCCATTCCAAGCCAACTTGGAGAAGATTCGAAGAAAAATAACCTGTTATTTGTTCAGCTGAACTAAAGAAATTTTCCTTGTGGAAATCAAGAAAACCTTGAAGATTAGTTCTCCAAAAGAGTGGCGTTGTATGTCCATATGGCTTTCTGTCATGAGTGTGAGAGTGAACAGATAATGGAGTTCTTGTCATCTCAGGAAAAAATCTGTTTGTTCTTCGCTATGAGTGAGTCTAGCCCCCTTCCCCAAATAAGCAGGTGTTCTTTCTCCACCTTGAAAGAGTATGTTTCTTCATGCGGTGTGTGCGTGAGTTTTTCTGTTTTCTCCCGCCATCCCCCAAACCAAAAAGGTGTGGGTGCACATACACACATTTAAGAGATTCTGTACCCCTCCCATAACGAGCCAGTTCTGTAGCACTATCCACAGAGCTTCCTCAAAAGTCCAAGCTTGCCCACAAGGTTTCCTGATCTAAATGGACAGAGAAATGTATAAACAGCCAGAGGGAAAAAAAATAAAAAAACAGCAAGCACACAGTTACCTTTGAGCACGAGGGATTTCAGGCCCTTCAGCGTAGGAATCTTCGTCAGCGCAGAAGTGATGGAGGTCTCATTGCAGCTCAGCCTCAAGAACTCCACTTGTTCTACTTCATCCCTCCTTGCCTCAAAGAGCTTGAGGAACAGGTGACAGCCCTCTGTGTAGACGTCTAAGTTGAGCCGGTTGCCGGCCAAGCAGGAGCTATGTGGCTCCACAGCCCCCAAGGCACCCTCCTCCAGAGGGTCCCCGAGCTCCTGCAGCCCTGCCATCTTCGGGTGTTATATTGCCGCAGGCTGCTCATGTTCTGACTTGCCAGCCAAACAAAGTGTTGGTGGTACCACAAGTAATTAAAATGAACGATGGAGGAAAGAAGCAGTCTCTGGAAAGAAAGGGGGGGGGGAAGGCAACCACAAATTCAAATTTCTTTTCAGGCCCTAATCCCCATCCCCAACACATCGATAGCACTAGAGGCTTCCTATGAATTTTTCTCTTTTACACTGGGGGTACCCACGGGATTGCTGCCTGTGAGAATGAGAGAGTATTTACAGATTTACAGGTAGTTTCTCTCATGACAGCATGACATGTCCCCTTCCACACAACTATGACCACTGCGGTCCCTGATATGAGGGGTCACATACTTCCAGGAACTGTGGATGAAGAGCCAACTTGTGCCTAAAGAAGGGCACGAAGAGCTCAGTGCTTATAAGCACATATTACTTTAAAAATGCAGTCGAGTCGCAACAACATCCCACAATTCTCAGCATTCTCGATGCAGCCCCCTTAGCGGGTAGCCGACCTTCCACCCACCCACTTCTCGCTGTGGGCCTGAACAGGCCCGGTTATTTTCCCCTTCGTATAACCAATCCTTATTAGTTTTTCATTCAGCAGTTCGATGGCTGTTAAAAAAACCACCTGAACTAACGTCTTGCCTCTGGCTATTTTACGACACTTACCGTAACTCCAAACAAGACAGGCCGGAACGTCGTTCCCCCTTACTCGCAGATGGCTGGGGATGGGTTGTGATCTCTCCGCAAAGAGGAAAGGCAACTCTGCATGTGCTCAAAGGTACTTTAGCAAAGCTTTTGCAGAACTGACCTGGGACACTGAAAATCCGTTCCTGCGTAACCCTAACGCTGTAACATAAGATCCACTGATGTCGGCGGAACAACTTTCTGATTATCGCGCTTAGGATCAGCGTTTTGAGCAACGGAGGAAAGAAAACTCTGCAGGAAGTTTTCAGGAAGCGAGCAGAAAACTTGCCCCGAAGAAAGCGGTCACGTGCGGTTTTTCGTCCCTCCTCAATCTCCCCAAAGAAGTTTCCATTAAAACACACCGCCCAGTCCGATTCAGTCAACTGCGGCACACCACCCTTTCCCCCTGTAAGGACGCTTACCCGGGCTGTGACAGCATATTCTGATCGTCGTCGGGGGGGTCTTAGTTACCCTGATCCTTACCCACCCCTAAAAGCCCATCGCTGATCTCGCTGGAAGGGTTAGCCCAAACAAGCGTGCTCGGGATCGCATCGGGAGAGTCACTCGTTGAAGTGCGACGATGGATCGCAGCGGTATCCCGAAAGTCGCGTTTTGCAAAGGGCCAAGTTCTTTCTCTTAAAGGGGCAGTTCACCACACGCTTTCCTCTGCACGTTCCTAACACCACATGCGTGCTTCTTCGGCGCGCTAAGGGTTACTCAGGGTGTTCCGCGAGGAGAGAAAGCGCCAACTTTGGTTAGCGGCGGGATTTCGTCCATTGTGATCTGTCGCTTCCCAACAAGCGCCAGACGCTATAATGTTTTAATAACACCGCTTTTCAGGTGGTAAGCGCCGAGTGGTAGATTTTTGCGGACGAAATTCCTTATTTACTGTATTTATATTATTTCTGTGCTGCCTACCCAAAGCCAGCCAAGGCGCTTTACAAGTATGTCAGAAAACCTTAATCTAGGAAAAGGTAATAAAATAGTAAAAAGAGAATTAAAAGGCAGATCAGATCAGAGAGTTCTTCAGTGTGTTAAGTTAAATTAATACTTAGTCTGTTCTCACTAGGAATAAAAATCCAGTTTCATCAAAACGGTTAACTCATTTTCCAAGCTGTAAAAGCGAGCTTAGTGAATAAAGTGTCATCAGGATGCTGAACTACAAAACTGAAAAATGACACCTGCAGGTCCTGTGTTATATATCATAAGGTATGTTTCCACAGGTGATGCATATTTGCAGCTTGTTGTGTGCTCACTATGCAAGTACATATTTCCTTCCTATTGCTAAAACAAAATGTTCCTTTTAGATGTTAGAATGATTATGTAACTGAAGTAAAACACAAAACTTATATTTGTTTAAACTGCAAAATAAAAGGCATAGAGACAGAAATGAATGGGATCCACAACATATGGTGTATCCTCATCCCCTAACACTACTGTTCTTTCCAAATAGACCTTAGCCAGCAGTACATGAATTACAACTTCCACTGACTTCTGCTAACATGGTCACTGGCCAGGAACGTAGTCCAAAACATCTAGAAGTTCCCAGGCTGGAGTTGTATGCTTTTAATTGCATACCTAGGTATTCCCCAATTTTATTTATTTATTTATTTAAAACATTTCTATGCCGCCCCATTCACCGAAGCCTCGGGCGGCTCACAAAATAAAATTAAAATATAATACATTCCAATATACAACAAATTAACAATATAAAATAAGTTGCCCTGGCCAGATAAAATAAGCAACTAATATTAACAATTAAAATGATGTTTAAATAAAAAGGTCTTCGCCTGGCGCCGAAAAACAAATAATGACGGCGCCAGGCGAACCTCTCTGGGGAGCGCATTCCATAGATTGGGCACCACTGCAGAGAAAGCCCTCCTCCGAGTACCTACCCTCCTAATTTCTTCACGGAGGGTTCCCGGAGAAGGGCCTCTCCCGCAGATCTCAAGGGGCGGGCGGGCGTATATGGATGTAAGCGCTCCTTCAGGTAACCAGAACCCAAGCCGTTTAGGGCTTTATAGGTCATCACCAACACCTTGAATTGGGCCTAGACTTCAATGGGAAGCCAGTGAAGCTGACGGAGGACTGGAGTCATGTGAACATAACACTCAGTCCCCGTCAGCAGCCTGGCAGCTCTATTTTGAACCAATTGAAGTATCCGGACCGTCTTCAAGGATAGCCCCACGTAGAGCGCGTTACAGAAGTCAAGGTGGGAAGTCACCAGCGCGTGTGTCACTGTCGCCAGGCAGTCGTACTCCAAGTAGGGGCACAGCTGGTGGATCAGCCGAAGCTGAAGGAAAGCGCTCCTCGCCAGTGCTGTCACCTGAGCTTCCAATGAAAGCTCTGGGTCGAGGAGCACTCCCAAGCTGCGGACCTTGTCCCTAAGAGGGAGTGCAACCCCATTCAGGACTAAGTTCAATTCACCCTCTCCGAAGCCCGATCCGCCAACCAACAGGACCTCCGTCTTGTCTGGATTGAGCTTCAGTTTATTGGCCCTCATCCAGCCCATTACCGCGGCCAGGCACTGGTTCAGTGCAGCCACCGCCTCACCTGGATTGGTGGAAAACGAGAGGTAGAGCTGGGTATCATCAGCGTACTGATGATTCCGCAGCCCACACCTCCTGATGACCTCTCCCAGCGGTTTCATGTAGATGTTGAACAGCAAAGGGGACAAAATGGACCCCTGCAGTACTCCATGGCATAGCTGCCATGGTGCAGAGCCATAGTCCCCCAGCACCACCTTCTGGAATCGGCCATTGAGATAGGAGCGGAACCACTGCAAAGCAGTGCCTCCGACCCCCAATCCCGCTAGCCTATCCAGAAGGATACCATGGTCGATGGTATCGAAAGCTGCTGAGAGGTCCAGGAGGACCAACAGGGACGCACTCCCCCTGTCCTTCTCCCTGCACAGGTGATCGTACAGGGCGACCAAGGCAGATTCAGTACCTTACCTGGTAATCTGAAGCCGGACTGAAATGGGTCCAGATAATCAGTTTCATCCAAGCTTGAGAGCTTGAGAGCTTCATCCAAGAAATTATAGATGCCTCAGGGCAACAAAAAAGATCAGGGGCCTGGAGTAGCTTCCCAGTGTTTAGGAACGACAACTGGGACTGTCCAGCTTAGTAAAAAAAGGCAAGTAAGGGGAGACATGATAGAGGTGTTTAAAATAATGCATGATGTGGACAAATAATGCATGATGTCCCCCCCCCCCCCGGAAAAACCCAGGGTCATCCCATTAAGCTGACTGGTGGAAGGTTTGGGTCAGATAAAAAGAAGCCCTTCTTCACACAGCATATAGTTAAACTATGGAATTAGCTGCCATGAGAAGTGCTGCTGGCCATCAACTGGGATGGCTTTAAAAAGGGATTGGACAGATTCATGAGGGAGAAGGCTATCAGTGGCTACTAGCCTTGCTAGCTTATGTGCTAATACTTTTACCAGAGGTGACCTGCCTGCATGCACCAGTTGCTGATGTACTTGGGCAAGAGGAAGTCTTGCACCCATCCTGCTTGAGATCCTATGGGCAGCTGGTTTGCCACTATGTGTAGAGTGCTGGAGTAGAGGGACCTTTGGCCTGATCCAGCATGGTTTTTCTTATGTTCTCAGTGGTCCCAGTTTAGGATTCACTCTCACTTAACCACCTGAGTTTATTATATATGCATTGTGTGATTAATTATGTGATTTGATCAGTGTTTGAAATGATACTTAGGTTGCCTTTAAGAATTAAACCTTCCTCATTTATTTTAAAATGTTATAAATTACCCACTATTCACAAGGGATGCCAGAGTAATGTAAAATTGTAGGAAGATAAAAGTTTACATACAGATGCACCCTTGATAGTGTAATTATGGTTGCTATCCTTCCTAAACACATTTACTAGGGAGTGACCACCACACATCAAGATGTACTTTTAAGAATATGCTTTTCTAGGATTATGTCAATATTTATCATGGGCAGTGCTTTATAAACACACACAGGCAATACCTACATGGCATTTTTTTCTTACAAAGAATAGCTTTTTCTCTATTGTGAGTATAGGTTTAGAAAGTATCCTCAAACATTTGTAGCATGTTGTCCATCTGCAGTTTTCCACGAGTTGACAGGGAGTTCAGGCTAGGGTCATCTTTTGGCTCCAGGTTAAGACCTTTTTTGCCAAGGCTTGTAAAGACTTATCCGGATACCCAAGGCTTGAGCTCATCCATGTGTTTCACAGATACTTTCTTTGTGATTGTTTTTCAGCTGTTTTAACTTTTTAATGGCTGATGTGTATAACTTTTAAATGGTTTTTGATTTTACATTTTTAAATTGTATCGTATTATCTGTTTGATGGACTGTTGTAAACATCCCAGAGAGCTTCGGCTATGGTGTGCTGTAGAAATGGCTGCTGGTGATGACAGTCAGGGCTTCACCGGTGAAAAGCAGACAAAAAGACCTGTTAATATAAGAAAATATTTCAACTTACAGTGCATGACTACATATTACTATTCAGAAATAAGTCCCATTGAATTCAGCTGGAATTACAGAGGATCGCAGCGTTACTGGATGTTAGCGAAGGCCAGCACAGTCCTATGCGTACTGAATCAAAATCAAGCTGCGCCGTGTTCCGCGCGACACACGCGCATAGACGCGCGCCTAGAAGCCGCTGCTACCCATGCGAGCCCTGATTGGCTGTGGCTTGCACCCAATAGCAAACGCAGTTGTTGGAAGGTGCAGGGAAGAACCTTGCGCGGTAGGTCCCGCCCTTTCCTTTCCGCTGTCGCCGTGGTAGAGAGCGCACGTCCTGTGGCCTGGCCTTGCACGAAGCACGCGCTCAAGTAAGTCGGGTCGGTGGGCTCCTCACATTTCCCCGCTTCCCGTTGTAGTGGGCGCGTCTAGAACATGGGCAGGTTTTTTCCTGTTCGCGGCGTGGGCCTATCTGGTAGTGGTCAGGATCAGCTGATGCCCACGCGGGAAGGGGTGAGGAATGAGATGGCGGCCATGTGCCTTCGGAGTCGGCCTGGAGAGGGCCTATATGGGAAAAGAGTCAGTTGTCACAGTGGCTTGTGAAAAGTGCAGAGGTGTCGGGGTGTTGCAAGAATTAAAGTCTACGAACTGGTCAGGAGGAACAAATGCTTTGGAAGCCCGACGTATAGCAGGGCAGATAGAGCAGGAAGGGGATCTTTCCTAATATTTCCTATAAAAGAAACGAGGAATCGTAGAGAACGTTTGCTTTAAAATTGTTATATAGTACTGCAATATTATATTAAAAAAGCGGATACATTTTTTTTGGAAGGAGAGGAAACTACGGTTAATGTTTAGCAAGCAAACTAGTGAGAGGCTGCCTCCCTTTCCTAGCTGATTTTGACGTTGTGAAGTTTACATTTAAAAACTGCTTGCCGTGTAATTTTGTTTTCCATGAAGATCAGACCCCTCCCCCCCGAAATGAATTAATTCTAACTTAAGGACAGTCGATTGCTGAAGAAACACTCAGTACGATTTGGAGATGTGATAACAATATACAGTTCCCTTGAGGAATTCGTTTAGAAAAATGAACAAACAGCTTTTTACAGATATTGCTTCTCTTTCCAATATCCTCCTTTAAACTTGTATTTCATAGACGTTTAGTCCCAAATAGAAGCATTTTGCATCATCTGCTTCCTGACTCTTTAAAAAATAAAAGTCAAAGTAGTGATGTCAAATGTTGAGTCTAAGACCTTATGCAAATGAGAAATTGGTTTTACTAATTGCATTCGATTCTGCCCTGTAACGGTGAAGGTTTATTCAGTTGATGTGCCAAGTGTAGGATACCAGACGGTAGCTCCTAGGTGTAGCCAAAATTATGGGGATCCTATTCATATTACCCTGGAAGTTGAGGCAGTATCACTGATCTTTAAACCAGCTGGCCTATTGTATTTGATATCTGTAAAAAAGAGCATTTGATGGAAGTCATATGAGTAAGCATGGGCTAAATGTTTACGAAGTCACCTTTCTTTTTCCAGGATGCGATACATTGCAGCTTTCCTTCTTTCTGTTCTTGGAGGCAATGGGTCTCCAAACAAACAAGACATAAAGAAAATCCTTGACAGTGTAGGCATTGAGACAGATGATGAACGCCTAAGCAAGGTGAGTTGTAGATGTGTAATGTAGCACAAAAGGTATTCTTGTTTGACTCTGCTGTAAGTGACACTTTTAGATTCAGAGGGAAGGATGCTTATATCTTGGACCACTTCCTCTGTGAGACAGACAACTGTTTCTCTTGGCTGCATTCATCTAATTATCAACTGTGTGAAATTCAGGATTACATAATTTTGGGGGAGAATAATGAAACAGTTTTTTCTGGATACTTTCTGCGTGCTGTAACCCACCTTGTTGGGGGTTTCAATGTCCAGAATTAAGATAAATTGGAATAACTGTAATGCTGTACATTCTGTAGCCCTGAGCATAAATTGCTCAAAGACATTTTTCTCATCAGGCATTTCAATACAGTGAGTTAGATTAAACTAATAAGGTAGTGATTTTTAACTGCTGAGAAGTAAGCCCTATTGGCACTTACTTCATGATAAATAAGAATAGGATTATGGCAAAACATTGTTGCTTTTAGACCCAATTGAAATTAGTGGGTTTTAAGTAATTCATCAATTTCTCATATATTTTCAGTGGGTTGAAGTAAGACTATCTTAGTTGGGATCCAACCCTTTGTATGTAGTGGGAAATAAATTAATTGAATGCTTATTATTCATTAATAAAAAGGCATAATTGTGCTCCACTGAGTTTTAGAACTGCTTATCTGATGCTTATATTTCCCCTTCCAGCAAAGGCCCCCAAAATATGTAATAGTTTCCCTTGTATATACAATGAATATTTAGCTTCAGATATACATTTAATATAAATACGAATGCTGCAATGTAATTATAATAATGGTGCAGTGTTACATCCAGCCATCTACTACCATAGGGAAACATAGAGCCCACACTGTGACTGTGAAAAGCTTTCCAACATCACTTGAATATCATGTCTTAAATAAATCATAGCAGCTTGTACCTTGTGCTGGATGGCTTTTAAATATTCGAGCTGTGACCACAGCTTGCTGTGTTGACAGTCATAATTCTAAACCAGGCCATGGGTTATACAAGAGTTGTTCAGCCCTATGGGTTTGGATCCATGACAAAGCACAGTTGCAGCCTATATCTTCAGAACAGCTACCTGCATATACTATAGCTCACCATGCTTTAAATAAGACATTGTGGGCTGTTTGAGTGAACCAGCCCAATAAGCAGAAGAGAAAATGGACAGCTGTGCAGACTTGTGTAGTGTAGGAAAAAAGCATTTCACTGGGTATCGCCAAAATTAAGTACAGCAAGCTACAATCTTTCTGTCTTAATTCTTTTAGCATAACCTTGTGAAACAAAAGTACAGTGGTACCTTGGCTCACGAACTTAATCCATTCCAGACTCTCTTAATGACCCAAATTGCTCATGAGCCAAGTTAAATTTCCCCATAAGGTTCAGTGTAAATGAGGTTAATCTGTTCTTTAACTTTTTTTAATCAGAAAAACATGAAGAAACAAAGTGACAAAGAACAACAAAGATCACGGCCATGTCCCTGCCCCCCAGCACGACCGCACCCATCATTCCAGAGTGCTGGGTGAGGAGAGACTGGTGTGAATGCAGGTGTGCTCCGGGGTGGGTGCGATCGTGCTGGGTTGGAGATGGCCGAGATCTCGGTTGCGCTCCCGCAGGAAAGACAGGCGTGATCTCGGCCATCTACCCCCGACCCCCAGCATGATCGTGGCCATCTCCCCACTCGGGGGTGGGGGGTGAGGAGATGGCCGCAATCGCCATCGCCACCCAATGCGGAGTTCGCGACTGAGTCAAAATTTTTATGAAATTTTTGTTTGCGACCCTATTCGGTCATTAGCTGAGACGTTTGTAAGCTGAGGTACCACTAATACATGAACACCTTTTTTGCATTCAGAGTTAATTAAATGCAACATTCAAACCATTTGGCCTGACTCTGTAGCAGTTCAAGTTATTTCTTGTTACTCCAACTTTCCTTCTCCCTTTTAGTCACTTTGTGCTGGACTTTAGTGAACAAAGGTTGTATCTATTCCCAAAGACCAGCTCAAACTGAGACTCACATTTGAGGGAAGTGTGAGACTCACCCTTTGAGGGAAGTTGGGGTAGTTTCTGTTGCCTGGAATAGGAACAACTATCTTTTCATGATGTGTTTGCAGTTCATGCAGAACTCTGAAGGAGGATCTTTCTTGTGCATGTACAGCAGGAGAGGTTGTCAGGCAACCTGTGTTGTTCCCTAGATCGAACAAAACTATCTTTAAAAAGGAGGTTGGTTTCATGTGGGGGTAACATTTGATTTTTGTCCTACTTGTGGGTTTCCTGTGGGCAGCTGGTTGGCCACCGTGAACAGCATGGTGGACGAGATGGTGTGGCACTCTTCGTTCTTATGAAATCATGCCAGTTGATTATTAGAATGTTGCATTTTTCTGTTTATAAAAACAACTCATTGGAATGTATGACTCAAATGGGAATCCATGCAAAAGTCACAGTACAACATGTTTAATAAAGGATATTTTAACCTTTCTAAACTAGCTGTCAGAAAAGTGCCTTGGGATCACTATATTTTTCTTTAAGTACAGCTTCAGTAATACATACGAGGTTGTCTAAAAGTTCACTGTGGCACAGTGCAACTTCTGTAGGGAAACAAGGCCAATTGTTTATAGAAAGTGTATTGAACTCACTTTTTCAGTTTTGGGGCCCCAGATTGTTAGTTTACATTAAGAATGTGGGTAATGCAACAACTGTTAACTCATCTCAGCCTAACAGTGAAAGAGATACATATCCCACCATTAAGATGTGCAATATCAGGTTTTGCAAAAATCCAGCAGAATGGTGTTTTTTCAAACAGAATGATCTGCTGTTCAGAAGCAAGTATTCTGTTGTCTTGTATACAAATAGCATATTTCATAACTGATGGTGGTTGTCAGAACCTTAAAAGGAAAATTTGAACTTTTTTCCCCATAGACTTGCATAGGAGCATGCTCTTATCTTTGTTCACGTATTTGCTAGCTCTTAATGGATATTGCCAAATTAAAAGTTTAGAGGTTCCTTAAATAAAACATTCAGAAGAAACAACATTTATGCAGCATTACGTTTGTGTATTGTACTGTTTTGAGCTTGGTTCTGTATAATGTTGCAGGCCCCTTGTTTAGAATCCATCTCCCATTTTCATCTTCATTTTAGTTGCATCCAGTAAGACAGATATCCGGGGCTTACCTCCAAAAACAGCTTGTCTGGTTGTGGATCCTTTAACCTAACTCAGAAGCAGCAGCAACACATGCACATATGTGATTAAGAAAAATAACTAAATAGGCTAGGGACAGGTTTGGGGCATGATGGAATAAAGCCTAGCTAGCCGACAGTAATACAAGCAGAGCAACTATTAATAACTCTGTTTTAGTTGGGGTGCATTTATAAGTGTCTGCATGAAAACTTACTTAGTTAAAAACAAAGGAAAGGACAAGAATGAAGGTACTTACATTGTGAATCCTATTGCCCCTCTTTCTTTTCATTTGACTTGGGAAGCATAACTTATGGGGATTGATATTACAGGTTGCAGAGGGAATCCCGTGCCCTGGGAATTCCATGTTTTGAATATTGGGTGCAGTGTACACATTAAATAAATAAATAAATAAATAAATAAATAAATAAATAAATAAATAATATCTTTTGTGAAGATAGCACATCTGAGTGCTTCTCTCCTCCCTGGCCATACACATCCTAACATGGTTTTAGTGAGTGTGGGATATGAAGCATTCCATCCTTTAGTTCATTACTCTTAGAAGATTTCTTAGATAATGCGTTCCTTTTTTCCACAGGTCATTAATGAGCTGAATGGGAAAAATGTTGAAGATGTTATTGCTCAAGGTAAGTTAAATGTCAGGAATGGTTTGGGAAGGGAACATAGTGATACCTTCAACATTGAAGGCATCAACTGAGAACATACAACTCACTTGAGAGGCTTCTGACTATCTTGGTTACATCATGCCAACGCAAAATGTGTTGGTGTGCATTCAGTGACCTGATTTGGGTGGTACTGGTTGACCCAACTCAGATGTTCATGGGCACCATGGCTTATCATGGGTTTAGCTCACAGTGAATTGCACTATATTGTCTGAACCAGTCAGTATGCCCTTCTGCAATGAAAAAGAATGTTTGGAGTCAAGCAGGGGAAAGGATATCATTAGATTGCAAAGTGATGCTTCTTGGCTTACCTACCTTTTGCACTTTACTCTGGTTCCTAAATGATTCCACTACATCCCACTGAAGGTTAGATTGTGACCTAAACCCACACTTTCAGAGTTCCCATGGCACAACTGAAGAAGGAAAAAGAATTGTGGACAACAGGCTAAATATGAGCCAGCAATGAGATGCAGCTGCAAGAAGGGCAAAACTTGGGATGCATTAATAGAAGTAGTATTTGCAAATCATGAAAAGTAGTAGTTCCCCTATACTCCTTACTAGTCAGACCTCATCTGGAATGCTGTGTCTAGTTCTGGGCACCAAGATTTAAGAAAGATGCAGGAAAAAATAGGGTCCAGAGGAGGGCAATAAAACGGAAGTTTGGAAACACTTGCCTGATGAGGAGAGACTGAGAGAACTGGGTATGTTCAGCCATGAGAACAAAAGATTGAGGGGGAACATATTCTATAAGTACCTCAAAGGCTGTCACAAAGAGGAAGGACAAGATCTCCTCTTGCTGATACCAGCATGTAGGACACAGAATAATTAACTCAAGCTGCAACAACCCAGATTCTGGCTAGGTATCAGGAGAAGTTTCCTCACTGTTGGCAATAGACAGTGAAACCAGCACCCCAGAGAGGTAGCGGGCTTTCCCACACTAGAGACATTAAAAAAGAAACTGGACAACTATCTGAATGGGATGGTGTAGATTGGTGTCCTGCAAGAGCAAGGGGCTGGACCTAATGGCCATCATGACTCCTTCCAACTCTAGCATTCTGTGAACTCCTGTGCAGGAGCTGGATATGCAAAATGGTGGCTGCGTGCACACACTGCCTTGTCGTGACAGCCTTGCCATGCTTTTTTAGTCCACTGTGGGCTATCATGTGAACCGGGCTATTAATTTTAGAACCCTCAAGCAATCATTTTGTAGGAAAGTCCATTATTGGAACAAGAGTGGAAGTTGCCACACTGAAACACTTGGTGCTTCTTTGTACTCTAAAAGTACCACCAGTTGCCATATTGTATCTTGTCAAGATCTAAATGACTAAAACTGGTCACACAGCTGCTGTGCCACAGTGTTTCATTCTGGAATTATCAAATGGCCAAATGTCAGTCACTTCTCTTTATGGAGACCAGCCTCACCGACCATTATCAACAAATATATGTATTATTTATGGAATATTCTGTGAAATGTAACATGTCCATCCTAATACCCACAGGTTCATGCTGGTATTTGCTGGGTTTCGCTGGTGGACTATATTACTTTGGGAAACTTTCATAAAAACAGGCGTGCACTGTTGCCTATCCATATGGAAGGTGTTCTCAACATATAGAAAAAGTTAGCTTTGATTTAATAAAAATAAATGCTAATGTTAATGTGGGCTGAACAGTTTTTTCAAAGCAAGGTTTATCTCCTATTTTGATGTGTGGCTATTCATAAGAAATGTATGTGCTTCTGTTACTGCTTTACTAAATTCTTTCTACCTGGTGCTTTGCCTCCAAATTACACAACTTGAAGCTCTCTGTCAAAGATTCTGTGGTTTGGGCTAGTTGTCAGGGATTGTGGGTGTTGTATTTTAAGATACCTGGAAAACATTAGGTTGTTTATCTCTGTGTCTACTGTATATTCAATAAATCACTTGGTGAGGTGCTAAAGATATGACACCACCTGGGGAAAAAACCTGGGGGGAGGGAACCATCTGAGTATCCTAAGGTCTTGCTTTTTTGTCCCAAACCACTATGTATAGGTCTGCTTAGACATTTCAGAATCCAAGATTCAGTATTGCCACCACTGAGCTTTTCTGCTAGACCTCTCTTGCCTTATTTGTTCTTTGCTTCCTTATTCATCTTGTTGAACTAGCAGCAAGACCTTAAGTTCACTTTAGGATGCTCTCCCCTTTTCTCACAGTATTCATCTTTCTGTTAAGTGAACTCGCTCCTTCCTAAGTGCTGCAAAATGCTTTGGCTTTGTCGTCTCTGCAATTCAAACAACTTTATCACCTTCCATTGTCGCTTCTGAGGCACCTCTATCCAGATCTCATTGGCAAAATTATTTAATCTGCTTGCCCATCCTCAAATCCAAGTATTGGCTTTAAGACCATGATTGTGTCTCATTTTTCTGTCATTTTCTGATGTTTTCTGTCTGTGACCTTCTTTAACTACTACACAAAGAAGGTCTGCTTATTTAAAAACATTACTGTCTTTATGCCTTTTATGTGTTTATGCCTTTCTAAATGTTTGAGTGGTGGCACCACTTTTCTTCCTATGAAGTCCTTACTTCCTCTTCCATGCTCATATCCCTTTACATCCAATGTTATATGTATTATCATCTCCTTACCTTCATTCATTATAGTGGCCCACCTTCCTGGTTTCATTATTGTCCTGTATAATGAGGTATCATTTAAATGGTGATGCCAAAAGAACAGCTACAGTAATAAATACAGCCCTATAATTAATCTTCTAATACTGTTAGTATAGGCGCAGTCTTCTGTGGGAGAACTGGCAAAGTTAGATCTGCTTAACAGTACTTAATTGGGGCCTGCATATCTATTTTTAAGGAAGCTTTAATACTTCTAAATGATGACTGACATTAAATGTACTTTGAGAATATGCTGAACTGGTTATAAAACATGTTTTCTCTTTTGACCCCAGGAACACCATGGGATTGTTTAGATTATGTATTCCTAGAAATAAAGAACATATTGCCACTGTTGAAATATTCACAGTGCTTATGAAAGCCAAGGGAAGTGGTATATTGCTAACTTCCCTGGAATAGCTGGCATTAATCAATAGCAAGTCTTCAAATCTCCAGGGTGCATCTATCATGTACTGTGCAACTTCAGAAATTACTCCTTGCCCCAGTTCTGGATTTGGCCTTATGCCACTCATGGAAACAGATTGGTTTCACCAGTGCATGCAGGGGAGCGGTTGGGAGTCACAGTTTTGATGGGCTTGGTTTAGATGATGAAATTAGACTGAGAGAACTTGAAGTTGTTGTTTCTGGCATTTGGTGTGGGACTGGTTGTCAACAGGAATTGCTCTAGAATTGGTGACATGGGTTCAAGGTCAACAACTAGAGGGTCTTGTGCCAAGGCTGGTCTTCCAGGAAGTCATCTACCAAGGCAGTTGCCAGGCCACTCAGAGTTTCTCCTCTTCCTGTCTTTGTCAGAAAGGTTTTTAATATATTCTTTTATCTGTTTTAGCTTTGTACTGTTCACCACTCTGGAATCTGCCTAGATATGGAACAGGACGCAAATCCTGTAAATAAATCAATACATATGATCTGGCCGGGGCAACTTCTTCTTCCTTCTCTTTCTCCTCCTATATTTTTATTTTATACTGATAATTTTAATTTTGTATTTGTAAATCAATGTATTTTTTTGTATTTTTATATTTAATGGTAATTTATTATGTACTATTGTATTTCAATGTATTTTATCATGTTGTAAGCCGCCCCGAGGTTTCGGCAAGGGGCGGCATAGAAATGTTATAATAATAATAATAATAATAATAATAATAATAATAATAATGTGGTGAGATTGAGGAGGTAGCCAAGGCTGTGGTAAATGGGGAACAGTGCAGAACTTGTCCAGTGCAGACTGATGCCTGACTCAGGAAGGGCCTTGCAGCAAATTTAGTTGCCAGGATTCTTCCTGGGTGCCTAAATGCGGCTTTTGTTTTTCCTGCCAAGGCTATTTCTACACACAGTGCTTCATTTTTCTGTGTTTCTATCAGGTCTCACCAAGCTTGCCAGCATGCCTGTTGGTGGGGGTGTAGCAGTCTCTGCTGGAGGTTCCGCTGCACCTGCTGCAGGTACTGCACCAGCTGCTGGTGAGTGTTTGTTTGTTTGATTTATATCTTGCTTCTTTTTAAAAAGAACTCAAAGTAGCTTACATTATTCTCCTACTGCTCTCAGTCTTAGTCCCACAGTAACAACCCTGTGAGGTAGGTTAGGCTGAGAGTCTGTGATTGATGCAACGTCATCCAGTTGGCTCCATGGCTGAGCAGAGACTAGAACCCAGATTGCTTGAGACCCAGTCCTGCACTCTTAACCACTACACCAAACTGGCTCTCTGTACAGAGTATGATATATCATGATTAAAAACCCAGCTAAACAAGCTGGGCTAACCTGCTGCAGGTAGGAATGGAGAAAGTTGATATTAACCTAAATTGTAGCATATAATTATCACAAAATAAATTGTTGACTGGCCAAAACATAGGATCCAATATTGCCTTGGTTAAACCTAGCCAGTTCCCATGCTCTTTCGGTAAAGAAAGCTTATCTTTGAAAAATTGAAAAAGCTGTATCACCAATTACACTTATAAAAATTTACAGAAAGGACATTTTAGTTGTTTAACGTTCAGATGGATCCTCCTCAGCTCTGATGTCCCATGCTTTCTCTGGTTGACATTTGGCCACATCCTTTTAGTCTTTCAATCTAGGTGACACTGTATATCAATGTAGAAAGTGGAACTTCAAAATAATTCACCTCTTCAAACACCATCCCAGGCATCCTAGTGTTCTCCTGATGTTTTGAGCTACAATTCTGATTATCTCTGCCCATCGGCCCTGCTGGCTGGCTGGCGCATACTAGAATTGTAGTCCAAACCATTAGCAGGGGTTTCAAGTTGCCTGTTCCTGTCCTATCCGGCTTGTATTTGAGTCTAAAGCAACTCAATGAAAGGCAACATCTGCCTTCAGCAATTCCAGTAGTGCTTTTGTGCAGATTTTTTTCTAACTCATAATTATTTGAACCACCTATTTCATGTTTAAGCCAAATAAGCATACAAATAGGTTGCTTTGAGGATTTCCAGCTAACTGTAAATTATTTTGTCTTTGCAGCAGAAGAAAAGAAAGAAGAAAAGAAAGAAGAGTCTGAAGAATCAGATGATGATATGGGATTTGGACTGTTTGACTAAAAACATCTTTGAGTTAGTCTGTAATAAATTTTTAAGATTATGCATTGTTGTGGCCTAATTTATGGGCATGAGCAGAAGAGGCATCATGCAAGAAACTTAGTTGCTTTGATATAATTATATCAAAGTTTTCTCTCTTGTGTTGCATTTTAAAGTATATGTTTCTTTTAAAATGGTCCTTTCCATTAAGACGAACCCTTCCATTCCTGGAGCTCATACTTGGCATTGTCATGGTCAGGTGTACTTGAACTGGGTTTAAGGAAGTATTTCAGTTCTTTGATACAGGTTGATTTTCTCAATATCATTTAACCATTTTTCGTACACTGCTCTGTGCTGAGATTGTTTGCTTAGCAAAACAAACACAAGAGACAGTTCCTATAATATTGCTGTCTTCTAGGCTAAGAGCTGTGCAGTTACAGAATATGTGCTTGCCTGTGAAGGAGATGGGAAAGCAGTACAACTGCAAGAAGTTATTGTGGTGTTGCGTTGCTAGGACTTGACATTGAAGTAATGGAAAAATACATCAATTATGAAAACAATTCTTGTATTCTTCATGTTCTAGCCTAGGTGAAGATGTGGAAGGGTAACTAGATCACCAGTTTACTGTCTGTTTTGAAGTCAGTAATATCTGAACAGTGTCTAGTTTTCTGCTGTCCATCCTGTTCATGAGGATGTTTGTGGCCTGGAAAAGATTAGAGAGCAACTCTGTGACATCACTAATTTTCCTGGATCTATTTCTTTAGCCTGCACTACTCTTGTTAACTTGCAAGGCACTCTCTTCCACAGAAGTATTCTCAGCAGCTTTGTATGAATTTTGTTTTTCTCCTCACAAGGAGTTTGCTTAAAATGTATTCTCAATTTTAATAGGTCTCAATACATTTAACTCTGAATTTCAACATTGCTGTGCTTATTTTAATGTAGCTAAAATTATACCCTGGCAGTTACTTGCTGCTCAAGAACACACAAGTCAACCAGCCATCCAGCAGCTCTATAGGAGGCTTGCCTAAGAATTGCACAACACCCCCAGCAGGTCTTCAACAAAAGTATTTGTTTTCCCCCAAACAAGCAATTCAGCAAAGTGCAGTAATACTTAATTTACTGAATAATTCTGTACCTACTTCTTGGAGGAAATGCACCTTCAAATGATGCTTTGCTGTAGTCTGGGATGGGCAACATGCAGCTTATGGGCCCCATGAACCCCCCCCCCCAGCTGCTTGTGGCTTCTGCTATATTCTGCTATCACCACCGAATTGCTGCTGTAGTGACAAACATTGCACTGATCAGCAAGGAACAAGACATGCATCTTGTTTTCATGCTAGCTGCAGTGGGAATTGGTTCGGAGGAGGACATGTGATGTGTGCCTCCTTGACCCCCAGGACTTGCTGACTTCCTGCTATGGCTGAACAGCTGGTAGATGTCATTATACACTGTGGCGCACAAAAGGCATTGTGCTCAGTTTGCCATTTCCAATGCCTTTGTTTGGTAGCATGCCTGAGCAGAAGCTATATGGAAAGCTTGGAGGGATGCTTTCCACGAAAGCAGATGGCATAGAACTGGATAAAACACTGCTTTGGCTCAGAGAAATACAGTGAGCATAACAAATGCACAAATTTGTTTTGGCGGCATCTCTTCCTCCCCCCTTCACCTCATGAACATTGTTAAAAACATAGCTCCTGCTCTCCCAATAGCTTCTACACTAGCATAAGCTAGGGCATACTGCTTAGCATACCCTTATGTCCTAAGCTGGCTCAAGTGGGAGTGGGTTAAGGCATGAGGCAGACTTCTCATTTCTGTCCTCTGGCTGGACTCAGTGTGCAGTTTGTCTTAAACTAATAATTATAAACTGACAGCTGTTCAAGAGGAGCAATGATGGTGGCAGTAATGGCTGAAGTAAATGAGGTGAAGTTTATTTCAAACAGCAAAGTAAATTCAGGCAAAGCCGGTCTATGTATATAGCATTTTATCTTTGAAAGTTACCATCATATTTTGAGATGTGCTACATCCAAGTAACATGAGCTTTAACTCAAAGCTGAAGGTGCCAAAGAGTTGCTCAAAGTAGTGAGTTACCCAACAAGGGAGTGAATTCCAGTCTGAAATGAATTTTTTATACAGCTCAGCATCCAGTAACACAAGGAACATAATTTCTTCAGTACATGTATGCTGTGCCTTGTTAATAGAGGTTGGCCACACTGGGAGTTGTAGTCCAACATACCAGTAGGACACCAGGTGGAAGCAAGCAGAGACAAGTTATGTTAAACCTGTAGTAAAGAAATAGTTTTAAGTCCTCACCCAGCTAAAAACTTACAAGAAATGGACATGAAAAATCATGAGGTACTGTATGGTGGAAACAGCTCCTTTAGATTCATTGGATCGGTAGCAGGGAGATCAGGAGGAGAACTGGCATAAAACAAAAATAGAGCAGCTCGTGCCTTGGGCAGAGTGCAAAGGCCATCCTGTAATTAATTGGATTTCTCAGATAGGCTCTGGAGTTAAAAACTGGCTGGTTCTTGCTGCTAGGGTGAGTGATGACGTACCAACATGCCAAATGTTTTCATATACAGCAAAAACAACTTTTGACATTTTTCAGTGAGTTTGGTGCTGCTGAGGCATGTACTTAACTAGGGGTCAGTCTAAGCTCTTACGATTTTCTTTCTAACTACTTAACCCATAAACAGGTACTTGGTTATGAGAATACAATATGGAATAGAGGCACTAAGATAGCTTCTGCTGAAACATTTAGAGCAATACTGCTGTGATTGAGTGTGGAAAGAAGTGACTTTGAGAGTTAATCCTCATGGGGGGAGAGAACTAGCCAACATCCCTCTTGCCTCATTAGAGCAGCAACACAACAAATGTTTCTTCACATTCTGTCCCCTTGCCTCTGCCCAATAAGATAGAAAAAAATAAATCTTATCTACCCAGGACAGAAGTCAAAATGGCTCCACCTTTGTGTTGTTAAAACAATAGCACAGGCTTCAGGGGAGATCAGAGTTTAATTCTAGAGACTGAGTGAAGATTCCAAATAAATACACATTTAATCCTCAGTTCACTGCATCTTGGTGGAAGGCAGGGGGAGGGAGTGGCACGATGGGACTGGATGAACCTAGGCATCATGTTCTGCATGTTAATCGGGTTTTAAGAAAAAGGAATGGAACTGCCTTCCTCCACCTGATGCCCTCTGGATATCTAATGGATTTGCTGGCAACTGTTGAGGAGAAGTGCCATCCGTCACATTTGGAGGAAGGCTGGAACAGAACGAAGGAGCCAGGGAGCAATTCTTGGGATTCTTGTCAGAGCCACATCAACATTTCACATCATGGTTATGAAGATGGGCCTGGCACATCATCCAAACATACATCCCAGAGCAGTAGGCAACCTGGTACCCGCTCAATGCTTTGGCTTACAACTTCCAGCAGCCCCAACCAGCATGGCTAATGGGCAGGACTTATGGGCACTGTAGTCCAAACACCTGGAGGATGTCAAGTTCCCCTTAATCCTGGAAAATACTTTGTACATAAAAGTGTTGTTTCAGCTACAGGTTCATCAGTTTTCTTTCTCTGCTGTGATTGAAATGTTGAATACAAAAGCGTGGTAGTTAATCTGCACTTTGTGCATATTTAGGAGTTACTGGAAGACATACACATCCAGTATCTAGTTATCACTAGATAGTAATTAAGATTAAGGCAAGTGGTTATGATTTAGTGAGTCATACACTTGTCCTTCAGGAACAGGGCAACCAGGGAAACATACAATTTAAAAAGATACAGACTTGACTCATGCTTGGATTGCACAGAAGTTTAGAAAGTCTAGCTTACTGAGTGACTCTGGGTCAGGTGCTCCCTCTCAGTCTAACCTACCTCACAGGGTTGTTTGTTTGTTTGTTTAGAAAATTTCTATGCCGCCCCATTTGCCAAAGCCTCAGGCGGCTCACAAATATATCAATTAAAATATTAATAAGAATATAAAACAAGTTAACAATATAAAATAAGTCACCCTGGCCGAAGAATAAAATAAATAAATAGTATTAACAGTTAAAATGACGTTTGAATAAAAAAGGTCTTCGCCTGGTGCCGAAAAACAAATAACGACGGCGCCAGGCAACCTCTCTAGGGAGCGCATTCCATAGATTAGGCGCCACCACAGAGAAAGCCCTCCTACAAGTATTTACCCTCCTAATTTCCTTCACGGAGGGTTCCCGGAGAAGGGCCTCTCCCGCAGATCTCAGGGGGCAGGCAGGCAGGCATATATGGACGTAAGCGCTCCTTCAGGTAACCAGGACCCAAGCCATTTAGGGCTTTATAGGTTATCACCAACACCTTGAATTGGGCCCGGACTTCAATGGGAAGCCAGTGAAGCTGACGGAGGACTGGAGTCATGTGAACATAACGCCCAGTCCCCGTCAGCAGCCTGGCAGCTCTATTTTGAACCAGTTGAAGTATCCGGACCGTCTTCAAGGATAGCCCCACGTAGAGCGCGTTACAGAAGTCAAGGTGGGAAGTCACCAATGCGTGTGTCACTGTCGCCAGGTAGTCGTACTCCACGTAGGGGTGCAGCTGATGGATCAGCCGAAGCTGAAGGAAAGCGCTCCTCGCCACTGCTGTCACCTGAGCTTCCAATGAAAGCTCTGGGTCGAGGAGCACTCCCAGGCTGCGGACCCTGTCCCTAAGAGGGAGTGCAACCCCATTCAGGACTAGGTTCAATTCACCCTCACTGAAGCCCCACCTGCCAACCAACAGGACCTCCATCTTGTTGTGAGGATAAAATAGAGTTATGTAAAATGCCTTGAGTTCCTCACAAGAGGATATAAATGCGATGTAATAATGACAATATATACTCCTTTCCTTTGATATCCTGTATTTGCAAACCCTTTGCAAATTCAACTTGAGCCACCAACAAAGGGTCCAAATACAAAACATATCACGACAATTCTGCTAAATGCTCCTAGACAGGCTTAGGGGAAGAGCAGAAAACTGAAGGTCAACACTATATAATTAATAGATGTATTGAAATTGATTAATAGCAAACGATCTGTCTTTGGAAAGTCAAATCAAACTGAATCATAGCCCACATGAATTATCCAGGCAGATCTTATCCAAAGGGTTAGAGGGTTCATACTGATAATTAACAGTGCTAATTGGGAATGCAACCTCACAAAAACTCTAAGTCAAATGCCATCTGTTTACTTAATAACATCTGTGAATAATTTACATTAAATTTATATGCAATGTACCAAAAGAAGTCTTCATCCAAAATGACTTTCCTGAGAAGGCCTGTTGAAAAATGTAAGCTTTCAACAGGTGCTAAAAACCAGAAAGAGTTGGTGCCTGTCCAACTTGTAGTGGTAGGGACTTCTCAAACACAGGCACTATGATAGAAAGGCCCTCTTTTGGGTCATGAGGAGAGACCTCTGAATCACAGGGTGGGCCAAAAGCAGGTATACAGTACTGATTGGGTCATGCTTAGTCTCTTAGGTGCTCAAAGTATCCTCCATCAATGTTGCAGCACTCCTGGAACCTGTCCCTAAATTCTGATTAGCATCAACCTCTATAAATGTTTACGAGATGAACTTCAATTCATCCACTGTGTGAGGTCCTCCATGACCTGGTCAGTACTATATACTTACTTTTGCACCACCTGTATAGTCATCTCCAGTGCAGATACAGAGATGGCTCTCTAGACAGGAGAGCTGCCAAAGCTCAAACCTGAACATCTTTCAGAAGCACCCGAAGTCATTCCTGTTTCAACTGATGTGCAGGGCACAGGATTCAGCTGGGATGAGGTGCTGCCTTAGTGGAATTCCTATTCTGTGGTTGGCATTTGACTTTCATTTTAAACATTTCTCTGTTTCCCCCTAGCTTTTAGAATAAGACTAACAGAAGGAAGAGCCATCCTGCTAGCCACCAGAAGTTATTTTGTGCATCCAATCCTTAAAATGATGCCATTATTATTATTATTACTATTATCTTAATACAGTTCTTGAATGTGGCATGCTATTGGATCTACTAATGTCTTTCAACAGTTGCTATTGAAAGGAGGCAAGCTGGGTTAGGACATCGCTATTGGGGAAGGTAGTTCATCCTTCTCCTCTCTCTTCCCCATTTCCCCAGATAAAATTCCTGTCCAGGTTGCTGCAGCCTTGCTAGGAATAAAAGAACAATACAAATGCAATAGGATCCCTGTATCTGCAGGGGATCAGCTCTAAGCCCCCTAGCAGATGCCTGAAATCACAGATAATAAACAATATATGCTGTACTGTATTTTAATATTTTTGGACCACAGTCAGCCATGGTTAAGTGAAACCATGGTACCTGTAGCAGCAGATATGTGGGTTTCACTGTACTTGATTTTGTCTCCCACAAGCACAGCTTTTGAGTGTGGGAGGGGTGTTTGAGAAACTGAGAGGTAGGAGGGGCTAATTCTTCCTAGCATTGATGCCTCAATTCAATTTCCCATCCCCTCTATTGCTTCTGAGAGAAATCTGGAGATTGTATTATACAAACTTATCAAGGTCCAATGTCAGTTCTAAAACAACTTATTACAGGGTGTGGAATTGTGCCATTTATATTCTGCACTTTATTCCCAGTGTGATGCATTGTTAGTTTCTCCAGACAACCGTCCATATATATACCTTTTTCCATACACATACTCGTATAAACTTTTTATCCCTAAAGTCAAGTATGGTCAACTGATCATTCTGGCCTCAGGGGCATTTTTAAAATTGGATCCTGCCAGATTTTAATCAAGAATAAGGGTCTGCCTAGCTTCATTTGGGAAAATGAAAGGGAAAATGCCTACCACACTTCCATTGCTCTTTTTCAGATTATATATACAATGATCCAACACATCATTCATGATCATGAAGACCTTATGGTCAGGTGGTGCCAGTACCATGGAGTTTATGGAGGAAAATAAAAATGCAACTCCAGTCCAGAAATAAAACGGCCTGGAGACAACACAAGCTGGCCCTTATTTAATTTAGTTGACAGCCTCCTCTCCAAGTCCGCATTTTTCAATGGTCACAGACTGTAGTTTGAGAGCTTCCAAAGTGATTAGTGATACATTGTAGCAGAGCTGCTATTACAGTTACTAATTCAGAACTATATTAATTTTACTTGGGGTTTTTAATTAACACAATGAACTTTGGCAAATGTAATCTTATTAGAGCATCTCTTCTAAACCCTCCCATAAGTAATGAACAGAGACACACTATTCATCCAGCCGCTGCATAGGCTTCAAGAAAGGGAGTTCAAAAATTGCTGCTTCCAACTGGATTGCAACCTCTTCCATGTAAAGGCAATTCTTCACTTTCCTGGAAGCTGTAAACCTCCACTTCACCCCACAGATTGTGAAGAAACAGCATCCCCCAAGGAAGGTTAAGCATTTGCATGGCCTTACAGCATAAATCCTGGACTCTGGTGTGTCTGCGTGCGTGCGTGCCTGTTGTTCACTCAGCATGAGCCCCGTGTTTGGGTCAGAACATTAGCAACCTCTGACAAAGAGGAACTGTGTAAGGAGCTGCACCTGAATGGGGACTACCATATGGCAACCTTCCCCAACCCAGTGCCCTCCAGCTCCCATGCTGGCAGAGGCTTCTGGGACAAAAAATCCAGAATGCCAGAAGATTTATCTCATGCTCAGCCATGGAGCCAACTGGGAGACTTTGGGCCAGTCACAGCCTTTAGCCCAACCAGTCTCACAAGGTAGATGTGGTAGGGATAAGATTGAGAGAAGAGAATTATGTAAGCCACTTTGAGTTAATTGGGAAAAAGCAGAATATAAATCTAATAAACAAAATAGTATACAGACTTGATAGCCTTTGCAGTCACTCTTCATAGGATACAGAGTACTTCTGTTTTAACATTACAGATTACAAGTTGAGATACTAGCCTGGAAATATTTCAGAAACAAGGAATGTGGTTCAGTAAGATATCCAGCAGGTAGGGGACAACTGTAGTTCATGTTCTGAAGGGCTTCCCCCCTTCTAATGGTTACATTTTTTTATATACTGCTAAACAGGGAAAAGAAGGACTCAAAAATGCCTGTCTTCTACCTGATGACCTCCCTGTTTTTGACTTCAGCTCCCTTGATCACTGGCAATTAGCAGTGTTGGCTGAGGCTTACAGGAGTTGTAATCCAAAACATCTGGCAAGCACCAGTATGCCTGCAACTTAAGCAGCAGAGAGCCAGTTTTCAAACTATTGGGGAGGGAATTAAATAGCAGGGCACATGAAGCACAGCACCCATCTTTATGCCCAACCTCTCCTCTTCCCATATCCCTCTACCATTCCCTTGAACCTTTGGACAGAAGGCGAGCATCCCTTCTGCCACCCAAATCCAGATGAGACCAGGGGTTCATTTTGTCCATATCCTGTTTCCTACAGTGGTCAATCAGTTTGCATGTGAGGACATGAGCAAAATGGCATTCTCACAGTTGTGACCCCAGCAACAGGCACACTGCCTCTCCTACCGAAGGCAGCACATGCCCATCGCTACTAGTAACCACTGATAGCCCTACTTGCCAAGAATTTGTCCAGTCCCCTTCTAGAGCCACCCAGATCGGTGGTGTTTGCTAATTTTGTGGTACCCAATTCCCTAGTTTTAATATGTGCTGTGAGAAGAACTTCCTTTCTTCTGTCCCAATCTCTCACCAGCCAGCTTCATGGAATGACCCCTTTGGGATCTGGGATTATGCATAACCGGTGGGATCCTAGGAGCACAAATGTAGATAAGAGCAATGAACATATACTGCCCTGGGCCCCTGCCTGACTTTCTGTAAGTAAATCCAACCACACTTTTTCTGCCAAAGGAGACACTCTTCTACCTTGCCCTACCTCCACCTTAAATGTACAGTATCATCCTATGCAGTGTTACTTAAAAGCAACTCTCCTTGTCTTCAGTAGGACCTACTCCCAAGTAAATGTGCACGGGTTTGTGCCCTTAGGCATATCAACACATAGGCATCCCCCTTTATTAATACAAGAAGTGCATATAGAAGAATTTTATCTAAGTTGCTTAGCTTATACCAACTTTTCTTGGTTCAGAGTCTTGAGTTAAATGCAGAACTTTTAGCTCTGAATAAATACAACTATCTTACATATAAGCACTGCTGCAAATAGACACAGCTTAACTTTGGAAGACTAACTGATTTACGGTGGCCATGTTTTTGTGGACTCAAGTCTGCTTTTACCATTTCATGCATTTGACAAAGCAGGCTCTGGTCCACAATTAACATGTTAGGTGTTAATATGTGACAAGATTTTGTCTTGTTTTTGCAGCGATAGCCAAGCAGAGCAACCCTATCTTTATTTACTCAGATGTTAAGTCCTACAGTCTTCTACTATATGGAACTTACTCTCTACTAGGTTTGTTTACATACTGGACTAGTAGGATCTAACTTGCAAGAGCACCATTCCATGCATGCTGAGACAGAAAAGGCTCCACAACTCCCAGCATATCCCAGCTTGCTGTGGAAGGTGCCCTAATACGAAGATGCAGGCAAGTGGTCTAATTTTACTTCTCACTGAGGTCCCTTAACACACACCACAATCTGGGCGGTGTTTATTTGGGAATTGAAAAAGCCACTGTGCTGTGCTGATCAGATTTAGGTTCTACTCCCCACTGACTGGATGACTTTGGGCCAGGCACAGACTCTCAACTTAATCTACCTGACAGGGTTGTTTGTGAGGATAAAATGGAGACGCAGATTAGAAAAGCCACCCTGGGGTCCTTCCAAGAGGAAAAAAGGTAAACATAAATTTAATAAAAACGTAATGTGCCAATCATCTGGAACAGATCCACTGAAATTACTCAGGACCAAGGCTGCAATCCTATAGTAATTTAGCCGAGAGTCGTATCCACCCGGGAGTACGTCCTCCCACTCCAGCATCCTCCCCCACCCCCGCGCCCCGAGCCAGCACTGCGTAAAGCCACCGCCACAGACGTCATAATGCGCGAAAGGCCCAGCAACGGGAGACCTGCAGACGAGGAAAGTTGGCTCGCTGAGAGCAACAGCGTCTCTCGCCGACTCAAAAAACAACAACGAGCCCCATCTAGGTCGAAAGCCGCAGCTGCCCCGCGGAATGCGCCGCCCGAAGCGCGCGGCTCCGCGGGGCTCTCCGCGCGCCCTCTATTGGCCGCCGGCGAGCACCGCCCCCACGTTTTCTGGGAAGCGCGGCCCCACGTTGGCCCGGCGCGCCCGCCACCGCCGCCGCCGCACTGCCCTGCCCCGAAGGCCCTGCTCGCGCGCGACTCCGCCCCAAGGGGCGGGGCCGCCGGCGCTGGATCTTCTCGCTCGCGTCAGGGCGTATTATGAGGAAGGCAAGCTCCGCCCCGTGGTGTGCAAGCTCGCACCCAATATAACGCTTCCCTTCGGAGCGCTGCTGATCAGGTGCCAGCGATTGGCGGAAGAGCGAGGCGAGCAGGGGCAAGCCGGGCGGAGGGGAGCCGAGAACGGCCGGCCGCTGAGAGCGCAGTTCCCGAGCCGGCGAGCCGATCCGGGCTCCCAGACGCGCCAGTGGCCTCGCCTCCGCCCCGCGCTCACTCTCTCCAGGGCGCGTTGCTTTGCTGGGCTCCCCTTTCGCATCCGAGTCCCTTGTTGCCCCCGTCCTCCGCCTTTCCCAGGGTGCGTGAGGAGGAAGCGGCGGCGGCGATGTACCCGCCAGGCTCCACTTGGAATATCTCCTTCGCGGGCTGCGGGTTCCTGGGGGTCTACCACGTCGGGGTCGCCAGCTGCCTCCAAGAGCATGCTCCTTTCTTGGTAGCCAACGCCAAGACCATTTATGGCGCCTCGGCCGGAGCCCTGACGGCGACAGCCCTCGTTACTGGAGCCTGCTTAGGTAAGGAGGGAAACCCGGGGAGATCTTCTCTTCTCCTTCGGCAGGGCTCGTGGCAATTCAGCATTCCCCTTTCAAGAGGGCCCGCTTCGGAATCGGGGCTCTCTGTCTTCGTAGCCCGAATGAGCATCCTGAGCTCAGAAACAGAGGACCTGTGGCTCCCCAGATGTGGCACTCTAGCTGTCATCCTCCCTGACCATTGGCCCTGCTGGCTGGGGCTGATGGGAGATGGAGTCCCGGAACTTCTGGAGGGCCATAGGTTCGCCATCCGTGTTGTAGCTGTCCCCTTTATTTAAGCAGGAGCTCCGTAGGCGATGTGCCCTCGAATCCCCTGGGTATGTGCTCTTTTAACAATGACACATGCACAACTCTGGAAAAAAACACAATTGCTAGATCGTTCACTCATTGGTGACTCGATTTTCTTACACCGAGTCAGACCACTAGTTTGTGCAGCCTATTACTGCATGCAAAGTGTATGTATACACCACTGCTATGTTTCGGTTGATTGACAGTATAGAAATGAAATAATAAACCTATTATTAAAACGCCTTTCCAGACATGTCATTAGTGTGTTACTTCAGTTTTGTACATGTGTCCTGAGGCAGTTGGGAATGGCTTGTATCCAGTGTATCTACTTAAAGTAGATTCACTGAAATGTATGGGACTTAATTTGCAGTAACATTGGGTGCATCCTTGTATGTGTATATTATGTATATTCACTACAAATGTGGTGGTAAGGGAAGCCCTTTATAGAAGTAGTGGGGGGAAATGAACAGATGATCTCTGCTTTGCCCCCCCATGCAAAAATTGACATGCTCAACTTCAATAATTTCCAATGAATCGCACTCGGAAAATATTCATGCATACAGTGTTTAGGCTTTGTGGAGCCAGAACTATTCTTTCTGCCTTAAGCTATATCTGAGGTGTCTTCGCTTTCAGTCTTAATGCATTATTTGCTGATCTCTCCTGGGGCCTAGAATACAATAAGGCTGCATGCCCTCCAAATTAGCTTATCTTCTATTTGTTTTCAAGCCCCTGACACACACTGCAAGGGAGCATAGAATGCAATAGGGACACTAATTGTTTTTAAAAAAACATATTTGGATTTGATTTCTTCTGCAATTTCTGATAAATGTCTCACTGTGTTTTTGTATATGTTTTTTAAAAAGGTGTCTGTAGCTGCAATTCTATGTGCTTAACTTTGAGTAAATATGCTTAGCATTGGGTTGCAAGAATCCAGGAAGGATTGTTAAAGTTTAGCTGAGGGGAAGAAAGATCTGGGTTGCTAACTTCCTGGATTAGTCAGGGGGTTCGACTAGATGACCTCTAATGTTATTCCAGGTCTTTGGGTTCCCCCACCCTGCCATGACTGTAAGGATTTTGTTGTACCTTTTAACAAAACTATTAGTAGAAGAAATATAGCAGGATGTAGCACCACATTTCTGTGCTGTCCAGCTAAATGTATATTACCCTTGCATTACTTATAGGTAAAAGAGCTATATGCTTTTGATGAATGGCAATCCTTTAAGTATCTAATCACAATACTGGGTGTTTTAATTTTTACCTTTGCTTTTTATGTGCAAACTTGTTCTTGAGTTGCAATCCTGTACAGTTTTCTCTGTGTAGTCACATCTGACTAACTTATTTATGAGTCAACAGAGAGAAGAGTGTGTTATTAATATGAAAATGTGATGTGACTCTGTCATTTTTTTAAAAATAACAAAAGGGTGGGTAGAATTAATTAGGAATTTAGCCCTTGCCACTCCACAGTTTTCTAAGGAATATAAGAAAATCATCACTTACCATTAATAGCAAAGCATAGAGAACTTCTGGCCCTTGGGCTACATATGGCCCCATGCAGTCTCCCCATCTAGCCTGTTGAAGTCTCCCTGACCCCTTCTTCAGTGACTCCACCCCAAGTCCTGCTCTCTTAGCCCCTTCTTATCTGTTATCTCCAAATCTATTATCTGCAATATTTTCAGATGTTCACTGTTAGCCTTAATTTCCTTCTCTGGAACAGCTGGAAGAAGGATCAGAAGCTTTTGCTTCCATTTGTAATTAGTCACAGTTTAGCATTATACTGAAACCAAAATAAACTCGTTTGACTTAAACATGTTTTATGAAATTGCCTTGTTCTAGTAACCAAGTTCAGAGATAATGCTAAACGGTGGTTAATTGAAAACGGAGGCAAAAGCATCCACTGTCCTCCAGAGGACTATGAGAAGAGCATGACATACAGCATTGTGTCAGGATGAGACCAACTAATGAATGCAGCAGTCTCATCAGACTAGTTTTGCAAGGAACTGGTGCAATATTTGTGCCTAACTCTGATCATTGTTTCAGAGTGAGTTTGTGCCTCTGTTTTTAAGGGAGGGGGAATCTAAGGAATGTCAAACACCTTTGTGGAGAACTTGTACAGCTATACCTTTAGGAAGAGAACCCCACTGCTCTGTAACTGCATTTGTAGGCAGTGTTTTCTCCCTTGTTAGAATATGTACATTTGCACTCCTTCCCCCATCTGCCCCGGTCACAGCTATGTTTTGGGATGACAGCTAGTGCTAGTTTCTTTCTCCAGTGCAGTTCTGATGAATGTGGTTTACAGGTAAATGTTGATAGTAGCTGTCGCTACTTCATCCCCTTACCGTCTCCATTTTATCCTCAGGACAACCTTGTGAGGTAGGTAGGGCTGAAAGTCAGTGACTGGCCCAAAGGTGTCCAGTGAGCTTCACAGAGGAGTGGGGACTAGAACCCAGGGCTTCCAAGTCGTACTGCAGCATTCTAGCTACCCAGTCACACTGGCTTTGAGGAAGTCACTGTTATCTGTCAATGGCCATGGCTAATAAAAAGGCTGCTGCCAGAGTATTAAGTGCTGCTTGTACAAGCCGCTCCTGCTCAGAGTCAAGATGATCTTGCTCTGCATTTTAGGATGATGGATGGTGTGCAGCTCCTGAAAGCGTGAAGCTCTGAAACCATGATTGCATTAGCAGCTGTTAGCAATTTAGTTTAACAGGTAAACAAGAAAGGTGCTGGGGCTCATGTTATCTGGGACTGAAGAGTGGGGCCCAATGTGAATTGTGTAGGCTGTGCAAAGAGGGGAAACTGTCATTATGTTCTGACTTTTCACATATTCCAGAACTGTGCTCAGGTGCTAAGTGGGCACAGAGCTGAGCTTTGACTTGAACCAGATTAGAAGAACCAAGTTGGAAGATTCCCTGGCTGCATCATTTTGCTAACAAAGAAGCAGAAGAAGCTACACCTAGTAACTCTCTCTTTCAAGGCATTCAAGACAAGCTGGTGGGGGCCAGGGAAATCAGGGAAGGAGATAGCAACAAAAATATGTTGCATAAGTGTTTAATGCAAATGACAATGAAAGTCGCTGTCATTTCACATATTAGATGTCAGCTAGCACCTGACACTGTCCAGAACTGGCTCATTAGTGAGTTTTTCTGTATTTATATGTACTTGTAAATTTGATTTTCGCATTTATACTGCATAGTCTAATTAGTATGTGTATTAGTATGTATGAGTAGAAATCATAGACGTATATAATACAGTTATAACTGACAGTTGTGCAGATTGAAGTTACCTCTTGCAAACATTTCTTTTTCTTCTGTGCCTGTCTCCCAAGCACCCTTCAGGGGTGGCAAGCCCTCCTGAAGAGTGAGGACTGTGTTGTATGGGTTGTGGTATGCGCCCTCCTGCCTCATAGTATCATAAAACAGTAGAGTTGGAGTTGGAAGGGGCCATGTAGGCCATCGGGTCCAACCCCCTGCTGCTACAGGTCACCAGTTTACACCACTGCACTCAGATGATGGTCTTCAAATTTGATCATCATTCCTTGTACTTCCTCGTCTAAATCCTTAATAAAGATGCTGAATAGCGCTGGGCCTAGGACTGAACCCTGCAGCACCCCACCAGTTCCCTTTCTCTAGTTTGTGAAGGTGCCATTGAAGAGCACGCTTTGTGTCCGATTTAGAAGCCAATTTTGGATCCACCTAATAGTTTTTCTAGTCTACTTCTTGATAATTTACTTATCAGCACGGGGCTATGTTGAAAAGCAACACTGGGCTATGTTGAAAGCTTTGCTAAAGTTGAGGTAGATTTGTCTGAAGTGTTTCCACTGTTCGTTTGGGAGGTTACCCAGTCAAAAAATGAGATTAAATTAGTCTGACTTTACTCTCTCTCAAGGATAGGCTGAAGGGATAGGCTATCTCTTGCTCATGTAGCTATAACTGTTTGCAACCCACAACACTGAGCATGTGGAAATGGGCCTGAGAAGCATATTACGTGCCTTCAGCTGAGACCTCTCCCTAGTCCAGGGGTCTGCAACCTTTAACACTCAACGAGCCATTTGGACCCGTTTCCCACAGAAAAGAAAACGCCGGGAGCCGCAAAACTCTTTGATCTCTAAAATGAAAATAACACTGCATATATCATTTTTTACCTTTGCTATGTATAAAAAAGCTATAGTGTGTTGCATTTATGAAACAGATTGGGGGCTGTGCTGTGCCGGCGTGGGTCACAGATCGGGGGCTGTGAGGTGTATTTTGAGCGACGGAGCTGCAGCAGAGGGATTCAAGAGTCACATGCAGCTCCAGAGCTGCGGGTTGCCAACCCCTGCCCTAGCCAAACCCTACTGCACACAATGCTTTTCTTATAAGCTGTGTTGTATGCGGCATCAGGTACATGTTAGTTGGGAAGCAGTGTGTTGTAGGCTTGTTGAGTAGATGCCTTTAGCAGTATCACTTGAATGAAGTCATAAGAACAAAAGAAGATCAGACGGAGGTATCATCTAGTCCAGCACTCTCTTCACACAGTGACCATGTGATTGGAAATGCTATCTGTTAGGTATGCAGGGCCTGCTAAATAGGCAAAGCTGAGGAATGTCAGTGTGCAGAAGTACAGGGGTATGAAGAGGTGGGGTTCAGATTCGTAGGTACTGGGAAACATTTTGGGACAAGTTGGACATGTACAAGAGGGATGGGCTTCGTTTCGAACAGGCTTCCATTAGAACTGGCACAAAACACAAAAAACATGGCAGAGCAGCTTTTAAACTGCACTCTGTGGGAGAGCCGATAGGAACTGGGAAGTATCTAGTCTGTGTAAAATCATCCCTAGGGGATGAAGTTGAAAAAGCTTTGGCCAGAATGCAGGAAGGAAATAAGCTGTGAGCATTTCCGGAAATATGATAGCCAGTCAAAGACGCCTAAGTGCCAGAACAGACGTGCAAGAGACATATGGGGAAGGACTCTGTGTATAGGTGTTGCAGTGCAAATGCGAGAAGCCTCTGAATGGGAGAGTTGGAGTGCCTGGTTTTAAAGGAGAACCTCTAGTGGGCCTTACAGAAAACTGGTGGAATGGAGAGAACCAGTGTGATATAAGCACTACAGGGGGGGATAGGAAAGCCATCCTGGAGGAGGTGTTGCTTAGCAGATTAAAGAGGGCATAATGCCCAGCAGACTTGGAAACGTAAAAGGCCCAGAATCCTCCACAGAGACCCTGGGAGTGGCCCTCCTTGCTCCAAAACTAATTTAGTACTAGGAATGTGTTACTGTGCCACAGACCAGAATGCTCAGGTTGATCTTAAGATAGAAGCCTCTAAATGAGGAAATATAACCCCCTCTACCCACACTTTGAGTGCATAAATATAGTTCTTATGCTCTCATTCATGTTATTCTGATAGAGATACTGATACTCATGCCTACAACGGTGCAGTCTTTCCCCACTAGCAAGTATCTAATACTGCATTTAGAGTATATTTTGTGAGAGCAGTGAACAGTTCCACAAAAGAGTGAAATACCCTAGAGCATGGAAGAGCATGAAGTATTGTAGGCCATGGAAGTGACCAGAGGGCAGGCAGTCTTGGACTGAATCCTGTCAGGTTGCCCAGGACTAGTACAAAGTATAAATGCCATTAAAAACTCCATTCCAAGAGCCCACATCTTAATCTTAATAGCAAACAAGTTAATCTCTTATGCAAATTGACAAGTACAGCTCCAAGGTACAGCTGAGTAAGTTATATTAAATGTATTGGTGATAAAAATGGGAATTTTCTTGTACTTTGTTCCCTGATCATTCATTTGAAAGATTCCTTTAAATTTCTTTGTTGATTAAGGCTGTAATCCTATACTTTCATCTGAGAATAAGTGCTGTTAAACCTACATGTCAGTAGATATTCATTTATTTTCATAAAATGTCTATACCATTTTTCGCTAAAACAACGCCAAACACCCCAAGCCAGTTTGATGAGACATAATGAAACCACGCATTTAAACAATAAAGCAGCAATAAAACAATACCGTATCTCATTAGGATAACCAGGGGTAGCGGGCAGTGCTAACATCAAGGAGTTGCCTAGGCAAAGAAATGTATCTTCATTTGTTGAGCTTTTCCACACTGGGATCCTCATTGGAGAGATCGTTCCATGTGTTGGACACCACAGTGGAGAGGAACATCTGTTCCGCTTCACAGCTGAAGAAACGTCAGTATGATAAACAAGGCCTCTCCCTCAGACTGTAGAGAATTGGGGCGGGGGGGGGGTGAGAGGATATGGAAAGGGCAGGCTTCAGATCCTCTGGTCCTGAGCTCTTCAGGGCCTTGAACATGGCTTGGGAATGAATTGGCAGGCAGGTAGCTTTCAGCACAGGAGTCATATGTGTATGGCACAAACCTCCACTGAGCAACTTAGTTTCTATGAATTCTGCCCAAGCAGCAGCTTCCAAACCAATTTCAAGGGCAGTCCCACATAAAGGATGTTGTAGTTGCCCAGTCTTGTATAGGAGTGTGCTACAAATTAGCTTGGGTCTATAGGAACAGTTCGCAGCTTGATGCACTAGTAGCCTGATAATCGCTACTTGTTCCTTGCTCAGTTTATGTAGCACTACTTACACTCAGAGGGGTGTGTGTATGTGTCCATCCATCCATGTGTACTGTGTAGGTTCTAGACCTAACACTAGGCATGTTTTCAAAAGCACATGGCACCTGAAACCTCAGAATTTACCCTGCAATCTAAAATAAGGATATAAATTTGAATGGAAAGAGGAGGAGGAGAGTAGGAATCCAGGTTTATCCTAAAGTCGTGGCCAGGGTGACTTATTTTATATTGTTAATTTGTTTTATATTTTTAATGTATTATATTTTAATTTATGTTGTGAGCCGCCCCAAGGCTTCGGCGAATGGGGCGGCATAGAAATGTTTTAAATAAATAAATAAAACCCCAAAAATGTAAACCATGAAAGTGAGTGATACTGATGTGTACTGGGACACTTCCTTTCATTCATTTACTAAGTTAAACATATGGGTAGAAGGCACAATTAGACTTACCGGCTATGGATATACTCTTGAAATACTTTAAAGATGAAGCTATATGCCTCTGCGCTCCAGTCAAACTGTTGGTTTTATCTATTCAAGTTGTTTAATAATGATTCATAGAAGAGCATTAATAATTAAGGTGAAGAACAGATGTCTCTTAAAGCAAATGGAGACAACTTCCAGTTCTCTCTATCGCTGTATATGCATTTTGCTTAAGCCGTAACACGTGACTTTTTCTTCAAGAAGGTATGCCTTTTTCCTTAATGTTTACATGTGCAGAAATGCCCTGGATGTTGATGTCAAAGCTCATCGGTATGTGAATAGATTTTTTCCAGCCAAATCTTGGCTTGAAAATCCACATGAGGTGTGTTAGAAGGACATTTCAAAACTACTTTCCATACGTATGCTTTTGTGGGGGAAAAACAATCATATTGAACTTGACTTTTATAAAGCTTTCTTTTTTACCACTCACAGCTTCTCCCATTGGGTGGAAAGGGTTTTTTTTTTTTTTTGGGTAGAGTTAGTTTACTCAGTCTACAGCTTGTAAATGCCAATTTAAAAAAATCAAACTTCTGCATCAGTAAAACAAATAGCTGTTTCCTCCCCTTTAGGGGAAAATCTGGAAGTTATTCAGAATTCTTTAAAGGTGAATTGCTGTAGGATGGCCAGCATTGCTAATTAAGGCCTCTAGGAGCAGCAAATACCAAAGGCTATCCTTTGAATTCTTTTTCAGAATCCCTCAATTTCCTCCCTGGGACTGACTTCTCATTGCTACTCATGTTTAGGCCTGTCTTCTGCTCATGGAAGGGAAGGGCAGGAAAACCTGTCTAGCTTTTGAATGCCATGTCCATGGTTAATGGTATAATTTAGAGTCAAATGCAGATCTCAAAAAACTGGAGGATATTTGTGTTGCGCACTGTTGAATCTCTGGAAAGGCAGCAAGCACACTTTCTGTGGCACACTTTGCTCTTCAAAGTAACTATTTCACAATACTCTTCTCCCCTTGCCATGTGTAAACTAAGTCACATGGTCTGTAGGATAAGGTCCTCACTTTGTTTCTTGCCTACCTGTGAACGTTCTTGGTGTCTGTTGTTTTCTTTCTTTAAAAAGGGGACTGGAGGAATGGCTGGGTGAAAGATGCCCATTTTGGCATCATAACTTTTTATTCCAGTCAAGTGCTTCTGCAGGCAATGCTGAAAACAGGATGCTCTGAGATCATCAGATAGTCACATTTTCTCAGCTCACTCAGAAGGAAATGAATCTTCGGATTTTGTGCACTTCACCCAGTTTGGATGTTGAACACATGGCTTTAGAGTCGCATACCTTGCAATAGATGTAGGCTGCTTGTAACTTACCTGGATGGTAACTTACCATCAATCCACGGGTACTGAGGGATCGTGGGAGCTGTAGTCTGAATCATCTGAAGGTCAGAAGCCTTCATTAAAAAAGAGGTGATTTCTTTGCAACCAACCAAATGATTTATCAGACCTAGGAAAGATGTATTCCTGCAGCCAGTGTCTTCCTCATATGTTCGCCTATTTGAGGGGGAAGCACTTTATTTGCTTATGTCTAAGCGCTGAACTAGCTGTGACAGAAGATCCTAACTTCATTCATAATTTAAAAATCATTGCTGAGAACTCAAATTTCAGTTGAAGCATCCTTGCTATAACAAAAGTTGTCTCACACCCCTCTGCTATTAACAAAATTTAATCCCCCACTCCATCTGCTAGGACTGTTGTTAGTCCCACTGGGGAAATAACAACAGCCCTATTCTGCTGCCTATATTTCACTCTCCAGCAAGGCTATGCTAGCACCTTCAGGTGGAGCAGGGAAGAAGTAATGTAGTTACCAACATGTAAGTGACAGTGAAGGAGAAGATTCAGTACCCTTTGCCACAGTGCAGCCACACTGATCAAAATTGGAATGCTCAGCAACTGCCTTGGGGGGGGTGGATTACAGATGTCTTTCACTGTCTGCACGGTACTGCAAGTAAAACATTTGTTTGTTTTTATGGGAATGAGTGCCTCATCTGGATCCCAGGCTCTTGGTGGGAACACAATGCTTTCTGGCTTCCCTCACCATGAAATTGGCTTTCTGTGTTTGCTTTTCCAAGTAAAGTTCAGCCTGGTCCCCATTTTAGATGGCATTGTTCCTTATTCTAGAAAATAATCCTCTCATCTCCTGAACTTGTAAGGTCAAAAATAATTTCTTGTTTGCAGATCCAATCTAACATATCTAGTTAGGATCATGAACACCATCGAGCAGAGATGGGCAGCTTGTAACCCTGCAGAAGTTTTGGCCTAAAACTCCTATCATTCCTAGGTAGTAGTGAAGGGTGATGGGAGTTGTACGCCAGAAGAAGTGGAGTTTAGTTGTAGGTCACAAGCATTTGGAAGGCTCACTCCCTTTAAAGTGTTGAAAGGATTTCATGTAGATTACCTACATGAATCTTTATTACAATCTTGTAAGGTAGGTTGCTGCCGCCTCCATATCAGTAGATTTGTAACAGTCTACTGTTTTGAGTTGCCCAGAAAGAGAATCTGTTCTTCTCCCATGGTGTATGGACTGTAAAGGGATTATTTTTACAGACTTCATGGTTCATGGCATGGGGCTAGAGGGCGTGCTGCTGTACATGTGTGTACTGACACTCATCAGTGTCCCTTCTGCGGTGCTCTCAGCCTCTTTCCAGCAACCTGACAATTCACTTGCAAACCCATGATAATATGTAGTTCCTAAGAATCGCTTTCATGTACCAGCTCAAGTGTTCTTTGAGGAAGAGGCAAGAAGCAGCATTTACTACCACCTGAAATGGTCATTAACAAGAAGTTATTTGAGGGAATCTCTAGCCTTCTGAGGCATCAGTAATCTTTTGGCACAGTCAGCAAAAGTATTAAAGCATGTAAGGACAGCCTTAGTAGTGAGAATCCATGCACATATACCCTTTTCATTCTGCAGCAGAGTAGGTTGCATATTTGTTTGGTGTGATAAAGATGTTTGACATTCCAGAGAGGTTTGCTTAAGAGGATACAGGGAGGGTTTTATTAGTATCTTCCTTAAGACCTTTTGTTCCAGTCTTGATCCAGGACTCGGTGCTGGCTACTCTATGATCAGGTCTATATCACTGGGTGATAAGACTGCAAGTTTCCATGACTGCAAGACAAGAAAGAGCAAGACTTGACAGGAGAACCTCTTGGAAAGATGGTTGTCAGCACTGCTTTTTCTTCTGGTTACCTGAGGCTAACAGCCAGTTACTGTCCCCTTCTTAAAGGGATATTCTTACCACTTTTAAGGAACTCTTAGAAACTTGCAGTGCAATTCAAGTACACTTACAAATGTCCCATTGAGCTCAGTAGGGTCTAATAATAGTGTTTAAGGAGGATAAGGCTATTGTTGGGTACTGGTCATGATGGGTGTATCAGAGGCAGTATGCCTCTGCTTGCTTAAGGTAAAAAACAGCACCTTGAAAGGCTTGGAAACAAGCTGATCGCCAGTGCAGATTAACAAAATAGTCCATACACCCTGGGTCTCCTCCACCTGAAAGCCAGGCTGTTTCATTTTGAACCGTTTGGAAGTTTTTAAATGTTTCGGAGGCAGCCTGCATAAATTAAGTGGAGAAGTTGACAAGATGTATTTTGTGGCGGTCACAAAAATAGGTCATGTATGAAGAACTGCAGCTCTGGTCACGGGTGTTATCTGCGTGTCTCAAAGTTATGCCAGTCCATGCACATGGCTAAAGCTGTCGCATCCTGCTGATGATACAATGCTGCAGAGTGTTGACCAGCCACTCCCAGGGGTCCATGTGTAAGCTGAGAAGTTTGAGACAAGACGGAACCCTGGAAATGTGCAGGACAGTTCCTTTGAGAAAGTACAGTGATCTTCCACAGCCAGCTTCTGAATCCTTCCCACAAGGTAGTAGTAGAGCCTTTGCAGAGCAGCGCTTCCTATTTCCCCAACCAGCAAGAAGGATATTGTGTAATCCTTGAGAAACATACTCCTATATATCTAAATGTCTAAATTTGGTTTCTGGCTAGAATTTGCTCTAAGTAGTTCCTTTCTCAAGAACACCTATAGACCACTGTTTGTTCAATCAGCTAGCTAATTGATTTGATTTATTTTTATTGGTTATATATTGTGTTATTATATTATAGTGTGATACTGATTGTTTTATTGGACTTTGATTTTAATTGTTGTAAGTCGTCCTGAGATGTTCTACATAAAGGACGGCATATAAAAGTTTTAAACAAGAACAATACCAGCAGCAGCAGCAAGAGGACATTAGAAGCTTGTCTGCAGTTTGCTAGTAAAGCGCAAGAGAAGGTTTCTTCTTAATCTGCAAGTTGGCGGTTTGTCTTGAAGAATAACAGGGTGCATTATCAATCAAGATGGGGTTTACTAGCCTTCCTCAGCAGGCATTACATGCAGAAAACATGGCAATAGGAATTACCAGTTGCCTTGTCACAAGTTTTTCCTAGTACTTGTCTGAGAACAGTGTTGTTTACAGTACATCATGTTATGAAGGGCTGTTACAAGCGGTCTTCCTAATCAAAGGAGGTGGTCACATGATCGCAGAAGAGAGCAGTTGACATTTGTTATTTGCTGATCTCCTTTTGGAGCCCTCGTGTATCGCGAGCAAGTGAGCTGCAGGTTAAGACTTTTGCCTTTGTTCATTATGTAAGTGTGTTGAGTCATACCTTGGGCTGATTCTTGTTTTTAGCAGGAAATGTGAACTTCTTTTGCTAAATGGTAGATTGGGGAACAGAAGCTCAAGCTGAGTTGGAAGATTGAGAAACGGTTTGTGAGTTCTTCTAACGTAGCTACCTTGAGTTCCTTGGAGGAAAACAGATGTATAAATGTTATATTTTTAAAAAATTCCTTAGTACCAGGGTGAGTAACCTGGAGGCTGCTACATGTCCTGAACTGTGTCTCCCATCATCTCTGACCACTGGTCATGCTGGCTGAGGCTGATGGGAATTATAGTCCATTACATCTGTAGGCTCACAGGTTGCCTGCCTGCATCTGTTTTAGTATCTCTTGCAAGTTCTGTTTTCTTGGCTGGTAACAGAGGGGCCTCTCCTTGGTTTTCCTGTACCACTATGGGCAGGTTTGCGCCACAGCTTACATGGTGCCTTCACTGTGTCTGAATCAAGCAGTAGGGGGTCTTGAGGCACCTCTTCCCCCTCAGACTCCCACAGGACACTGCAGGAGCACTGAGGAGAATGGTGTGAGGAAGCCAAGGGCTCTGTGCTGCTCATTCTAGCCAAGCAGCCTTCTTTCAGGAACAGAAGCAATGGTGCTGAGTAGAACGTGGCTGTCCTTGCCGCCACTCAGTGGTGCTCAGGGGTGGGGTGGGGTGCTAAGATTCCTCTTAAGGAGGCTGAGCACCACACGTCCCATCCCTTCACGGGGAAGTGCCACCTATTTGGGGCTTGAGGGGCCAGCACACACCAGGCACTTGAGGTGCGGCCCATCCCTGGCTGACACGGGAATAAGATGAGCTGCATTGTGGCTCACTCTGAGTGCAATTCAACTTGTCCCTTGCTTGGTGCTCCCCATGGCAGCCACTCAGCGGCCACTGTAGTGCATGATGCAGGTGTATCTTGCTGGGCCTCTTCCAGGGTAGACCCAGCCAAACACAGCTCTTCCCCGCCGCCCCCAGCACAGGAGTTTGCATTCAGCGGCCACTGTCAGGGGAGGCCCAGCCGACTGTGCCAGCAGCACATGGCAGGCACTGCTGTGCACTGGCAGGGGAGCAGATGACAGCTGCCTAAAAGGCTGCTTGGGCGCTTTGGGCAGTTGTCACTGGAACTGTTCGGCTAGAGCAGCAAGACCTGGTTGTCTTGCCCAGACGTGGATGGCACAGCAAGCCCAGGGGCAGCTATGAAACCATGCAGCAAGCCATGGTTTGTTGAGATGGCCTCATAGCCACAAAGAATCCATCCGTTGGAGGAGGGTGCTGGACTGGGCCATGTGCTGTGACTCAGCATGTCTGTGAACTCCGTCACTGAAGGATCATGACGTTCTGGACTTTGAGCGCACCTTGGAAATGTTATGACCATATGCCACAGCAGTTGTCAGTAGCAATTCGCTCTTATTCCGGTGAAACTGATTATTTCGGTGGCAGGGCGGCAAAGGGGAGTTCAGCCTCAATTCTTCTCCTGCCAGTACTGATTTTATTGCTTAGATTGCTCGATATAGATAGAGCTCGCTGCAGGAACTAGGTGGTCTGACACAGTCTCACACATTTCCCAGATTGGGATTCCTTCAGTGGTTCTGAACCAAAGGCTCTTTTCTCACTACAGTTTTTATTGAGACTGTTTGGTGAACGAGGTTTGCTCATTTTCCTAACCTCTGCCTACTCTTTAAGTTATTAAGTACGAAATACTCTCTGAACTGTAATAATGACCAATTGCTCAGAAGTATTAAGTGGTATAAAAAACAATCTCCAGAGTATAAACTGGAGTGAGGAAGGGAGAAATTAAGAGTCTGGATTATTTACACTGTCTGCCAGCGGGCCCACAATTCAAAGTCCTGCTTTTTGAAATTTGTTTTTATATTGAATTTGGGGCCTCTGTGTCTTGTGCTATGTCTTGTGCTCGTGTACAATTGCAGCATGGACACATTCTTGTCTCTGCTCATTTTTCTGATTGCAGCAACTTACATCCCACCCTGCAAATAGGGCTCTGGACTAGTGCGTCTCTGTGTACAATGCAAACTTGAATTGCACAATTTCCAGGGTCTGGTTGGTGGAATTTTAAAGAATCCATGGGTAGTCTGTTGATGGGAAGGCTCCACTTCTGCCAGCAGATATTGCTGCAACAAGACTCCCAAGAGCATGCCAGTGGATTAACTAAGTATACATGTGGAACACTTGGGTCTCTGGACAGCACATCAATGTCCTTGCTTGTTGGCTATATTACCCTAGGGAGTTATCCATTGAAATAAAAATCTTTTGACTTCATCTTTGGCCACTTGCCTTGGGCAGCCCAACGCCACTGGGGCAAAGTTAAACTGTAAACTGCAACTCCGGCTATGTATGCACAAGCACTATGTCTATGGGGGAGCAAGGAGAACAGCATTTCAGAGGGAAGGAAGTCTGGTGTATGAACCAAACTAACAAAGCTGATTGCTAAGCCAAGAAATGTGTGTGTTGGCTTCCAAGCGTATTTTGATGCAAAAAGATTTTGAAAGGGCAGGAAGGACCCTCCCTTGGGCTGGATCAACCCCTGCAAACTGCATCTGTGGGCAAGGCTTTCAACTGCTCTTGTCTGGACATGTTGGGTGTTTCCTCATGCCTAGGAGCTCCTTGAGAGCAACAAGGGACACAGCAATGTTTTAAATCTCTGTTTCAGAGATTAAGCCTTGTCCCTTTATTGTTGCATTCCCTGAAAGTTTCAGGCTGGCTAGAATGTTTAGGAAAAGACTTTGGAATTTGGTTTAAGATTATGAAAATTGACCTTCTGAGCCGATGGTTCTGGGCAGCCTGCAGGCACAGTGTCCTGGCAGCGGTCTTCTACCCTTGGACGGTCCCTGGGAAAGCTCCTGCTTTGCATGCAGAATGTCCCAAAGGAGAGCTGGAAAAACTCGTCCCTAGAACCCCAGAAAGCTGCTGTCAGTCAGTGTTGATGCTACTGCTCTAGATGAACCAAGACTCTGACTCATTGTAAAGTAGCTTCCTATGTTCTGAGGCCCTGCAGCTCCCAGCAGCTAAGATGATGATGATGATGATGATGATGATGATGATTAATTATATTTCTATACCACCCATAGCTGAAGCTCTGATTTACCATCTTCCAATGAGCTAAATTTATCTAAAGGTGGCGGGGAGGGAGAGAAAGAAAGATGTACCATTCTAGACTTCTAGAAGCAGAAACCTTGTTGTATATTTCCTTAAGCGAGCATTTTCCGCTTCCATGAACCCTGGGCTGGTACCATCATTTTATTTTATCAGAAAGTAATACATGACTCACCTTTTTGGGTGCTTCTATTCTGCATGATGATGTGGCAAGGCCTAAGGAAAGTAGCCCTTGGAAAGAGAGGGACTCTGCTCAGTAATTTCTGGTGAGAGATTACCTGCTCTGAGTACGTCATCTCTGAGGCCCAAGAGCTTGGTGTACTCTGTGTTGGACCTACTGGGCAAGCTGTAGACACTGGGATTCTGGTGCAAGTAGAGGTTGGAGGCCAAGTGTTTCTAAATGGCTGGGACAGTCATACAGCAGGAAGATGTGGCTATTGGGTAAAATGAATCACACCAATCTGAAATGAAGCATTTCATTGATGGTACTTGGGGGAGACTTTGGGGTACAGAATATGTGGGGCTTTCTGTAACTTAACATACCTGGAATCATCATAGCTAGAACAGTTGCCAGTACTAGCTGCTTTTGGCAAAGCTGCAAATGCCTAAGGGAAAGGGATGCCTGCTTGTAAGGAGGGTTCCCATTTGCCCCTCATGAATGTTAAAGTCCCCTTTCTGATCTTATTGTCAGCTTTTTAATGCCAGGTTCCAGCCCTCCCTAGAAAGGAACTGTCCAGTGTGAAATCAGCTTGTTTAGACTTACTCTTGCTAGTAAATTCCCTTCAGTAGGTCACCCCTCACAGTTCTTGGACTCTTCCTAGTGGGAGGCTTTGACTCCACAAGCAGGCTGTATAATATGTTGGCCTGAAAACTTCTAGGAAACACATCATCACCTTTCCAAACAGAAGTGTGTTTATCCTTCTGGGATAAACTTAGAATCTAAGGCCACTTAAGGTGCAACCTGAGGAATGTTTAGACAAAGAAAGAAAGACCAACAAGCAGACAGACAGATGGCCTACAGCTCCCAGCTTAGTGGCTCAAGAATGTTCAGAGTTATAGGAGGACTTTCTCTTTCATCTAAACAAGGAGAAGATTGCACTGTTAACCCTTCAATTACTTATGGTTGTGTCTCATGACTTAAGGCTCATTCATTTTTGTGGCTTTATCCTAGGATAAACATTGGATACAACCCGTATTTTAATTAAAGGGTGTTAGGCCTTACTTTTATTTAAATTGTACTCACAGAGAGCCAGTGTGGTGTAGTGGTTAGGAGCATGGGACTGGGACTTGTTCTGGGTTCTAGTCCCCGCTGAGCCATGGAGCCAACTGGGTGCCTTTGGGCCAGTCACAGACTCTCAGCCCAACCTACCTCACAGGGTTGTTGTTGTGGGGATAAGATGGAGGAGGAGAATGATGTAAGCTGCCTTGAGCCCTTTGTAGGAAAAAGGCAAGATATAAACTGAAAAATAAATAAATAAATAAATAAATTCTGCAGGGCTTATTCTCCGAATGCATCCTTATTCTAATCCCCGAAAGCCAACTGTAGTACCCCTTCATAGTTAGTCAGCTTTCAAATCTCTCTGTGAACTGTCCAGAGAGCTTTGGCTATTGGTTGGGATAGAAAGTAATAAAGTCAGTAGGTGGAAGTTTAAAAAAAGGAGCTATAGTGTGTTCCAAGAATGCTGGAGACCTAAGATGTCATGAGGAATATCATGCCTAACACGGTCAGATACTTCTGTTTATCTCTTAAGGCAGCTGACTTGTACATGCCCTTGGTTTAGGTTGTGACAGCCCAAGGATTCCTGAAGGAAAATCTGGAAATATTTAATGTGAGTTCAGCATTTGGACACACATAGTTTTGTTTCAACTTTGATCTGCTCTGCTACCACCACGAAGAAAGCAGCTCTGTTACTAAAGAGGAGCTTTATTTATCCTATTTCAATTAGAAATATGGTGGAGTTTGCTTTCATGCCTTATATGAAACTTAGAAACATGTTAGACCTTTCTCCTTGGAAGATTGATAAGAGCTGTAGTACAAACCTCAAGCCTTCTTGGTTGTTGTGGTTGTTGTTTTTGGCTTGATTATTATTTCATAACTTCTGCATCTTCATGCCCTATAGTCTTGTTCTATGTATATCTTTTTAAGGTGTGTGGAAAATAGTCAGACGACTAAGATCTAAATCTATTGTGTTGACATAAAGGATATAAAAAGAACTTAAGGCAGCTCTTCCTTGCATAACGCACACTGAAAACACTGTGCCTCTTAATAGTTTGTTCCAGAGGTACCCCAACGTTTTTTCCAAGGAACTTTCTCCTGTGAGGTATAACAGGCTGGGCGAAATGCCCACAGAGCTTGAAAGAGATATGGGGAGTTGAACCTTAGTTTTTTGCATCCAGTGCAATATTCACTGCATCATACTGGCTCTTTGTCCTTTTGGTACATCCGGAGTTCTTAAGCAATGATAAAACATGCATATCAAATACACCTCAGTGTAAACTCCTTTATTTGGTTTGTTTTCCTTCACAGTCTTGTTTTTTTCTACAGGTAGGTCCCTCTCCTACTCTTTCCACACTTCTTGCCTCTGGGAAGTGTTTATTGCATTTGCTTCCTGCCTTTCCTAGGAGGAGTTCATCAGGGTGTATCAGTTCTCCCTTTTAACTTCACAACAAAGCTATGAGGCTTGCCTAGCTTAGCAGTGGAGTGGCTTGACCACAGCCATCCAGTGGGGCGGGGGGGGGAGCACCCTGGGCTGGATGCTGCAGAGCCTGCTCTGTGACGTCCATGACTCACTGCATACGGATACAGCCCCAGCTAAAGTGATTATGAAAAGCAGCCTGAAGTGCTGGAGCATAATGAGGGAGAAAGACATTGGCTTGCCTCACCCAGCTTTACATATCATGTTATGAGAACTGTATTTGCTGTTGCTGCAGTAAATGGCAAAGCTACGTGAAGGATAAATATAGCTCCTCCATCCTATCAAGCCTATTTTGATCCTTGCACTTTTAAAGACACCTTTTGAAGGAGAGAAAGAGAAAGTAGGGTTGTAGAAAGAGGTAGGCAACATGTGTCCTTTTTGCTCCTTGGACTAACTGGCTGCATGGAAGGAATATGCTGGAGATATTAAGGATGCATTTCAAGTGACTGGAACCTCGACTTTGTTGGTAAGGGTGGAGTCTTATCTGTCTTCATGCTGTAAGCAAAATAGTGACCTTTGTTCCTAGGTACAAAGCCCTCCAGAAGTGGGAGTACAAGCACTAGCATACACTAGCACTGCTTCCTACATAGATTTATCTTTGCACATTAAATAAAGGCAATTAAGACTAAAGCACACTTCTTTATAAACAATTACAGAGTCAAACCGCTGAGCTATGCATGTTAGACTTTTAAAATGTTATAATAAGGAGAGGGAACCTGCTGCTTCCTGTTTTGAAATTGTTGTTGTTTGAGAAACACTCTGAAGCCAGCTACTAAGTGATGGTTTAAACAACTAAATTGGCCTTCTTTCCTTGGTAGGATGCACTCTCTTAACAAGTAGGCCAAGTTCACAGCCTGTTTGATATTGCTGCTCTCTGTGACTTATTTCCTGCCATTCCTCTAAGGAGCTCAAAATGCTATATATGGTCCTTTCCCCCCTTTCCACTTTTATCTCCAAATGCTCTGAGGGAGATTAGGCTGAGAGATGGTAACCAGCCCAAGGCATTGAGCCTGACTCTCCTCATTCCTGATCAGACACCCTAAGCACAGTACCACAGTGGCTCTGAACACTGCGTCACACCACAACCTACCCACTCCTCTCCCAGGCTGCCATAGTGGGGAGCTAGGCAGGAGTGAAAGTCTCGGCCTTCCTGATTTTGGCCCAGTCTGTCAGAAATCCACATGGCCTGTGCTGTATATGGCATTTAAACTTGGAGGTTGGTGAGAAATTTGTGCACTTCACATTTCAGTTCGTCAACTTCACAATTCCTGAACCTAAACATGGAACTGGAACAATGAAAAACTCTATAGTTTTTCTAAGTTTACAATCCAGTTAGCGGAAAAAAAAAAGATACACAAATGTATATATCTGAAAGAGTGTACACAATTGGTCCATGAAGCTTCTGTCAGTCCTCTGCTGGGTCATCCTGGTTTAGCATGGTAACCAGTTAACTTCATGGAAGTGGGATCAGTTTGTACATCAAACTCTGTGTAGTTGTCTCTGATTCAAAGGGCAAGGGATATTCTTTGAAGAACAGATTGTCTCCTTTTGGTTAGCAGGCCTAGTTATTTGGTCCTCCTAAGGACCTTCATTCCACTATGGGGGATTTACAGTTTATAAATCCAACACTGGTGATATGAACTGAGCAAATTGGTCCCCGAGTAAGACTGTACAAGGTCAAAATGTTGCACTGCATATGCAGTGTGTGTTTGTGTATTTGCTGCGACTTAAAAAGCCAAGTGAGGTTACAGTCCTAGTACGCAGGAGAGTTTCTGCAGTCTACTGAAGCAATGCCTGCTGGTTATGCCACTCAGCCTTATACAACACTATTATTTTCTGATTAAAGAAATCAGGCTGGCTTTCATTGCTCTAATTCCAATAAGCTGCAGATCAGGATGGTTCTGATGCCCCCCTGTGCCAAGTTCCATTTGCTTTGCTTTGCTTGATCTTTTTAATAATAAAAGTATTTCTATCACATGGTATTCATCAGAGAGAGGAGTGGTAGCAGCAAAGGAATGAGCAAAGGCAAGCCAAGGGAAACAGGTGACCAATACTGAAGCAAATATGGGGGAAAAGATCCCCTGCAGTAGTGTTAGGGCCAGTTTGGATGCACAGGAGGCAGAGGCAGTCTGCACCACACCTGTCTGCCTCATGGGCCTCTGGCTGGTTCCCCCTTGCACAGGCCTCGACTGGTCTTTGGAGAGGATGAGAAATGGTCCTGGATGACTTGGGTCGTCCTCTGAATTAGGACTCTTTGCCACACTAGTGGATCCCCTCAGACCTGCTGTAGCAAAGTAAGCACATGCGGTAACATTTTGATGCCACTCACTGGTCTTTGCTTGTATTGGCCTTTTTCATTGTGTGCTTTTGTATAGGACAAATGGGTACATTGCAATTTTGAATGCTGCACTGGCTGGTAATAGGTATCCCCGGAAGTATGTTACAGTGGACTTCCAGTGTATTCCATGACCATGTTTAGATAGCTTCAAGAACTGTTGGAAGCTGGTGCACAGGAATTGGTGGTGTGTACCACAGTTGCTCAATGGACAACATTTGGAAGAAAATAGCACAACCATCAAAAAGTGCAATGTTAACTTATTATAGAAGATGTAATTGGGAAAATATTGATTCTCAGAATAAATGAGAACTACAATTCCTTTGTCTGATAATCCATAGTTTCTTTCTGAAAGCTTTTGCTATAACATAAGCTATTACTATTTCTTTAGCTATGAGACTATAAGAAATATGGTATAATCAATGCAATGTGTTTGCAAATGTGGTGTATTCCCTCCAGACTGATTAATATAATATTGATGCTGTGTATTCATTCCCTCTGGACTGATTTCCACATTACAAGTTTGAGCTGTGTTGGGCAATTGGCAAACCCAAACTGTAATCTGTTGCAAACATACTTTGTGGTTAGGTAGGCCTTGGAGAACCAGATCTTCTTCACAGAAAGCAGCTATCTCATGCAAAATTGATGAAATATTCTTGAATATTTCTTCATTTTCAAGAAATGCTGTTCACTCTTTGAGAGCATAGAACAGCCTGCCAAAAAGCTTCAGTTGTAACTAACTTTGCTTTTTCAAACTGTTTATTCTGTGATGGAAAAAATGCTCATGTAGGCAGCTCTGTTGCAAAAATGTTTGCAAGGTAACAGTTTAACAAATGAGAAGATTGAATTCTTTGAAAGTCAAGTGTTACCCATGAAAGTGGGGAATATGTTCTTGATATCTTTGCCCTGCTAAATGAGTTTTGCAAAGATAATTTACTCTTCCAGCTTCTGCAGGAACAAAAGAACTTGGGCCATGGCTGTTTGCCAGGCTTTCTAAGAACCCTCTTTTGCAGAACTATTTATTTGGGCGATGCTGTACCTTGAATATTTGCACAGGGCCCTTTTTGATTAAATGCGTAGTGCATTGCGTAGGAAGGATTGACTCATGAGTTGGGCTTACAGGGGATGGTGTTTACCATGGGCCGCTGCAGAGTTATGCACTGCACCCTGTACAAGAAGGAGCAAGGGGACACATAGCCAACTCTTCCCCTCCCACACACCAAGAGGGGTCTCTTGTAGGGGGCCTGAACAGGCAGAAAGCCCTCAGTGGGAAAACATCAGAAGAACAACTTGTTCTAGTACACACCATTTCTCAACACTCCTGAGGAAACATCCCTTTAAAACAATTTAAGGAGGTGATCGTTGTGTGAGTGCCCAGTGGCTGCAAGGGAGCACTGTCCTCCAAGCAAGTTATAAGCTTCTGTTGTTTACAGAGATGTATATGTGTGCATTTAGTTTTCAGACTGGGGCTGGTCTTTCAAGGGAGATGCAGGTCATGAACAACAAGATTGCCAGCTTTCTACCCAAATCAGTGTTGGGCAGGTGTCAGGTTTGAAGGATCTACTTTGATTTTGACTAGAACAGCTTTCCCCAGTCTGGTGCCATCCAAATGTTTGGCACTGCAGTCTGCAGGATTCTTGATCATTGGCAACTCTGGCTGGGACTTCTGGGAATTATAATCAAAAACATTTGGAGGGTACCAGATTGGGAGTTTGCTCCAGGACTTCTGGATCCAATAACCAGAGCCGGATTACACATTTTAAATTGAAGAATTCTGAGTCCAGGAATTGAGCACAGCTTTCCTTCATTTTGCCAGTCTGCTTTTGAGTGGATAGACTGACTAATGCTCAAGGTTGCTGCTGCTGTTAAACAATTAGGAATCGCAGATCCTTCCTGATGTTCCACAAATCACACAGTACATCTCAAGCTACTGCCTGCCCACATCTAATCTAGAGATCACGCCTATCCCTTTTTCAAAAGCAGCAAAAGGCCGACCCCCTCCAGCTTTGCACCTCTGCTGTTCTTAGTCTCTCCTGCTTCACTCTTGTCACAGAAAGCAGGCTGGGCTTCTTCCACCACTGCAAAGAGCGTGGGGAAGACACTCAGTGGAGGAGTGAGCCAGGGGACCTCACCTGTTGCTCTGAAAGGGGCAGCCTTCACGGGCAGAAAGGGCAAGAGGCTCTCCGCCTCACCAGACAAGCATCGTATACTGGGCTAGACTCTAGAAGAAGGGCAGGCAACTTTTTGGCCTTGATGGTGGACTGGGATGGTGTACACACACCCACATGCCCCCTGATCTCTGACTAGATCGCGTGGAGAGTACAGGTGGGGGGAATTCAGCAGTGGTGGCAAGGCCAGGACACCCCTGGGATGTGCAGCGCTGACATAGCTGAACCAACCCACAGTCCTCTCTCTTCCCCACCCCTGCAACTCAAAGAGGCTGCATGCCTCAGTTTTATTTATTTATTTAATTACTTGTAACTTTTATACCCCGTTCACCGCTGGCATCTCGGGACGGCTTCCAAGTCGATTGTAGGTGGTGTGGATTAATATGGCACTGACTTCTAGTCACAAAGAGATTTTTGGAATTGTGCTGTGCATAGTGTAGATTTGTTAACGTGCACCCTATTTAGTCATCGAGGGGTGGTGGTGGTGGTCTTCAATAGCGGAAATGCGTGGCTGGTATGTTTCCAAAAAATGCCCTTATTACTTCTCCTTTTGCATGTTTGCGAAGTTATCCCTTGCTGGTTTTGCCGAAAGCGTATCTTTAACACACTTGCAAGTAGTGCTTTCTATTTTAGGAAAGTATAATTGTCGCATCATTCAGGAAGTGCTGGTTTGAGCATGACAGAATGGGGCCTGGCTGGAGCAGGGCAGGGCTACTTTGCATTGCCCTGCAAGGCTTATTCTGAAGCAATGAGGTTGCTCTTGCAACCCTTTCCTGGGTCTGAGTACCTTCATGTTATACGGTTCCTGTCTGAGAGAGGAAACAGCAAGAGTATTTGAGTGCATATGTTGCGTGTGTACTACTAGATCAACAAGTTCCTGTAAGTCCCGTTTTCCTCTCTTGTGAAAATAGATATGGGAGCTGTCCTTCAACAGGAGCCAGACTGCATCTAGAGGTCCAGGTGAACCTTTTGCTGTCTCCCTGAGATACAGAGGCCAACAGGGTTGTTGTTCATTGTCAGTGCTGTGGGCCAGAATAGACATCACATTAAAACCATAACTAGCAGCTACATCTTTTTCCTTTACTCTTATTGTATCTGTTGAAACTGCTTAAATATCACTTAATATCCTAAAATCCCTAAGCAGTTGGCATAAAAACAATGTAAAACGTTGTAAAAGAATAAAAACTTTAACCCTATGAATACCTAGAAAGCTAAAAAATCCTGCAGCTCCCAGCATTGCCCAAGTGATACCCGTGACACCAGGAACAAAGCGGTACAATTACGAACAAGTGGCAGCTAATATAAACAGATGTATCTTCAAGAGGTGTTTAAGTGCACCACAGTTTGCTTCTCTCAAACCACACATTTAAGGGTGTTGCAGAGGAAGGGTGCCACTATCACTGCCCTCTTGTGTGTCGTCGCCGGGGGATGCGCTGTTGGTTGTGAGGCGAGACACCATCTGTGTGCTGTCTAGAGCGGGTGCCCCAGCTTGGGACTGGAGCATGTGGTGTAGTGGGGTGCTTATGACATGGATCGGAGCATGGTATCTACTGTGAAAATGGTGACCTGGGACTAGCAGGGACAGAGACAGCAGCTAAATCCAAATTTAAAGTAATGCCTCTTCTGCCCCCCAGTGTACTTCACTTTGGGGAAGAGGAAAGGAAATGGTCAGAAAGGATGGAAGAGCAAGCAGTTCTGTTCCCACAGCTTTGTGCTTCTGCTGGTCTGCCTTCATCTTGTTCTGGTGCCTTTTAGAAGACGTGAAGTTTAGTCTCTCGGTGCTGGAGTGGCGTTTCCCTCCCTTCATGGCCCACAGCCCCTGGCATAGGTTCAGTGGCACGGCATTGCTCATTACATGGCAGCGGTGTGGTCTTTTGCTCACGGGTCAGAACTTCCTTATGAGTATTCCTGCCATTGCAAGTGGTCTCTTAGGAATGCCCCTGCTTCAGTTGAAGTAGATTGCTACTGGCCACAAGCTGCGCTTTTTGTAAATGTCTTCTCTTCAATCACTCCTCTAGCCAGTACAAAAGATTCCCACCCCCTTACCCATTTAGGATTGCCACCCCCAAAAGTCCCTGCAATTAATTGGATGCAGTCCTTAGTGTACCACAGATATCCTTCTAAAAAGATGTGTAACTTTAAATTGTGGAATACACTGTGGGATCCCTACTCCAACTCTTTCTATACTCGGATGGGGGCTTATTTGCACCTGACAATTCCAGTTCTTCATGGCACCACTATCCCTAATCTTCCTAAGAACTTGCTTCTTCTTGCCCAGTTCTAGCAATTGTCCAATCTTCTGTCCTCATTTATTAATGACTATTTCTTCTAATACTCTTGCCTACCTTCTGTGAACCTTCCAGCCCCAAATTGGCAAGGAATGGGCAGGCAAAAGGATGCAAGAGTGGAACAAGGGAACACTGGAACAGCTGGACTGAGAAAACAGGAATATTCGTCCCTCCTGACCTCCGCTGGAGTGCACCTGCCATCCTGGGCTCTGCCCTTGATCTTGGAATATCTCAGCTGGCTTTTTCCAGACTGTGCTATAGATAACTTAGCTGACTTCGTTTTGTGCCACTGGCAGTGTAGTGCCTTGCAAAAGTATTCACTGCCTTTGACTTTTCTGCAATTCGTTGTGCTAAAACTTGGAATCGAAATGGATTTAATTGGCATGATTACTACCTGATGGGCACATGATACTCAGCACTATGAAAGTACGTAACATTTTTCGTTGGGGTGCAAAAGTGAAGTAAACAAAAACTGGCAGTTGTTGGTTGTATAGCTATTTACCCTTTTTGCTCTGGCATGCCCAAATAACTCTGGTGTAACTCACAGCCTCCAGAAGTCACACACAGTAAGTACTTGAACACAGTCCATCTGTGTGCAATGCCAGTGCCAAATGATCTCACCTTAAGTGCACCTTTTTCTGGAAGGCCCCAGAGCTTGTTAGAGAGCATTGCTAAACAAACAGCAGCAGGAAGATGAAGCAGCTATCAAAACTATTCTAGGATAAAGTTGTGCAGAACCACCAATCAGGGGTAAGTTATAAAAAGTTATCCTAAACTTGGAATTTTTATCCTTGGAAAAGTTATCCTAAACATCCCCCAGAGAACTGCAAAATCTTTTAGCAGAAAATGGAGAGGACTGCAGCTCAGTTAAAGAAGGCTGCCCATCAAAACTTAGTTGACCAGATGAGGAGGACATTGCTGGGGAAACAAGCAGGAGGCTTGTGGTAGCTCTGCAGAGCTGCAGAGATCCACAGCTGATATAGGAGAAGCTGTCCTTGGGGCAATTATTATTACATGGATGCTCTGGAAAGCTGCATCTTATAGAACAGTCACGAGAGGAAAACCATTCCAGAAACAAAGCCGTATCGAAACCTTTCTGGAGTTTGTAAAAAGGCTTATGGGAGATGCAACAAACATGAAGGAAAAAGTTGGTCTGATGAGGGTAACATTGAAATTTTTGACTTTGCTGCAAAATGGTTTAGGTGGCATGGAGCCAACAGTGCTCAGTGCCCCGAGAACCGAACCCACAAGGTGAAGCCTGGTAGCGAAGGCACATTGTGAAGTTGCTTTTGCTTGGCAAGAACTAGGAAGCTAGTCAGGAGCGAAGGCAAGATGGGTGAAGCAAAATGCCGAGCAATCCTAGAGGGATATCTGTTTCAGTCTTCAAGGGACCTGGCACTGGAATAGAGGCTTACGAATTTAAAACCTTGACTGCAGACCTTATGGCCCTCTTAGCCCTGTGAATGTTGCTGTTTAGAATCTCTGGTAGCTCACACCTCAGCATTTGAAGGACAAGCATTTGTCCTCTGCAGCTCTTCTCTCCCTGCCCACCCTCTCAGAGGCAGAACTCCATCTATCTGTTCCCCATTTCTTGCATTGCAGGAACAACACTTAGCTTTCTTATCAGTGCTTGATTTCCTGTCAGTGCCGAATTCATGGTTTTCTCTTGCACATCACATGCAGACATGCTTTTGAGGACCTATCTTGCGCTGTGGTGTGCACTTGTGAAGCTGCTTTGATGCTTTGAATTGATTTTCCCCTTTTGCTCCACCTGTAATTTTCATTGAATACTGCATATTGAATTTTTAAAAACTCCATACTAACATTTAGAAGAAACTTCTGGACTAAAAGATGTTTTTGTGTCACTTATGAAAATATCCTCTATATTAATGTGTGGTGGAAATCAAATGTCAACTAGCTCTAACTCAGGCTTACAATCCAAGCCCTTTTTACATTCTGATAAGATGTGAAAATGCAAAACGTAACTCTCTTCTTGTATAAGAACACAGCCACTTTTTCCACATGCAGTGTGGCTAATTCAGCATAAAAAGTGGGAAGAGAGCCTCTTTTAGTTCCCCCCAGCTGCACAGTGCATTCTGACCAATAATGCCCCGCATTCCTGCCGGACTGACTCAAGCCTCACATGGTGAGGCGCTTTTTCCTGGGGATGTCACGCAGCACCAAGCGAAGCTGGAATGTTCCTGGCTTCAGTTTGTGCCCTTTGTTCCACAATGCAGCCTTTCCAAGAAGAGCCTCCCTGTCCAAAGAGATACAGTTGGTGGCTACCCTGCCCCTTCCTTACAGGCAAGCCTTAACTGCGGTTGACTTTCATGCCTTCATTTTTGGCTGATCAGATATGTGTATGAGCCACGCTGATCTTTGTTGGCGGGAGAAGCCAGTGGTACTTCTCCTGGCATATGTCTCTGGGTTGCAGAAGCGTGTGAAATGTCTGTTTGAGGAAAACAAGTTCCACCAAATTAGTTTTGGAGCACATGGAGGAGAGCATGTGGAGAAGGGGAGAGCAGTCTGGCAGGAAGCAGAGCTTCATTTGTGGGGTGTTCCCGCAACACCTCAAAGAAATCTGGTTTATAATAAAGAGAGGATGGACCAAAGTATTGCAGAGGAGAGGAAGGGGTGCACTCAACACCAATTGAAAGCACTTCTGCTTAATTGTAGTTATAATGTATTTATATACCTCCTGTGTTCCTCTTGTGAGAAACCCAAGGCGACAGAGCTCCATTGTATCCTCACCACAACAGCCCTGTGAGGTAGGAAGGTCTGAGAGTGAGTGACTGGGCCACAGTCTCTCAGTGAGCTTCCTGGATGATTGGGAACTAGAACCCCGATCTCCCAGGTCCTCAGCCTGACATGCTAACCACCACACCACAATGACTTTCTTAGTATCCTGGGTCTTAACTGAGTTATGGTAGGGATTTAGAAACAGTGTTTTAGGAGTGATCACTATGATACTTGAGTAATAGGGATGTTTTCCCTCTGCTGCACTACTCTGGTGACCACTCTCACTCTGATTGTGCATGCAGGTGTACATAACATCGTTCAAGCATGCCACTCACTCTCATTTGTCTTAACTGCTCTCTACCTCAGAGTTCATCTAAATAAACCCATTCTTTTTCTGGCGCTGCATCCAAACTGGGTCTCTTTTCAGGGAAGTCTAAAGTTCATTCTATCAATATCCTCCCTCCCAAAGGTGTTTTGGCACTGCTCCATTTGTAGAATGATGCATTTACTTTAAATAAAGCAGTAAGCACCCTCTGTGTTTAAGCATTCTGTTTATACATTTGGCAAAGGCAACCCTTCACAGGACTCAAAGAGCTGAAGAGGAGCAGTTCCTACTTTTGTGGAGGAATTGCTCCCCCACTCTACCCTGCCGCAATGCAGTGATTTGAGCCTGAAGTGTAACTTTGCTAGAATGTGTATGTGTGTGGGACTCCTAAATGTTGCATGAAAAGTTATCTTTCTGAACTGTGGCTTTAAATAATTACAGTTCTTTGCTGCTTTCTACCTTGGTGGCCCCCAAGTATGGCAACTGGAGGAACAGCAAAGGCTTGGCTGGCCTGTTTGCTGTGTCTTTTGTGCTTCCACTCTGATTGAAGGAACTCAGAGATTCAGATGCTGTGCTGCTGTCATGAGCCATCTTGCCTGCAGGCCCGCAGGCCCTAAGCCGCATCTCCGGCTCCTGCTGGGTTTGCTGAGTCACACGCCCCAAGCAAGGATGCCAGCTCCTGGCAGGCTGTGGGTTACACAAGGGCTGCTGAAGCCTTGCATAACCTCCTCTGGCTGTGTTCACATGCACAAAGCCACCCCCAAGCAGGGGTGGCATATTCAAAATGGCAAGCACACAGACCACAACCTGGCATAAACTGGTGTGGTGTCATGTGGGATGAACAGCCTCTTTGGCGTACTAATACACCCCGTTTTTGTACCTTGAATTTAAAAGTTAGCTTTTAAAAGCCAGTATCCCACTTGCGTTATTTGTAAAGTCATTCATCACCTGCTTTTTGGCATAGCCCAGAAACAGAAGGGTGATGCTAAATAAGGGTTCTTATCCAAAATAACAGAATAATGTTGTGTGTGTGTGTGTGTAAGCATTTTCCTTAACAAAAATTCATCTTTCAGCAGGGACAGCTAAGTTCTCTTCATTTTTATACCACATAGCAGCCATTAGATTTCAAATTGACCCACATGCTTAAATATGCTTTTGTGTGTCTGTTGAACTGTCAGTGCAGTGTGGGGCCACAAGGTTGGTGGCCGGTTTGCAGGGGATGCCGTATGAGGCGAGACTGAGGGAACTGGGTCTCTCCAGCCTGGAGAAGAGGAGACTCAGAGGGGATCTGTTGGCACCATACAGGTATGTGAGGGGATGTCACATGGAGGTGGGTAGAGACCTGTTCTCCCCTGCAGAGGAAGGCAGGACGCGCTCTAGCGGAGCAAAGCTCAGGGAGCCAAGGTTCCATTTGGATGCCAGGAAGCACTTCCTGACAGTCAGGACCCCGAGGGTGTGGAATGGGCTTCCACGAGAGGTCGTTGAGGCCCCATCGGTGAGGGTGTTCAAGGATAGGCTGGACGTGCACATGGTGGGCATGTCGTGACTGGAGCCGGCTGGTGCCAGAGTTCAGACTAGATGACCCGGGAGACCCCTTCTGACTCTCTCTGTTTCTATGTTTCTACCCTGAGGAGGTGGCAAAAGAACATCTCTACTGGCCTGTCACCGCATTGGTTTTTGGAGATGCTGCCTTGTAGCATGTTTATTTGTGTGCAGCTTCTTGCCGAAACCTGCCAGATCACTGGGAAGTAGGATGGTGGTAGTATTGGCTGGTGAACTCCCTTGCATTTTAGTGGCAATGCTATTCTTGGGCGACCCTCAGCATTGCAGACTGTACTCAGGCAAAGTGAATCAAGTATTGCCACAGTGTTGATTCATAAAACGTAAGAGAACTGTGATCAAAAGCCCTAATGGGTCAGTCTGGGTTGCTTTTGAGTTGTGGTGGTTTGAATCTATCAGCTTTTCCTCAGTTGGCTCAATTGCGTTAGTTTTCCTTCCAGCAAGATTTTTTGGCTAGAGTCGCACAGAGGAAGAGGGAGAAAAACAAAGGGATGCTCATTTCCTCAACTCAGGCCTCTGATACTGCGGCTCCCCAGAGTGAAGAATGAAGCCACTGAGTTTTGCTTCCCACAAGTCTTTTGCTTCTGCAGCTGCAGAATGGTAGAGCAGTACAGTTGCCACAATAGGGAGAAAATGGTGGGACTTCCACCCAGCTCATTCTTTTTCAGCCAGACTTCAAAGACTGAATCAAAGCCTGTTCTGCTTCCAAGTTTTAAAAAAAAATGCTCTGGGGAAATCAGCCTTCCATTCTGGAAATCTGTGTCAAATGTTGTTTGTCACGTCTATCCTTATTTCCCTTTTAAAAAAGAAAAGGACCTGAAGCACTGGGTGGAGGGAGGGTGGGTAGAAGGATGCACTTCACCAGGCTCAATTATTTGATTACTGGGCAGTCTAGGGTGCAATTTGCCATGAGAAGAAACAACTGAGGCTAAATTGCAGGTTTGTTTGTTTATTACGTTTGTGTCCTGCCCAATAATCAAAAGTCTAATTTGCTGTGCTGTTTTTACATGAGTGCTGTTGTGATTTAGGGCAGGTGGAACGAAATTCTGGTTTAAAAATATCCTGATTCCAACAGTAACTGGATAGTGTAATAATCTGTGAAACATGGCCGAGCAGTTTTAACAATCTGTTCTGTTTTATACACGTAAAGGGACATGTTTTATAGCTGCAGACTTGTCAGGGCAGTGGAGGACATGTTCACATAAGTAGATGCCTGGATATATTCTTGTAGTAAAACTGATGTGTTGCTTTTTTTTCTCCCAAATCAATATATCACAGCCCAACCTATATATCTCTCTTTTTTCTTGGTGCCTTGCTTTTTAGACCTGTTCTTGGGATTATTTGGGGTGCTGATTCAGAAAATTGCATTGGCTAGACTACATTGGCTCTAGTTTCCTAGAAATGGTCAAATTTATATAATTTTTAGTTTTTAAAAAGAACTTGCTGATCAACTTGTTCTTCTATTGCCTAGTTTGTGTTTTTGTGTACAAGTTAGCAAATACAGTGAGAATGTTTGTGTACTTCCAACTGTAATTTTACATCAGAAACATTGAATTCTAAAGGGGAATTTATTAACTGTATTATTGTTATGATCATATAGGATATGTGTGTGTATTCCCACTCATATGCTGTATCTCAAAAACTAGAGCTGATAGGGAAAAATTGGTGACCTTTTTGGAATCAGCAGGTCAAATATACCTAGGATCAAGTCTAATATCTGAGGCACTAAAATCTGTGTTGGCCTTTACATTTAATGCCTATCCTTTCCAGTGAGAAGACTAGTTTCTAAAGTCTCTTGTAATATAGGCTTAAAAGCAAACTTCCATGTAAGTTTTGAATACCATGCAGTGCACATGCTGCTTCTGTGACAGTGGATGAGGATGATAGTTCTGTACCACCTAATAGCCAAAGCTAGATGTCTCAACAGATATCTGTTTAGCATGGGGGTGGAGAGCTAGGGTTTAATCTGCTACCATTTAGGCATCTTATTGGTGTAAATGGATGCTTCTTGTGAAGTTATAAAATGCAGCAGCTGCAAATGAGATGGCACAATTGTCTGTCTGACTTTAATGGGAGTGAACGGTCTGTAAAACATGAAGGTCTCCAGCCAGAAGCTCTATGGCAAGGAGACCCAAGGGGGATAAGGGGAGGTATAAATCTGAAACAGACTAAACCATATATTTAGTTTATTTAAAGTTATATAATTTAAATTTAATTAGATTTTACATGCCAGGTGCCTAAGCACTTGTCTAGATCCAACGGGAGACAACATTGTATTTAATGGAAAAAATAGTTACCAGGCATGGTAATGCAGCAGAGTTCAAACATGGCCCTGTGCCACGGGGGCTCCTGAGTGGCTGCCATGTGCCCCCCATGGGGGGAATCATGTATTTCCTGTTTAAGAGCACCAACTGAACTGCATGACTTTTGCAGCTGATGGCTGAAGGGGAGCTGCTGCATTTTTGAAAATCATCATCAGAACTGCAGTTTGCCAGTAGAGATTATTAAAGCTGGAATCCTACTTTTCTTTTTGCTTATTGGCAAGTCTTCCTCAAGCTACCTTATCTTCCTCCATCTTAGTAGTACTGTAATTTTGTGATTCCTGAACTATTTGTTTGTTACTGTCTTTGGAGCCATTTTCAGAAAATTTTCAGAGGGGGAGCAGTATTCATCTGTGGTTGGAGGCTTCTGCTTATAAATGTAGACGGAACACATACCCTTTCTGTGTGTGTTAAGACTGCCAATTTAGCATCATGAAGCAGTATCCCTTCAACTGGCATTGCTTTCTGTGCTGCAGGTGAAGCAGGTGCCAATATCATCCACGTCTCTAAAGAAGCCCGGAAGAAGTTTCTTGGCCCCTTGCACCCATCGTTCAATTTGGTGAAAATCATCCGCACCTGCCTGTACAAGACCCTGCCAGACAACGGGCATGAGATAGCCACTGGACGCTTGGGCATCTCCCTGACCCGGGTCTCCGATGGAGAAAATGTCATATTATCTGAGTTCAACTCCAAAGAGGAACTTATCCAAGTAAGTAATAGTGTTGGGCTTCCATTCCCATCTGCCCCAGCCAGCAGGAATGCTGAGATTTGTAGTCGTCGGCTGTCACCAGTTTGGGTGTGAGGCTGTGGGTTCCACCAACCCTGCGAACTGGGACATGTGAGCTGCCTGTGCTTTCACGACTACAGGCTGGTTATGACCTGGAACATCTTCATCCCCTGCACAGTGTCCAGGTTTTGCTAGATAGCTTCGCTCATTTCACGTGGCATCTTCCTCTTCCACAGGCATGTGTTTGCAGCACTTTCATCCCTGTGTACTGTGGCCTGATCCCTCCAAGTCTTCAAGGTGTGGTAAGTAGGCCAAGAGGAACTTTCACTTTCAAATTTATTTATTGCTGTATGGGAGTCTTGTTGAAGTGAGTTGATACAGGTTTGCTTCATCAGCACAAACTCCCTGGGTCCAAATCTCAAAAGACTCTGGTTTTCCTAGAGTCCTGGCATCATTGTTAGAGATCTAGCCCACCTTTGCTAAAATATGTTTATTTTTGATGGAATGAAAAAAAATACTACTGCTGCTAAATTGCTTTCTTTGTCCAGTGATGAAAATGGTATCGAACAAACACGTGCTACTACCAGAAAAGCATTGTTATGGTTTGCAAACCACAAACCAACTGCTAGAATGGAAACTGGAGTTGGAAGCCACCTGCCAGAACATGAAGAAACCTTGACTGGGCTTGGATGTCAAGAATGCATCACCCGATGGTCAAGTTATAATTCTTCAGAGTAGCCTCTGGAACTCCTGCAGACTTTGTAATTTTTCCATATATGATTGCACAGAAGAAAGAACCAGTGTGACACCTGAGTAATGCCACCTCCATATTGTTCTAGCTCCAGACATTCACTCTGTATTATCAATCTGCAGTTCATTCAGTGTTGGTCCTTGTTATGATCACCATATTATAAATGGAAGGTTGTAGGTTGAAGCTCAAAGAGAGCAAGCTGTCAAAGTCTGCTTGGCAAATCTGTGTTGGAGGCAAGAATTGAACCAAGGAATTCCCTGGCTGTTCATAGCTCTGCTTTGTAGCCACCATGCCATGCCTCTTAGGTGTGGAAAGGAGAGCTGTTTGAATATGGCCTGATGTCTTTTGCTTTTCTAGGCAGCAGGAAAGGATGGATAGTTGAAGAAGTTGTGAGTTGATGCAAAGAGGAGAGTTCAAGATTCTGATGACAGCAGAGAGTCACCTTGGAGGGGTGGCAGCTCCCACTGAACTCCCCAAATACAGGCTTGGCTCCCATGCAAGCACCTCAAGTGTGTGTGGAATGCGTGGCAACCTGCACCAACACATGGGCACTTGCTGTGCAAGCCAAAGCAGCTGCAGCTGCAGCCATGACATGCCATAACATTCTTCCTCAACTCTGTACCCACCAGATGCACTGACTGCAACGCCTATCATTCTTAGCCAGTGCAGTTGTGAAGAACGAGGCTAAGAAATGAAGTAAAATAAGAATGATTCTGGCTAGCAGTATCAACAGTCTCTTCCTTCTCCAGTTCCATGCTGGCTGTTCAGTTAGATTAATGCAGCAGAATAGGAGATGGGATGTGGGAGGAGGAAAGCAGGGCTGCTTTTACTGCCAGTATACGGGAGGTGAACCATGTTTCTTTGATGATTTTGTGCTTAGTAGCTAGAGTGGGACCCAGCTGTCTGCCCAAATGAGCTAGCGTGGAAGAATGTGCTGGGCTTCCTGGAACAAGCTTTGGAGACCGCTAGGCAAGACCCTGGTGGCTTGAGAACACTGTGTTCTTTCTCTGCCTGCATCCAGTTGGTTTCTGTGGCATTCCGAACTTTAATCTGCTTCTGAGGCTTGTGACTGAGATGTCACCTTTAATGCTGTCCGTTTTGGTAGAAAGGCAGGGTGCAGCTAAATAACTAAAAACTGTGCAGGAGATGCAGGTATTGGCCTCCACTGAGGAAGAGGGTGTTCATTGATTTCTAGCAAGCGAACCCCATAAATCCTCTAAATTTCAGAGGAATTATGATGAATACTTAATCTCTTTAGTTGAAGGCTATATGGGAAATGCACTGCTGGGCACTTTCAAGACATCCACGTCCCTTTTAGTGATATGTGAAGAATTTGGTTTGGGGCGGGACATCTGTCAGATTTCCTCAGCTTGGCTGCCCAAACTTGGGCCTGCTTTCTTTCTGCCTTACACTAAGCATTCACATGGACACCCAGCAGGATGCAAGTCCAGATGAGTCCCTGGGGCTGGCTTGCACACATGCAGCTTGTGTACCTGCCGTGCAAGCAGAATTCTCCTTCCACACATGTGACTTGTGGGCTTTCCACACTTTGTGTGAAGCTGCTGCTAGTACTCCCAAGCATTAGTGGACTTACTCTTGGCTCAGCTCACTTCTTGGCCAAAAGTCTGGTGAGTGAAAGAGAGCCTGATCTGGCCTGATCTTCACATCCTTAGTCCATCTTCACATCCTTAGACACTGGGGGTGAATGTTGTGGACACTGGTGTTGAAAGGCTTTCGATTTAGCAGTTTTGGTGAAAAACTGACTGAACAGGCCTTTTGCTTTCCACAAGCCCATTAGGACAGCAGGCCTTTCACAGAACATCCCTGCTGACTTCTGCCTGGTCAGCCCCCTGATGCCATTGGCTAATTTGCTCTTACTGTCACAGAGCCCTGGTCCTTTGTTGAAGGTGACCACAGTTGTTGTGTTGGAATTGGAATCCCAAGTCCATAAACACCTTTTGTCAAATGAATGTCATCAGTCTCTGGAAGCAGGGTCTGTTCACCAGGCTGTGGAGCTGTCTTGATGCTGAAGCTGTAAAAATCTATATTCAGTCACAGTCCTAAGATGGCACATAGGACTCTTTTCTTCCTGCAGTTACAAGTTTGTTAGTTCATCTGAGTCTGTAGTGACTTGTATAATGTCTCATTAAAAGGGGTGAGGCTGCCTGCTTTCTGCAGCCTCATTTTACCCCATCTCCCGCAAGAAATATTGCCTTCTTTTAAATAGTGGGTATATGACGCACAGGACAACAGTAGACATTGTGGTCCCCAAGAGATTACTGCGTATTATCTTTTCCATGTGAATTGTTTCTCTCCAAGCCTGGAACTGTTTGCTTTTCATCCGTTTATCTCATGGGCATTGGGGTATTTTTTCCCAGAAGCAGAAAAGCTAACACGTTAGCTAATTGCACTGCAGATGTGGGCACTGCATAAAGTCTATCAGCTCAATTGCAGCCTTCCCCTTGAACTTTAACATTTGTGCCAGTGGAACAGGGCACTGCTCAACCAATACCCATCCAGGCCAGGGAGCAATAAGGCAGAACAGAGGGCAGAACAAACCCAGTTGTCTCCAAAGCCTAGCATGACTCATCCCAATGTAATAAACCGATAGCCTGTCATTTCCAGAATGAGCTGCAGTGAGCTTTGGGCTTGTGCATGGCCTGCCTCCCTTGTCCTCTTCTAGTGAAGCTGGGAATGGGTGGTCAGAAGCTTTAGCTTCCACTTCGGCTACCACAGTTAACGTTGTATCTGAGCCCAGACAACTGTGCTAAATTTTAGCTATGATTTGTTGAAACAAGCCAACTTGAAACCATAATTCATGAAGCTGACTAGTTTCTTTAATTTGTTTGTTTCTTTTTATTAATTAAATAAACTAACAAAACCAATACAATTGATATAGTAACAATGAACTTAATTAATCAATACTAATTAAGATGATTAAACAAGACATTAATATCAGTGCTACCTCCACCAGGACAACAACTCTAGTTAATGTAAGATCATTTATTCATTCAAGTTGCCCCACTTCCCTTCCAGAACTGCATTGACTGTTGTGGTGGGTCACACCCCTTTCCTTTTATTAAAACATATTCAATAAAAGGTCTCCAAATATTTTCAAATTTGTTTTCACTTATCAAACCTTTTTCAATTTAATATCACAAGTTAACTTATCATTAATAGCTGTATTACAGACTCCGTTATACCAGTCAACTATATGATATTCACCTTTTATCTCCCAATTTCTTGTTATTATTATTACTACTGTTAATAAATTTATCATCAATTCTTTAATATTTTGTCCCATATGTTCTCTAAATAATGACAGTAATGCCAATCTAGAATCAAGTTCAGTATTTAAATTCAATATTTTACCAATTTCTTTGAAGACCCTTTCCCAGGGCTAGTTTCAACTAACTACAGATAAACTTTAGGATTTAGCCATAACAACAAACTTTGGCTAATTGAAATCAGAAGCAAAAGGAACTCTGGAGAAGGAGAGGGAAGGGGGAGATGTGCAAGTCCAAGGATCATGCGCATAACTAAAACAAACAAACGTTGTGTATTGTTGTGCCAGTAACTGGGTGATGAACTCATCCTGCCCTGGGGAGAGAGAGAGTATTTGTAGAGAAGAGTGTCATGCCGTTGAACTCATTCCAGTGGTCCGGGAGGTGGCAGAGAAGGTCAGCATAAACTATTTGTTCCTTGCTGGAAAGTAGGTGAAAGGCCGCTAACGGATAAATGGATCTAATAATATTTTGCTCTTCATGACATAATGATGTTAAGATTAACTGTATGGGTGGGTTTTGTTTCAAAGCACGTGTTTCCATCGCCTCTCCTTGGGCTCATTTGAGTTACCAAGCAGAACTCCAAGCAACCCAGTCCTGTGCACGTGTTCATGCATACACGCTCCTCAAGATCAAACATTTTCAGCCCTCTCAATACAGATCACAGACAGCAAGGTGCACTTGCATCATGTGCTTTTGAGTAGTTTTGGGCCCACGTGCAATGGTCTTAACAAACAAGGAATTGCAGACTGGGGTGGGAAGGGATATGCGGGGCATTTGAACTCACATAGGCTGAAGTACAGAACTGAATGGACAGCTGAGAAGTGCTGTTGTGTTTGCAACTGCCTGTGGTTGTTTCAGAGGTGCAGGAAATACATGGAGGGGAAGACTAGGACAGCCTTCTTCTACCTGACACTCTTCTGCTGGGTTGAGCTGCAACTTCCAGCCTTCCCCTAGCCAGCTATGCTATACTGCCTAGGGGAATGCTGGGAATTGCAGTCCAACATGTCTGGAGGGGACCACCAGGTAAGTGAAGGCTGCAGTCAAAGCCGTAAAAAGATCAATAATGTAAACAATTCCTTGGACTTTCTATCCTTCCAGAGGTACGTTGATGGAGGCATTTCTGACAACCTGCCACAATATGAGCTGAAGAACACCATCACAGTATCCCCCTTCTCAGGGGAGAGCGATATCTGCCCACGGGACAGTTCCACCAATATCCATGAGCTCAGGGTCACCAATACCAGCATCCAGTTCAATCTGCGCAACCTTTACCGCCTCTCAAAGGCCCTGTTCCCGCCAGAGCCTCAGGTGAGGGCCAAGCATCGTGCCGGGAGGGGTTTTGGGTTGGTTGGTTAGTACTTGCATCAGCACCAGAACTGCTGAAGTTTGTTTGCAGCCTTTCACTTGAAGGAACTTTAGGAAGTGTCTTAGGAAGTAAGTATAAAACCCCAAAGCCCTTCAACCCAGATGGCCTGTGTGCACAAACCATGTAATCTTTACTTAGAGGCAAGCTCCACTATGTTCTATGGGGATTATTCCAAGTAAGCGTGCCTAGGATTGCAACCTGAATATCATGAATTTCACCTGAATATCAAAATTGTGAGAAGTGGAGCTGTCAACTTATCACATTTGCTCCCTAGCACAGAATATAGTAAGAAACCTATAGTTTCCAGATGCTTCTAATAATGAACACAACCTTGAAAGCATGTGATTGGCCTCTTTGCAAAAGCTTAAATGCCCTCAAAGTTTGTCGTCAGTGATATATTTATTTTAAAAGGGCCACAAATGATGCAAAACAAGTGTTACCAAATTCTACACACACGTTTTTCACACATTCAGTGACTTCTATCACCTTGTTCCTTCCCTCACTCCTTATAAATATTTCATGCTGCCTCCATCTCTCTTCCTCTCTGCCTGCCAAAATTCTGTTAAACTCAGGTTTTTCTGTCTGGGATAACTTGGTCATTGCAAGTTGGGTTATGCACAGTTGCCCAACTTACTGTGCTAGTGCCGTTTGGACTGCACAACTTGGAGCTGACTAGACACTGCCCCATCCTCCTTGAAGCTTCCGTGTGCAGCCCTCCCCTTTGACTGTCAAGCACATTTCATGAACAGCTGCACATGTTTTGTATAAGAAAACAAGTAACAAAGTCATTGAAAGGCACAGGGGTTATAAACTAGTGCATGTTATATAACTTGGACGCTCCCTCTCATTCTTTAGAGGGGCGTTGAGAGGTAACATAATCTCTGTTGGCATTGTGCTTAAGCTGGCTCTCTTTCAAAGGTTATGGGCAATTAGCCTTCCTTTATGAAGGCCATTTTTATAGTACTGGAACAACACTAAGATGCTTGAAAATATTGCACAAGAAATATTAAGTGGTATTGAAAATACTTTCGGACTGTATTTGATTTGTGAAGATTGGCAAGTACTTGGCTTGCCGCTCCTCTTGCTTCCCCACCCTTTTTCATGTGTAGGAGCACTCTTATTTTACACATAGTTTGGTCTCAAGTACTTCAGGTTGCATCCATCCATGGAAGTCTGCTTTGATCCAGGAGAGGTTTCCATGAATGGAAGGGAGAGAGGTGATTCTTGGAAGTTTTGCCCTACTGCAGGAGCAGATTTCTGTGTGTGCGCATGCATGTGTGAGTTTATTAAAATAGAGTGATCTACCAGCTGGAGCCTAGTGCACAAGATTGACATAAGTTAAGATAATTCTGAGCCTAGGGATTTCTGTTGAATACCAGAACTGGACCAAGTTTGTAATCCTTCCACATACAAATCCACTCCTAATTCCCTCAAATTTTCTTTACTCCTGCATTATAATCTACAGTGAGCTTTGGATGAGAAATTGTTGCTGTTAAACCATTGGGAGGTGGAAGTCCTTGCTGATTTGCTAGTAGCTTTAACGTCTGTCCTCCATCTCCATCTCCTAGATCCAAGCCCCCAGCCATTGTAGCAGGGTGACTAGGTAGAGAAGGAAGATTTACAAAAATTACCTCCCTTCTGGAAAGAGAGGGCCTTCTGTTAATGGAAGCACAGCACTGGATGCAAGTCTATCTATACATTTATATGAATAGCTCAGCTTGTTAGAAATATAAACTTCTGTCTGCTCCTGCCACTTTGGTGAAGAAGTATGGGAGATTAAATGTGATCAAGTGTGTGGCCAGACGATGAGTGATGGGTTTTCAGGCACCCTTCACCTGCTTAGTTAGGCACTGGTCACAGAAACACCGTTTCTCTTAGCTTCTGTTTCATCCAGTCCTCTGGCCACACTATTTGTCTCTGATGCTGTTCATCATTATTTCCACTCTCTGCCTCAGTGTACAAGAGAGCACAATCCAGAGTCATTTCACAGAGTGAAATATTTCCCCCGTGCTTCTCCTCTTTCCTTTATTTAGCAGCATAAGGGATGGCTGCAGTCCATACTGCGTATGGCCTTTCTCCCAGGTCATGCATAGTCTGTGAGTAATATAGGATATGTGGTAATGTTCCACGGTTGCATCGCTGCCCACTTCCTTTCACGTGCACCAACCTGAATATGTATTCATCGATGTGTCTCAATTTGACACGTCTCAACCCCTTGCCACCAGCTCTGCGTGCACTTTCCGTGTTGGTGCATTGGCATGTTCTGGACTCCTGTATTGTCGCTGCAGCAAAATACATGGTTGGTGTAAAGATGGTGGTAGTGAGAAAGGAGGCACTGCTCACACTCCCTACTTAGCCACAGCCTGCTTGAACCCTGGATAATATGCACTGCCTTGTATCTCCTCAGGTTCTGCGGGACATGTGCAAGCAGGGATACAGGGATGCTTTGCACTTCCTGAAGAAGAACGGTGAGCTTTTAAGCCCTGCCTTTACTATCCTTACAATCTCTAGTAGAAGAGAACTCTGTGTAAATGCTTTTCTCCTCTGCTTTATAGATTTTTTCTATTTTGTGCTTGCATAAAAAGAGGAGGCATATTGCAGTCCATGGATGCTTAATCTGCAGCAGTTCCGTTTAGCCGGTGTTGCTATGCAGAAACAGGCAATACAAATAGTATCTTTTACCGGGAGGTTAACATCTGGTTTAAGTACAACAGCTTTCAAGGTCTCCAGAAACTTCACAGTGTTGGAATGGAAAGAGACTTCTGTGGTGTGCGTCTACAGAGAAAGGTTGATGAACAGTGCAGGTGCTGCCACCTTGCTGAAGCAGACCCCCTTTCCATTTTGCATAACTGAGAAACCCCTGTGTGACTCAGAGGTTAATATCTATTCCTGCTATAGTGGAACTTTGTCAAAATTAAAAACTGTCTCTTTAAACAGTAGATATGACAAATCTGTGCACGGAGGCTCTCTCTTTTGTGTCTGTACACAGAGCTGCAGGAGTATCCATGTGTCAGATTCAGCACAGACTTGAGGTTAATGGAAAGTGTGCAAGAGCCTTATAATGCATTGAGCACCTTTTGGTTTTACTATATGTAAAACATTTTTAAGCCACACTTGATTCTCACAGATACCAAGGCAGTATACACAGGGCATGACCAAAATCTATCTTGTCAAGATAAAGCACAATAAAAGCAAAACCACGACATAAGATAAATGTTAAGATAGGTGATAAACAGGGCAGCTAACAGAAGAATGCTTAAGTTTCCTAGGCACATAGAAAAGGTTTAAGATGGTGCCAAGAAAAAATGGTAGGGGCACTGCCTGTTACATGTCTGCGAGGAATGTATGCTACAGTCAGGTGCCACCCCCAAGAAGGTCATCTTCCTTGTCACATGATACACATCTCCTGGCGAAGGTACCCAGAAAAGAGCCTCATCTGCAAGTCTTAAGACACAGAGAGGTAGGACTAGAGCAGAAAGACACCTTCAAATAATTGGGTCCCAAGTTGTTTAGGGTTTTAAAGGTTGTTTAGGGTGGGCCCCGTTCCCAGGCTTGGGAGCCATCTGTTCAGAGTGCTTCCATCTTGTCAGGATTCCGCTTAGTCCTCATTCAACCCATTACCGAATCCAGGCACTGACTCTGCCCTGCATGGCCTCCCCTGACTCAGAAGCCCAAGAGAAATAGGACTGGGAGTCATCAGCATAGCAGTGACCCTTCACTGAGCATCCTCTTATCTCAATTTATGACAACGACTGCGATAACAATTTATTACAGTCAGTGACCAGCTAGATCTTAATAAACAATTAAAAGATAATGCCATGGGTTAAAATATTCCAACTATTAAAAGCCAAAGTAACAATAATCAAATGATAAAAAATTGTTTAAAATTTCCTGTTACAGTTTTTAATTAAAAATTTAAAACATTGCATATGATATATTTGCAGATCTTGCAGGCAGCTAACCTAGCACAACAAGCTGTTAACTGGGCACTGGTGCCTATAAGGAGCTTCCCAGCAACCTCTGCATCAGATCTGCCTAAGCAGATGAGAAATAAACTTGGCCCATATTTCTTGTTAAAAACTGACAGTAAAAAAATAACGTGTTCAATTCTCTCAACCTCTCTGGCACCACAAGGGCAAACCCTTTGTTTAGATGTTGAAGAGCATGTGGGATAAGGGAGAGCCTCATGGAGCCTCTCGCAGGACCCCACAGCACAAGTGCTGTGGGGCTGTGCCTCCTTGCTACTTCCTGAAAGTGGCCCCAGAGGTAGGAGGAGAACTAGCATTTCACTGTGGCCCCTGTGCTGACCCACAGAGCCAGTCCAGCAGTGTACCATGGCCCATGGTGTAAAAGCTGCTGAGAGGTCATGAAGAGCCATTGCCTTCCTGCCTCTTTCTCCCAGCAGAGGTCCTCCATCAGGGTGACCAAAACCGTTCCAGCACGAGCTGCCTTGGGTCTGGATCTAGATGGGAACAGCTCTGAGTAATCTTCATCCAAGAATTCCTACATGTTGGATATTGAGTTGTTTTGGCACTTTTTCCTCCTGCAGCAGTAAGATGCTTGCTGTTCCCTCGCTCTGCCTGTCACTGTGCAGGCAGCCGATGCTGTGGCCAGAGCACATTGCCTGGGCCTGTAGTGTCACCTTGTGGTGGACTGTCGGTTGTGCAGCAGCTTTGTCCACCACAGGCTCTGTCATAGCAGGGTATGCCTTCCTTGCGTACACCGAGAGACTGATGCAGTTGTTCTGCCTTCCATGAGATTAAAGCAGCTCTGCAGAGATACAGCCTCAGCGACAGGGCAGTGCAGCTATAATCTGAGAATCAACGTGGTGACATCCAAAGTCTTTTTATGATTGTGGATATTGATGGGCGGCTCATGACCTCTGATGATAGAACTGCGAAGTCGAGGGCATGCACAGATCACAAAATGCATTGTAGAATGGGCGGGACTGAAGGCTGCGTGCAGATTTCCTGGGTTCCTAATGTTGTTTTAGACTCTGGGTTGGAGAAATTGTACATTTGAGTGCCCCTCTGTACATTTCTTTAACCCCCCCCCCCCACAAAAAAAAAATCCCGAAGACATCTGAAGCATGGCATGGTCAGTGAAATGACAACAAACAGTTTAATGTTTTAAAAGTCTCCCTGCCATGCATTAGAGTGTATGAAGCCATCCAGCTTGCCTTTGTGACCATTTCTTGGCCACTGCTTTAGTGTAGACAATATCACATGCCGTTTCTCCAGTGTGAGACGTGAACAAATGTAATCCAGGGGATGTTTAAGGCTTTTTGTCGGGACTGTGATGATTTCACTGCACTTCTTCCTTTCCCAGGTCTCCTCCAGCGCCCAAGGCTCATTCGCCCTCCTTTGGCCATTGAAAACAGTGCTGGGGAGAGAAAGACCGAGGAAGAGGATGACCAGCTGGGGGAGAATGCTGCCCTCCGAGAGGCTGAGGAACACATTCTTGAACACTTGCCTCCCGAGTTGAACCAAGGTAGGACCTTTTGGTTTGCCTTGTGACTCTGCTGCTCCAAGGTTCTCCTCTTTAGACAGGCTGGGCTGTTTGTGCTCTAAGAACGGGGGTTCTTTGTGAGAGGCTGAACGAAGGAGAATGTTGACAGGCTAGGTTAATAATCTGGGACTTTCGGAACATGGGTATGTTTTTACTTGGTGCAAGATTTGCTTCTCCCTGGCACAGCCTGCTGCCACCATACGGTGGACTGCCAACATGATTGGTGGCCACCCTGGTTGGGGGATGATGGGATCTACAGCCCATGACATCCAACAAGCTAGAGAAGCCTGTTGAGTACATAAGGCACAGAGCAAACTACCATCCCCAGGCTCTGTTGAGGAAGCCATGAGGGTGGCATTGATTTGACCGTACTGCAAGCATGACTGGCTGTATGCAAGTGTAATTTAGGAATCTTTGCATGCACGAGATGCTTGGGGCAGGCGGTGTGACGTGCGGTGTGCTGTTAGCTCTTTGGCCTCTGGCAGGCATCCGGCATGACCTTGGGAAATCTGTCTGTGCCGCTTTCACATGGCTAATGTTTTGAAGGCTGTGTGTGCATGTACGAACCTACCTTTTTAGTCTTAGTGAAGGCTACTTATGAAAATAAATTTGGTGCAAAAACATTTCTGGTTGTAGACATTTTGTTGGAACTCTTCTTTGTTTGGGGGCTTAAGAGACAGTGAAAGCATCAGTGTTGGGGATGATGAGCCCCTTTGGATAGATTTGTATGATCTGTGGGTGATTAAGTGAGATTTGACATGAAGAGAAGTAAAAGGGATATACAGCAATGTTTGACCTGATGTGAGCTTCCCTCCTCTGTTCACAACACGGGGTGTGTGTGTGTGTGTGTGTGTGTGTGTGTGTGTGTGTGTCCCAGGGAGCTGCAAGGGGTTCGTTCAGCAAACGCCTTCAATCTCTGGTCTGGTGTGGACATTCAGTACTTGGGTCCAAAGGTCTCTGTGAATTAAGCTGCTGATTCCCCCACTTTTGCTGCCTTAATAACAGTTGTCCTCCGGGCCGTTGGTGCCTGCTCTTAACCTTAGGAATAGGTGGTTTCCCCACTGGGTCAGTGGTCAGGCTAATGCACCTTTTCCACTTTCAGCCCTCTTGGAAGCCTGTGCTGAGCGGAGGGGCCTCTTCACCGGTGTGGCCAACCTGCTGCCTGTGCGTCTGGCGTCAGTGCTAATGATTCCATACACGCTTCCTCTGGAGTCTGCGCTCTCCTTCACGGTCAGGTAGGGTCTGAGTCGGCTTCGGAGATTGTTACACAAAAGGGTGTTGCTGGTAGGAACCAAAATACAGGGCTGAGATATAGACCGCTGCGTCAGCAGGAAGGTTAAGAAGTGAGTGTGTAGTTGAACTTTGTTCCAAATAATGCAGGAGCCACATCCACTCCAAAGAGGGAATTCCTTGTGACCTTCTCCAATGATGTTAACTAATCATATGGAAAGCATCCCTGGCACACTGTTGGAACTGCTGCATAATTCAGAACTGGGCTCCAGTTAGGGTTGTAGCTATACAGGCAATTCTTCGGAAGAGGTTGAGCAAGCTTTCTTTCCAATGGTGGAGAGCGGGCCATAGCCCTCATTCTGCTCAGTGATGACTGAATCCATGCCAAATCCAATTGTTGGCGGTTCATAGGCTGATGTAGAATATTTTATTTTCTTATTGTGCATAGTGCATGCATGCAGCATGCCCTGGCTGTAAGTCACCCAGAGCTATGTTTAATTTGCATTAATTTGCTTTTTAAATGCCCTTTTATGTTCCCTCTGCATTTAAAAAATGTTCTTCAAAGCAGTTCACACAAGATCAAAAGCATAAAATCATCAAAAATACTGGAAAGAAAATAATAAGCAACAAGCATTGGACAAAATACACAGGGATCAAATCAGTTCTTTGTGGTCTCTTTGCATCACACATTTGAGCTTTAGGGACAGCAGATGGCCTAGGTTGGAAGAACCTTCTACAGCTCAGCCTCATGGAGTGGGTGAGGCCTCAGCCCCCCCGGAGCCCAGTTATAAGGGGAGGGCCCCTGTCCAATCCTTCAGTTCCTTTTCCCTCAGAAGTCCTGGGAAAGGAGCTTCTCGTCTGCTTCTTGGAAGTGAAAGTTCTGTGCATTTGTGTGTGTGGTGAGGGCTGATATTGGGCAAATACAATGGCTTGGTCTTTCACTGACCTTTACTTAGTCCTCAGAGTTGACACGGCATCATGGTACCAAAGCTGTCTTTAGCTGGCAGGCTCTAGGAGCAAATTGAAATGTAGGAAGGGTTCAGTCTAACCCAGCTAAGAGGAATCTTTGAACGTCTGCTGCACACCTCAGTTCCATGCATGCATGCAAAGCAGCACGGAAACTGCTTCCCCCGTGTCCCACGCAGCCAGTGTGTGTGCGCATGCAGGGAGGGAAACTGGACCACCACAGGCCAACTGTTTGGGTTATGCTCCTCAGCACCTGGTGGAGGCTGGTGTGTGATCGCAGTGGGGCTGTGTATCCACTCCAGATTGTGGCCTGAGCTTTAAGGGGGCGATCCATAATGCTGGATCTAAAAGGGAGGGGAAGAGTGGGCAGGCTAGGGTTCAGGGGGATGGAATCAGGAATGGGTGCACAGCCCTGCGATACGCCACCAGCTGCCTCTGTCGGCACCCTGCCAGCAGGGCTTGTTCCTATCCAATTGGAAGGATCCGTCTGATCGGTCCTTCCGTGCAGTTTAATGTCCACACATTTGTGCCTACGCTCAAATCACAGTTGCCTGAGGAAGCCGCTTCCAGGAAATGCGGCATATGTGGTAACAACCATGTCAGTCCTATCACACATACTTTTTCAGGTGCATTTCATGTAAAGCACCTAAGGTTTTCATTAACAAATACAACTTGAAAAGTTTCTTACATAATTTGCTTTGTCACTGTGGACCGCTGTTGCCTAGAGTTCTTTCATAGAAGACAAGACTATCTCTAGCTAAAATCATGCTGACTGTACCACCTTCTGTATCGGGCAGTGTGTCCCTGTTGCTGGGTACATGGACAGGAGGGGACCGCTGCACTCGAGTCCTGCTTGTGGGCTTCCCACAGGCAGCCGATTGGTCACTGTGAGAAGAGCATGCTGGGTGAGCGGGGCTGCTCTTGCATGGATACTTGCCACTGACCCGAGAGGCATCCTTGGGCTAGCTCCTCAGTGGAGCTGCGAGGAAGCAGGGCCTTTGACTGTGCTCCTAATTGTTGCTCCAGAGTTTTCCTGCCATGTTGCTTGCCTCCTTCAGGTTGTTTGAGTGGTTGCCTGATGTTCCAGAAGACATTCGATGGATGAAGGAGCAGACGAGGAAAGTCTGTCACTTTCTCATGAGAAAAGCCAAGAAGAAGCTAGGAAGTCACCTCTCAGCCAGGTATTAGACTTGATCTCTGACTTAGATCTGTGGAAGGCTTGTAACACTGAGAGAGGCGTCTCCAAGTTGTCATATGATCAACCTGTAAAACTGAGAGACTTTGACCTTGATTGTGCTGACATGGAAGGAAATTGGTTTCATTTGGACTCTTCCAACAATATCCTTATCTGAGAACACGGAGGCTTACTGTGGTGAAGGAATGGAGCTTCCACACTGGCCCATCCCCTGTGTCTCCAGGCACACTGACCTCACCCTCCTCCATTCAGATCTTGCCATGCTGAATCGGCAAGGACTGAAAGGGAGCTCTGTCCAAGTTTGCTTGAACAGGAGTATAATCTCCCCTTGATCAGGGACTGCAGTTGCCTGGAAAATGGCACCTGCATTTAGGCAAAAGTGAGTAGTGCTCTGCTTCAGACCTTGCTAAGTCAATCCTCACATTCCCCAATCTGATTTCATTTCAGTGGCTACCCTCTAGAGTTGCTACAGCTCATGGGTGTCAGAGCATATATATTGAAGATACTGTGTAGGCTTAGACTCGCCAGAGAGAAGTGACCTTTCCCCTCTGTACTGAGCACTCTGAAGAGCTGTCTCTTTGCAGCTAGCTCAAGTCATCCCCTGATGAGTCAGGTGAACCAGCATTCCTGTTATGAGGCTGGAAAAAAAAAGGATACATAGGGACATGTCTCCCCTCTGCAACCCTGAGGCAACCTCATACTTAACATTTAGTTTTTGTTAAGTCCACCAAATACATCTTTGAGCAGAGATGGTTTCATGAAAACCATCCTGACCTTCCTTGGGTGTATTCCCCCATAGAGAAAAGTAGGTGAGCCCAGTTTTAGCAAGGGAAATGCTAGGTAAGATGCTAACAGGGTTTTTCTAGGAATTCTAATTTACATTCAGGATAAATGTACAACCACTTTTTGTGTGAGTGTGATGGGGCGTTGACTAGATGAATGTTTTTAGTTGCAAGTTGTCCCTTAACGCTATCTCTAAAAGCTTAGAATGTATCATGCCTGTCCTTCGTTGAGCATCATGTGCATCAGGGATGGGCAATACATGGTCTGCAGGTTACTTTTCACCCTGACCTCATGAGCAACCACTGCTGCTTCACTACCAAATTCCGCACTCCACATGATGCTCCGACCCCATAGCAGTTCATTGCCGCAATTCAGCTGCAAGCCAGCCACAGATCTTTGAAGATGAGCAAAATGTCCTTTGAAGCTTCTGTAATGATTTGTCACAGAATTCTGGCAACAGATCTCTAGAGAAGGTTTGCTGCTACCGTGCCACCAAAATTTGGTGCTGTGGCAACAGGAATGGGACCTATGGGGCCCCAGACTACACCAAGGTTGCTCCCCTTCGAGGTATATTGATGGCATTACATACTTAAATAATATAGCTGTTAACGTGTCTTGTTTTTTATAGTAGTGTTTGACTTGCTCACCTGGCCATACATTGCTACACTTTCAGCTGGCACATTTTGTCAGTGACACAATTGATGGAGCTGCCCCTGGCAGAGGTACCAAGCGAATGGCACCATTCTGCTAGCGAAGCGTCTCTTTCACAGAGCAGCCTGCTCGGTGCCACTGGCGCTGTTCTCACTTGTACGCCTGACTCCCTTCCCCAGACTCAGTGAATCTCAGCAGTGTGCCGACCACCAGCCTGAGGACTCGGAAGGCTCAAAGTTTCTTCTGAACCTAATGCAGCTCAAGTGGCACTGCCTGCTAATGGGCCAATGACAGGACTAGGAATGGGCAGGACTAGGATACCCGAGGTGCCAAAGGTCAGTACTGAGAGACAAGGGAGAATGGCACACGCTCCGCCTGCACCTTGCTGCGACCTCGGCCTGTCCTGCTGCCTTCTTTATGCCATCATAACAGTCGAGGGGACTGGTATGATGTGAGAGAGACATTGTAACGGGACGTATAGTTTATCTGTCTTCCCCCGACATTCCCTTTCTCCTTCTTCCTTTCCCTGTTTTCTGTTTCTTATCTAGACTGGAAGACACAGAGTTGTGGCACCGTGTTCAAATCCAGCATGCCGAACTCACAGCCTTGCCTTTTCTCCCTCAGGCTCTACTACCATCTTGAGCTGAGAAAGACACAGAGCTTGCCTCTGCCTCTGAGCATCGGCTGCGGGGAGGCTCTGCCCAAGTGGCTGCGGAACAACCTCTCCCTGACGGACGTTATGACAAAATGGGAAGAGTACCATCGCCAGCTGATGCTGGGGCTGTTCTGTATCAACGTGGACCTTCAGGCCTCCTTCTTCCCGTCGGAGGGGCTGCAAATGAGACACCCTCCAGCCAGCTGCACGCAAGAGAGCCTTCAGCTCTTCTGAGACTCATAGCACAGTTCGAGCAGGGGGAAGGGGAAGGTGGGTGGGCAGTGATTATGTCTCTTCAACATGCTAACACAGCTCTTAACACCCAGAAAAAAAATGTCCTGCTCAGAGAGAGAAAGAACATTGATAGCACCATAGCCAACTCTGCCACTGCTAAGCAGGTGACTGGCATAGTGTTAAAACCCATCAAGGTGTTTTGGGTGATGTATACACGCTCTTGGATATGATGGCTGTATAAATACTTAGCAACGGCAACACAACTGGTTGGTGTCTTGCTAGAACTCGAAAGAACTTGGTGGAACAGGCTCCTCCAAGGACACATTATCTTGAACTTGCTGTCTGCAGTAAGAATATTGGGACACAATCAGTGCTCTGCATTTCTTTTGTTTTTTTAACTTCCTCGTTTTAAACAGTATTGTGAAGTGTTTTTGTTTTCAAAGCTTTGAGTCCCTTCGGATCTACTTTCTCTGTGCATTGAAATAGTAAGAGAGAGAAAGAAGTAAGGTAGTCTAAAATGACTGATTTCCAAACTCTAGTTCTTATATCCAAGGCAGTCCTTAGTTTTCATCTCTCAGCTGAGGTATCTTCTGATTCCTTCCCCTACATTCTCATGCAAATCTTTGTGTGCTGCTTCTCACAATGTAGCTGTTAGAAATTCAGAAGTGCAAAACCAAACCTTTATGTTATTAGGGTTCCTTGCTGCTCTCAAGTGTGTCTTGCTCTAGGGGACTGTTTCACCCTGGGGAGATGAGCAATTCTGAAATGTGGCTGTTTAAACTGTCACAAAACAAGTTCATAGATGCCTGAAGGAAATACTTTCATTTTACATTTCAGAAAAAAACTATTCTTCCTCAGGGGCCAGTTATCTTTCTTCAGATGTATTGATAAAGAATCCTTCCAGGGTTGGAATGCACAATTCCCTTCCCAGTAACTAAAATTATGTGTCTTCATTTTAACATGTGCACTCACAGGCTTGCAAAGAAGGATGGAGAAGGAAGCCAAGAACTCAGGCAGTCCAATGTATGTTTTAAAATGGTTTGTGACTTATCTGATTAACTGGAGTTGGCCGTACAGAGAAAGTGGAAAGGAGGGATTTGATTCACTTCAGAGGAACATGAAGCTATTAGAACCGAGACCAAATTAACACTGGCCCAAGAGGGCTGTGGCAAAAGCAGGCAATGATTTGGAGCCTGCAGGCATACGTGACTGTTGGATGTCCTGGACCATATGAAAAAATGGCTGCATGAGCCACAACCACTCAGCAGGGATAGTCACCATGCAACCAGGCATTTTTGGGATTCACGTCTTGCTTCTGTGGGAACCATGTTGCCTGTCCCTGGTCTGTGGCATCCATCCTTCCTTGTGCCAGTGGTAAGTTTGGTCCCGTTTGGAAGGAGCTGACAGCCGCAACAGGATTGTAGCTGTTCATCGCTCTGAAGGGGACGGCTAGGAAAGCAGGACTGGGTTGATAGTGCAGAAGGAACAGCAGGAGCAGAGCTGGTAGTTGAGAAGACCAAACTGAGCACGCATCCTTCTTTGCATCCTCTGTGCATTAGACTGGCAGATTGCAACTCCCTTTCTTCTGAGACAATGAAACAGAAATTCATCCCTATAGGTTAAGATGGAGGGTTTTGCCTCCTATAGTCCATGTAGTCTATTTAGTTACTTGCCTGGGTTTTAAGTTTCTTAGAATAAAAAATCTGCGACATGATACCAGTGTTTTTTATTAACTCACCGGCCACCACAACTCCTTTCCTGGAGTTTCCTGCTGCAGTATGTTTTAGGGCTGAAGCACTCCAGATGGCAGAGCAGCTCCACCAGCTGGGTAAAATGCCTTCCCCATAGCCTGTTATCAAATGCACTATTAATTGTCACCAGCATACAAACTGATCTCTTCTTTCCTGTTGCCATCTTGTTCCTGCTACTGTGTAGCACAGCAAAGATGTGCTGTCATGGCAAAGCAGCAGAATAGCAATACTGTTTTATCTGGTACTTTTTTCGTGTACGTGCGTGTTCATGTGTGCAAAAAATATGCAGTTCCTTCCCTGTTACAATTTTGTACTCTCAAAAAGTACAATTATTTCATGCTACAGGGATAAAAAAAGTGTTTGGATAGATTTGTACTAGGGGAAAAAACTGATTTTCTTTGTACTCTAGCCAAATAGCCATTTCTGTACTTCTCAATTTAAACAACCTGTTGAATGCCAAAGATAACACAATGTCAGGAGAGTGGGAGACGCAGTCTGCTTAGTTTGTAGGAGTAAAGCAGCATTTATGGTGACAAAGTTTCAAATGCCACTGGAAAACAAAAGAATAAATGTACTTGCATTCATAGTTTATTGTTTTTATACTTTGTTCTAAAGCACCCAGAGAGCTTCACCTATGGGCGGTATAGAAGTGAAGATGATGATGATATTTTCCCAGTGGACAGCTGGATATTTTTATTTGTATGTGCCAAAGCTATGGAAGGTGTCTTTTTTAGAGCTGTAGGTGGCTCTTTTAGCATGATGTATGCCTGCTCAGATTTTTTTTTCCAAAAAAGAAATTCAAACTAGCAGGACAATATTATTATGTACTGCAAAACCTTTTGGTAGCCAAACACCTAGACATCTGATGGCTAATAATAACATTTTTAAAAACATTCTCATCAGCAAAATATTTGGAGTGATGGAAATGTTAAAAGTGATAGAAATGCTTTTGGACGGTGAGGGAGGGCTAGGAAGTAAAATAAGTATAGGCTTGATGCAGGAAGAAAAATAATTAGCTTAATCACTTCTTAATTTGCTGTGCACATAGCACAAGTGCCTGTTTTTGTCTTTGCACTGACCTTTTAACTTTTTAAACGTAATTAAAATAGTGGAAATCTTAAAAGTGTGAAAGTTTTGTGACTGTACAAGGTAGAAGTAGTGAGGGTTTGGCCAATTTAAATAGTCACTCTTGTGTAAAAGCTCTGGGTGGCAAAGAATGTATTTCTTCTCTCAGGAAACATTTGCTTTAGATTGAATGCTTGTAACAAATTGTAAAAGTTCCGCAGAGCCCAACTCTTGGTCTCTGCAATCTACCTTGAATTTATATCAATGAAAACTTAACTCTGACGGCACTCTTGACATGCCAGGTGCCCTTTTTATCTTTGTGTTGGATAATAAAGCAAAACAGTAAGCAATTATTGGTGTAGAAGAAAATGAGAATAGAGGCGTTTCTTGGTATTAATTGAAATACAATCTTGTTCTGTTGCATACAGGAAACATACCTAATACTAGCAGGCATCTCTAAGCCAAAGAGTTCTGGTTAGAAGATCCTCAACTGAATATGTGGAGGGGCTAAACTGTATCTTGGCAAGGATGAGATCTTTTTAGAAATGCAGACTCTTCCCCCAGTCTGAAGAGTGCTTGCTGGAGACTTACTGCTGTTCAAGTGACTGACCTGCTGCAGATAATGTCTTTCAAGGAAAATTCACTCTTGTATTTTGACAGGTTCAGAAAACTGTGGCTTTCCAAGCATGGGCAGGCAGGAGGTTGTTGTTTTTTTTTTTCCTTTTGCTTATAATGTAAATGGCACTTCTTGCCTCTAAGATGACTGTGAAGCTCTGTGTGTGTGTGTGTGTGTGTGTGCGCGAGGGAGGGAGGGAGGGAGTAAAACCAACCACTAAGTTATTCAACACAATCCTACTTTAAAATACGTTGCACAGTAATTTAGATTTTTCTAGCAAACCACTGCTTAAGGTGCAATGATTATACTGCTGAATGAGTTTGCTGCTGATATATTATAATGTAGAGAGTCCCGTAGATAGATGGAAAAAATAAGCAAGGTTTCATAGATGAGGTTTGTGTTCTAAAGAGGTTTGCTTTCCAAAGTAAATCTCAAACATTTTTTTCTTACCTTACGCTAAATCCAGAGTGTAGTGCCAAAAGCTAATATTGCAGCAATGCACTGGATGCTTGCAAGGAAAAAAGCATTAAGATTTAAACTAGAATTAAAACTGCTCCAGATATTATAGTCTAAATTAATCTTTTTAAAATTGGCCAGACTTCTCAACCAAAATCAAGCAAAACAAATAGAACATAGCTAAGTACCAGCATGGTAGAATCCCTGTAATGCTTTAAAAAAAGTCCTGGTACATTAAATCTTTTGGAAAAAGATGGCTGTAGGTGTGAACAATATGAAGCCTTTTACAACTTGGCATACAAGAAGTTTGATCAAAACGAATAGCACCTAATTACACCAGAAAGCAATGGGACAGCCACTTGGAGTGATGCATGGCACCTGTCTGCTAGTGTAGCATTGTATTTCAAGTGTCCACAGTGCCTTTTTAAAAATGCCAAGCATTTCAGGCTTTGTCGCTGCCCAGATGGCTCCCTTTCCTCTCCTATTCTCTGTGTCCAGCTTCCTCGAAATCAACAGGCACTGCTGGAGATGGAATAGTGGCTGTGGCAAAAAACTGGTCCTACCACTGTGTACAGAGGCCTATAAAATAAACTGTAGGAAATCCAAAATGCCAAGCAGTATGAGATTTAATCTTTTAAAAGAACCGATTTAATCTTGTATTTACCTTATTGGGGACAAGATAACACTGTGTTAACATTGGATAGGTTAGATGTTCTCTGATGTTGTTGTGCACTTCTGTGGACAGCCAGTGGTAGATCAGTTTTAGCACTTGCGAGTAATACAGTTCTTTGTCTGAAGAAACAGCAAGATTGTTGAGGAAATAGCAACTGATTGTAGTTACATGGCATCATTAAGTGGTATTCTAATAGTCATTGCTTGAAAATTCAGTGTTAATTTTTTTATGCTTCGCTTTCCCCCCCTTGTTCTTTCCCCACCCATGTTTTACTGGAAATATGTTAAGTATTTATTTTGAAAATATACCTCCCTAATAAAAACTTTCTAAACACATTGACTTGTGTGGATCTTCACTTACTGGTGCCCCGAGTCTTTCTGTTAAATGCCACCTGTATTTTGATGCAACTAGCTTGGGAAAGATGCATGAACTGAGAAAGGTGGAGATGCCTAAAAGCAAAGAACTGCGTAAAAGGAATCTTAAATGTTATGAAAACATGGTGCCTTGTGTGGTACTGCAGCCATGACCCATTTGCACAGCTACTCCTTGCTGCATGTCCCCAGTTCTTCTTCCTTAGTATTTATTTATTTAAAATAGTTATACCCCATCCTATACACAAAGTATCTCAGGACAGCTTGCAGAAATCAAAACAAGCAATCCATAATCAAAACAACAATTAACAGTAATTAAGAATATACATAAAACCAACAGTAACCCCTTTTGGATGTGGAACCACCCAGCCTTGCTTGGCTCCTCACCAATCCATGGTCACCACATTGTCATGGAAACAAAGTGGGATCAGTGATGGGACTAGTGATCCAGGACAGTCACCATGTTTTCTGCGTTCAGAGCAAGAGCAAGAGCTTACGATACTTTAACAAGTTGTGAAGCCAAGAGACTGTGGCCAGCAGCAAACTCTTGACTTTATTACTGGGTTCAGACAACATGCTAACCCTCTAAAGGGCTGAGTATAGGTTGTTGATGAAACGGATTATCAGGTTGCTCCTTAAAGCAAAATACTCCTCTATGGATCTGCTCACACGAGGTTTAATGTAGCCCTACACTTGAATATTCTGGGTTACCCAGGATATAACTGGAAAATATAACGAGGGACTTGTCCAACAGCAGTACCCATAAATCAGGCAGATTCTCTTTATGCCCAGGGGCCAAATTCCATTTTGGAGACGTCCTCAAGGCCCCATTCCAGTAGGGGCAAGGGGGTGATGAAGCAAGAGAAATTGAATAAAAAATACCAGGCTATTTTAGCTTCAAACTCTTCCCACTAGTAACGAAGGCAAAAAAAATTCATTTTGAATGGGAATAACTGCACAACAGACAGGAAAACACAAACCCATTTACTTACTTACTGAATTTTTATCCTGCCCAACAGCTGAAACTTTCTGGGCAGTTTACAACAATCCGTTAAAAATACAGTCTAATACATTACAACATGATTGCCAATCGTAGGGAAGGAGGTGAGACTCTCTGGTGTGCTTGGAGGGCTGAATTTTGCCCCCTGATGCTTGGCACTACCCTATGGCAAGCTGGCAGTGATTCCCTTGAGTATTATTCTTGCATTTACATCTTGCCATTTTTCTCCTTACAAAGAACCCAGAGGGGGCTTATATGATGCTCCTCTCCACGTAAAACTTACAACCCTCTTAGGCTCAGTATCAGTGACAAGCTCAAAGTCATCCAATGAGCTCCACGGATGAGGAGGTTCTGAATCCAAGGTCTAAGTCGCTGTCATGTTGTGGGTCCCGAGTCTGATCGCTCTGCAACAAGCATACGAGGTCCAAGTCTGCTCGTGTGGAGGAGTCCGCTTGTGAACCAGGCTGTGTCGCCTTTAGGTAGCGCGGGATGTGCTCTTTCCGACGACCCAGCCACCCGTGCCGTCTCGCTGTGGCCACCCTAGCGCCTCCCTCTCCCCTCCGTGGTGGAAAAAGCAAGAGCGCGACGCGGCCGGGTGGGCGTGCGAGGCGGGCTGCTCGCCACGGCGCCGGCGCCTTTAGAGGACCCCTGGCGGCGGCTCTTGGCGCCTCTCCGCCGTTTCTTTCAGGTCCGCTCCGGAGCGGCGCCGGATCGATTGCGCTGCAGCTTTCCCGCGCTCCACGTGGAAGAAATCTGGGACGGCGCTTGAGGCGGCTGAACAGGCCAGGCAAGGGAGGCCAGCCGGGCGGCTGCAGCAGGATGTTTGTAGCCGGTTGTCCTGCCTGACTGGCAACGAGCCGCGCTTCCATTCTTTCCGCTCCACATCAACCTCAAGGCGGCGGCCCCTGCAGACACAGCCGCCTCCGCCTCGCCTCTCTGCACCTGCCGGGCGGCGATTGCACAAGTTGTGGGCCGGGACAAAACTTTACGCTAAGACTTCGGTTTCTCCGCTCTGGCAAGTCCCCCTTCGGCCATTTCCGCGTTGAGAGGAGCCTCCTCTCCACCACGCACCGTTCGCCGGCTGCTCCTGCTCTCTTTCCCTCCAATGGTGCCTCCGTCTGGATGAGAGAGCTCAGGTAACACTGAGGGCGATCTGCTACTGCCACTACTCCTACTCCGGGCAGGTAGTTCTGAGAGGGGCTTGTGGCACCACCTTCAGGACTAGCAACTTGGTTCTGCCGTGCATAAGCCGCCACACACGCAAGTGGGTCGTGGAAGTGCTACAAGGCGCTTTGGTGCGCTTGGCTTGGGCGACCCTGCCCTGGAACGGCTTTCCTTGCGGCGGGAGAGGCGGAGGGAGGCGCGCTGAGCAGAACGGCCATTCCAGCGCGTCGGGATTCTTCCGGGCGAAACGGTGCAAGGTCCTCAGGATGGGGCTTCCTTCTGGCGCCCCGGCTGAGGAGAGAACCGTTTATAGACTTTCTGAGAAGTATTCCCGCAAAGTGTTGTGGCTTTAGTCTAATTCGCCTCATTTCCATTTTGGCACTGCCCTCCCTAAAAAGAATTAAAGATGAATAATTATAGTAGTGATTGTGGTCCGCCCCACTATTTTATTTTTTATTTTTAAATGAAGAGACGCGCGAGGCATCTTTTCAGCAAAGTCTCTGTATAGCCCTAAGGTTGCAACAGGCAGAAAGCCCACAGGTGAAGCCCGTTCCTGTAGTTTCTGCTGCAGCTATTGAATTCCTGCTTATTTGCTACCTTCCGCAGGGTTGCTTTTGCCTTGGGTCCAGAGCTTCGAGTTCCAGCCCTTTAGTAAAATGACACCACTTCCCAAATCATCTTTCAGAGAGCAGCAGGTCCGAGGGCAGCAGAAACAAACCCCACTTTATTCCTGTACTCATGTTGGTTGTATGATTTAAGTGAGTTCAAAATGCAAAACTGAATATGCTCAGAGTCTGTGTGGTTTGGTTTGGTTTTGGTTTTAAAATGGCTGGTAAACAGGTGCTGCTGTTTTAACTCATGAGAAAGGTAGAAGCAGGTGTAATACATGGAATGGTTTTGGAAAAAAGGAGAAATGTTAGTTGGCTGCTTCAAAACACATGGCCCTCTAAGCCCCCTACCTGCTTAGAACCTTAATCTTTAGTCCCTTAGATCTTTAAGGATGCATCTTGGCTACTTTTATATTCTGGACCTGCTTCAGGCCTTTTGAAGTGCAGGCCAGGCCAGGCAAACTTGGCCATGGTTCTTTTCCTGTATGGAAACAGAAATAATGAGAAACATGTCACCTGCTCTGTCTCAGAGTGTATTTAGCTGTTCTTAAGGTCACAAAAACAAGATGATGATGATGATTATTGTCATGTTTTAAAGATGGCAGCATCCCCACTCTGAAAGAGACTCTGTGCACAACAAGCAGAAATTCCACAGGTGCAGTTCTTCACAGTTTCTTTATGGCAAGGAAAGTGGTTTGCCAGTTATGCAGCTGCTCAGACTTGAAGGAGGATAAAGTACTAGTGTGGTTAATTATCTGTGACACAACTATTCTTGCAATAATTCCCACAGGGGTGTCTGTCTTGGTTTGTTGAGGCAAAAACATACATTTCTATGTACCAGAAATTAATAGTATTTGCTTGGGGTCTCTTAAGCACCACAGAAATAGTTTGCAATTGACAAAACAGCTGTAATATTACAGAGATCAGACTTGTTCAGTAGGCTACTTCATGCTGCGGTTTAACAAATGAAGATGTGGGACTTGTGACAAACCCCACACTTTAAGCAGAGATTTGAGCCCAGGGTTCCTTATGGCAGGAGCCAGGGTGGTGTGGTGATTAAGGGCACAGGACTGAGACTCGGGAGATCTGGGTTCTAGTCCCCACTCAACCATGGAGCTCATTGGGTGACTTTGGGCCAGTCACAGAATCTCAGCCCAACCTACCTTACAGGGTGGTTGTGGTGAGGATAAGATTGAAAGGAATTAGGTAAGCTGCCTTGAGTTCTTGAAAGGAAAAAAGGTGGGATATAAATATGATAAAGAAATAATATGCCAAGCACAACTATTTTCACAGACGTTGAAGTGGTATGATTAGCTGTTTGTGGTAGTTTTGATGTTGTGATAGCTGTAGAACAGGGATGGGTACCACATCCGATATTGTTGGACAGTATCGTCAGTCATCCCTAACTGTGTAGGCTTTGGAGGGCTTTGGAGTCCACACCTGCTGCAGAACTTGTGAGCCACCTGTTGCATGTTTGGTAAGAAATAGACACCCTGTGGGAACAAAGAAAGTGAGTACATTCCCAAGAGTTAGGATTCCAGATGGATAGAGCTGAGAGCCATGTAATGGCCACAATAATAGCTCTAAAAGTATAAGTGATATTCTTCCAGATGGAGTTTGGGGTTCAAACTGGAAATGGAACCTGAGAGCTTCAGTCCATTCTGCCTAGAGAGCCATAGATTAGGATACACAGGTCAATAACAGCTACCTGTTAATTCAGTACTAGAAGCAGGTAATGCATGTTGGGGGGGGGGAAATCCCAACTTCAAGTATAGGCTAATGGGATCTGAGCTAGCACTGACTGAGCAAGAAAAGGATCTTGGGGTGATAGGGATGGACAGCTTGATGAAAATTGTCAGCCAGGTGAGCAGCTGCTGAGAAAAAAAAAGGCAAACTCTATGTTAGGCATAATTAGGAAAGGAACTGAAAATAAATCAACCAAGATTGTACTCTCCTTATATAAATCTTTGGTACAATTGCACTTAGGATATTGTGTACCATACTGGGAAAGAGATGTTATTCAGTTGGAAACGGTGCAAAGAAGGGTAACTAAAATGATCGAGGGATTAGAAAAAGTCCCTTATGAGGAACAGCTCCAACAATTGGGCTTGTTTAGCTTAGAAAAACGGCAAGTAAGGGGAGGTATGGTAGACGTGCACAGAATTAAGTATGGCATGGAGCGACTGGAGAAGGATGGATATTTCTCCCTCTCCTGTAATTCTAGAACCCAACATGAAGCTGGTAGGTGGGAGATTCAGGTTGGATAAAAGAAATACTTCTTCACACAGTACATAGTAAAGCTGTGGAATTCACTTCTATAAGCAGTGGTGATGGCCGCCAATTTGGATGGCTTTAAAAAGTGATTGGAAAAATTCATGGAGGAAAAAGTTATCAATAGCTACAAGTCTGGATGGCTACATGCTGCCTCTGTTACCAGAGGCAGTGCGTCTGTGTACAGCACTTGCGGAGGAGCTTGGGCAGGTGGAGGTCCTGTACCCATCCTGCTTGAGGAATCCTGTGGACAGGTGGTTTGCCACTATGTGGGTGGGGTACTGGACTTAGATAGGCCACTGGTCTCATTCAGCATGTGACAGCCTTTTCTTTCTGTGACAGCCTTTATGACACTGTTTCTAGGATGAGCCTTAACATCTACACAAACTGCTTGGCCCTGTCTTAGTGAGCAGGTTATAGGTAAAAAGGGTCTTGCATACTTCTTTCCTTTCTTTGACCCATAACTATTCATTTTTTCCAAGTACCAAGAAACTCTGGAAAGGGATTCTTATCAATTAAGAGAAACAATACTACCAATCTGTAAAATTTGAAAAGGTATTATCAGCTAAGCTGGTTTGCTGTCCAGAGCCATTTTCACAAGAATAGGAGCTCCTTGTTATATTTATCTTGTTCTGTGTAATGGGAGAGACTTGTCCTTTGGGACAATGTTATTACGGCAGCACAATTCTTAGCACATTTACCAATGAGAAGTCCCACTGAGCTGGGTTTAAGAATGGGATTGTTTTTATTTAGCAACATTTTCATCCCGGACAATGTGCCTAGGATTGCAGCTTTAACTGAACTGCAAATAACATTTAGGCAGCAGTTGAACTCAAAAGTTAAACATGCTTAAACTGTTGACATCAACAGGCATAAATCTCATTCATTTTTGTACTGATTGTGGTGTTGGTACATTTAGTGGTAGACATTGTACAAGTAGAGAAAGAGTGAAGTCAGTGCTGTAAGTGCAGAATGCTTGTTCCCCTGTGAATCCCAGTGCTGTAAAGGGTTTGGGGGGTGTATTTTATTTTAGATTGTAAAAGCTGACTGTCAAACTGGCTTTCAGTATCCCTATTTTGACTGCTACAAACAGCCATTTCAAAGTGCTCCTGCAGACACATTGGAGGGGCTGCTCATGCTTCCAGACATTTTTACATTTTTTTAAATTTCCACAAAAATATGCAAAGTTATAAGTATTTCACATTATCCAGGCTTAAGCAACTGTGAATGCTTGCAGTTAGCTGAGTTTGGGGATGGAGTCTTTGTGGAAAATGTGCAGGTGGGGTTCCTACTGGCAAAGTCCGGCAATCCTGGCATTGTCTCTCAGAGGCAATGCATAAGCTGCCTCGCCCCATTTAGTTACATCTGATAGATGACAAAGTGCAAGATGTCCGTTGTAACCACGGGTGCAAGGGATCTTTTGATGAGAACGTGTCCTTGGAGGCATTTATACCCCCTTTACAGCAAGATACTCATCTCCCCTCTCCTTTAATTTTATTCAGGGTACACATTTTGCAGTTTGTCCTAAGCCTCTATATACTTGGGAAGGTGCAAAAGTATGTGCCAACCCCCTTTTCAAGGGAAAGGGGGTTCTGACAGCTTTGAATGCTAGCTGTCAGCATTTGTGTCCCTTTGAAAGGGGGGCTTGAGGGGGAAATGGTGCTTCTGGATGGAGACATATCTCTGTGTATGGATTGAGGTGGAGGAAGGGCCCATAGTGAGCCTGATCATCTGTTGCAACAGGACTCACCATGGCTTCTTTGCACAACAACCAATCCACTGTGGCTTATGGACAGGGTGGGAATTTATGAAATATGAATGCATGCAATTCCTGGGTTCACTTTTTATGACAAACCATTGTGGATAACTAGTCACAGTGTGGTGTCTTGCCTTGCCTTGCCACTTTGATAACTCATGGCATGTTCTAGAGGTTATTTAAACCATAGTGGGTTATCATGTCATCTGAACCCAGGAGACTAATTTCAGTGTGGGTTGTGGATTGGTTAGTGTGCTTCTTAGCAAGAGTGGCAAAACCCCTTCCTGCTTTTTGCCATTACCAGTAATAGCCCATCGTTGATGCCCAAGTTGAAATCTGAACTCACTTTTTTGCTGCTTTTTTAAATTGTCCCCAGAAAATTGTGCAAGTGTGTTCACATCTCCCTCCACAAAAAACCAGTGTTTTTTAGTCCACAGGTGGATAAGTTTGACCCTGACAACTGTGCTGTGCCATCTCCACATGCATTGCCTATTTCATTCCAGGACTCCATATGCCAGCTGAAACAGGATGAAATTGACTTGTTAAGATTACAGATACTGGACAGCCTTTAGAAGCACATTTCCAAAAGAACATCAACAATGATACATTACAGATACAACTGTGCAGTTTTCTGGAGCCAAGAAATCACCACCAACCCCACCTGTGCTTTTTTGAGGCTCAAAAATAAAAACAAAATTTAAAGGGTGGCACATGAAAAGGGGTAACAGTTGAAAGGGGGAAGGAGAGACAATATGGGTTCTGCCACAAAGGATGCTGGAATATTAGCTAAAGACTACAGGGAAAGGAGGGATAAAAGAGGCCACAGTAAGCCATATCTTCTGCTCTGTGAATAATCCATGCTTATCCTGTTAGTGCTGCATTATGGTACATACTTGGCTGATTAATGATCTTCACTTTATTGCTAGGAAAACTTTATGGCCTTATAATGACTTTGATGTATAGATAGAGATTTGTTAGTTTTACTGCATATGTAAAAGTTGTGGTTTGTTCACTAAACTGATTCTGCTATGGCATTGGAACGACTTGGCTTATCTCTCAGGCTAAGTAGTGCAGAATGCAGAGATGAGAGGTTTCTTGCCTGATTTAATCGTACCTGATCTTTGCCTAATACAGAAGTATCTATACTGGTTTCTCTCTCTCGAATAATTGAATGCCATGGTTTTAGGAAATAAATGCGCCACATCAGCAGATCAGTGGAATTAATGTTTCAATTTTGTTCCTTACTTCTTTGTTGTGGTCGCCTTCTTCCTTGTGTGGTTTGAGTTTTTAGGTTTTCAGGTGATGGCAATGGTTGTTCTTGGATTGCACAATAAAAATAGAAAAAAGATTAGTGTAATTTCAGACCTTTGAGAAGTTTCTCTTTCTCCTTCCTCATTTTTGAATGTAGGAACACATGACTGTCAGAGATAGGATGTACTTTTTAAAGAAATGTTTAAGAGCTGGAGTCTGAAATGAAGCTGCACCTGGTTTTAGGCCTAGTCTTGACTGATGAATGTTCATAGAGTAAACCTGTTCTTGAATGGCAAGGAGAACGCACAATTGTATGCCTCTATATCTAGCAGAAAACTAGTTGCAGGGAAGGGGGTTTTCCTGACAAGGCTTGAGTGTGGTGCATTTGCCCCCACTCCCTTTTCTGTTTGGAAATGCATTCCTGCATTTGCTGTTTGAAATGGAAACAACATCTGTTTCAACACACAATCTGTTTTTGATACTGGATTTTAGAGACATTTAGAGAAGGGAGAAACCAGCTGAAATGTCTGAGCAGTCAGGTGTGAGCTTGATGCATGCAGCTGGATGCCCGATATCAAAGTCCAGCAATGAGACTGTTCTTTCTGCTCCATTAAGCACTTCTTACCTTGTAACTGCATCAGTCCAGTGAGTTCTTGGTGCTTTCTTGACTGCTCACTTTGTGTGCACCATGCATTCTGACTGCCTGACCTTTGCAGCAGAGGTTAAAGCACCGGTGCTGCAGAAGCCCCAGCTGACTTCACTTGAACTTGCACAATAAACAGTTCCAATAACCTTACTAACATGCAAGTAGGTGGCAGCCCTTTCATTTTACTGGCTTAGTTCTTGGCTCACCTGTCCTTCAGGTGATGATCTATGAATAGCCTGATGCTGGGTGTTCCTGACAGCTGTTCTCCCTTTGCCACCTGTTCTGGCAATTTGTTTGGCAGCACCTGACATGGTTCGTAGGTGGGAGAGGATTGCGCCATTGAACACTTTAATAGATCCTCTGAAGAAAGGTTAACCACGTTGAGCTAAAAAAGATTAAATATGGTGCAGGATTTAGGAGTCACATTGGATCAGTCTAAGAGTTCATCTCGTCTAGCTATCTGTTCACACAGTGGCCAGCTGGCTGCCCAAAGGAAACTTACAGCAGCATCCTTTCCCATGTTCCACTCACCACTGGTGTACCTAGTCAAAATTCCTCTGATCCTGGAAGTAACATACAGTCATGAGGACTAGTAGCCATTGATAGCTCTGTCCAATTGTCTAGAGAGCCACTGCCCGTCGAAACAGACAGTACTCTTCTAGCTTGCCTAATCTGTTGTAAGTCACCTTGCATGTGTCTCATGGTGAAATGTCAGTTTACTTTTTTTGTTATAGGCTTAATGCTACAGCTTCAGCATCATGACAAGGACTTCCCCACAAAAAATCTGGGAACGCTAGAATCGCAGGAATATTGAGAACCCAGGGAGAGATACCTGTCCTCTCATTTATTATTATTATTTATTATTATTACATTTTTATACTGCCCATAGCCAAAGCTCTCTAGGCAGTTGACAGCAATATTCATAGAATCATACACTCAAGTCACCCATCCCATTTCTGCCCAGGCCTGACCCTGCTTAGCTTCCAAGATTAGGCAGGATCAGGCACTTCAGGCTACATGGAAGCAAGACCCAGCACCCCAACAACCATCACATTTGGGGGGCAGCAGCTTGGGGAAGGGTGCTGTAGTGTGTGTGTAAGAAAGATTTTTTAAAATAACAAAAAACAGAGTGCAGACCTATGCATGATTAGACAGGAAAACAGTCCCACAGCTCTCAGGATTCCCCAGCCAGCCATGATGGCTGGGAATCCTGGGAACTGCAGGACTGTCTTCTTGTCTAAACATGCCTAGGATTGCACCAGTGGTCCATGCCCATTCTGTTTGTCATGATGTGCCAGTTGCTGAATGGGCCCCTTAGTCTGCAATTCTGTATTCTTGATATGCATAGGATTGCATGGCTTATCTTTCATTGGCCTGTTCTTGTAGCCTTGAGCTGGTTGTTGAATGACTGGCAGTGCAGTGAAGATAAATATACAGTGCAAAAGCTAAAAAGGTGCAATGAAGATAAAAACATTAAAGGAGTTGGGTTGCTTGGGTACTCCCAACGATAATTTCTGTACTGTTGGTGTTACTGTGCATTTAGTACCACAGTTTTGTAACTCCCACATGGCCTAATGAACCATTGTATTAAGAACAGGACACAATGGGCACAATCCAGCCACAGGGCCAAAGGAGTTGCATGAATAACAATCGTTGTGCTTTCTCTAGTCTTATTGAGGGTTGTCCAGCCCTTTCTTCTCTCCCTCCATCCAAGCAGAGCTGGACAATGGCGCACTAAGCTAAAGGAGTTATTATGTTAAGCAGATTCTCTTGACCAATTGCTTTGAGCCCTATTGCTTCTCAGCTGGTCTGTCCTGTTTACCTGAGGCCAGAACCTGGGATAAAGGATGCTTGGCCTGGCCTTCTGCTCATTAGCATGCTGACTAAGCTTTTGCACAGTATCTGACACTGATTCTCAATGATCCGACCAGGTGGCTTATCTCTGAGTCCTTTGGCCTTGGCATTTCCGCTGCAGATTTCATCCTCTCCTCTTCTGACTCACAGTCTGTTCCCACATCTCGTGAAGGCTCTTTTGGAGGGGCTGAATCCCTATGCTAGTAGCCTTGTGCTGGGTATGCCATGACAGATATCACAGGCATTTGTGGCAAACAACTGCATCCTGCCCAGGCTTGGTGCAGGCTCTGGGTTTGGATGGCTCTTGGACAGGAGACCTTTAATGGGACCCCTCCCTCAGGGGGTTAATCTTCTGCCCACCCTTGTTATCAGCTGCCCTTGCTCTACATCCCATCTCTCATCATTGGTACCACTGACAGAGGGTGGCAGTCAGCCAGGAGGCAGGGCATATCCTGCTCCTCCTCCTAACCCCCTCCCCCTGCCACAGTATGGCCAGAAGAGGCAGGTGAAGAAGCAGGTAGCCCTGGTGAAAAGGACTTGAGCAATTCCAGCTAACTTTTGTCCATGGGCCTCTGCTGGCAGGTGGGTGCCTGGCTGGTGCTTGACCATGATGCCCACCCTGTCTAGGCCTCACCTACAACAGTAGCTTGTTTCTTCCCAGGTCCCTGCAGATTGTATATTTAGTTCACTTTGTTTGCTAAATAATCAAAATTAAAAATTAATGCATGTCTTGGGGAGCCATCCTGTGCGTCTGTCTGTTATTTGAAATGGAAAGTGAGTACCACATGTGAGTAACTCAGCTTCCTCCCAGAGACCCTGTTTTGATGCAACTGCGGATTTTTGTCATGTAACATTAATGGAATTGATAAAAGTGGGTATCTCCTTTCAGCATGGGATAGCTATAGATGAGTTTCTTGGTGAAAAGAAGAGAGAAACAAAGCACAGGTTCTGTCCTCCGCTCCATTCCATTTGCGGCAGAGATGATATTTGCCTGCGTGGTCTATTTTGAGTTACTGTGATTTGTACATTTACATGCTTCTCTTTAAACTCATCTCCTACACAGCGTTGTGTTCTGTACTGTTCCCTCCCTTCTCAGTTAAACTGCGCCTATTCCTCATTAGAGTAATGATGTCACCACTTGAATTAGCTCTGATGAATAGTCTATCTAAACGATCTCTCCGCAAATGTGCTCACCCACGCCTACCTATTATGGTCCTTTTTTCCCTTCCTCTTGGGGTAGGAACATTGTTGCTGGGCAGGGTGCCATAGGAAATCCAAAAGCTTGCCTGGCAGAAAGGAAGCAGGCCTTGAGAGACTTGACAGGGATGATGCCATTGATGCAACATCCTCCTTGGGGCAGGAGGCTGGGCTAAACCTCCTTCTAGTTCCATCTCTTATACAGACAACTCCATGTGTGATTGGAAAGTTAAGCTTTGCTCATGCAAAGAAGAGGTGGTGGGTATGATTGTTCCTTGATTGCATCACTTCAGTGTGAGGGTGTGTGTGTGTGTGTTGTGGAGGTCAGCTGCTTCCCTTCCCATGCACTGCAGAACTATCATATTGAGCCACACACTGAACTAGTGCACTCTAATTCATGTTAAGCATCCAAGTATTGGCCACCTGAGCTTCTGTTTGTGTGGAACAGCCTTGAATTGCTCTAGATTTTATTTGAATCTGTAGTGTAGGGATCACGGTGCTTCCCTTCTTGCAAGAGAGTGTTGTGTGAAACAGATTGTGGGGCATCCAAGTGCTTGAAAGGTAACATGGCTCGAGACAGACTGCAGGTAGAAGTTCCTCTCTTTCTGCACTTTCTTGGAGACTATGACCTAGAGAAGGATTTTTGTGCAAGTTTCCATCTGATGGAAGGGTGTGTTCTTTGGCAATGTGGATGCCCATTATTCTGCAGCTCAAATTTCTAGAATTTCAAGCACCCCTGCAGAATATCTGAATTCTCCAGTTCATGTATTGTGGGCTCTTAGCCATACCTGACACCTTTGTATGATGTGAGTTTCAGAGATAAAAGTGTGCATATTTTTGAGGGAGATCTCTTAAACTTTGATTAGAATGAGTGTGGTGTATTTGGTATCTAGAGGAGCTCAGGAAATCATTGGGATGTATCCAGTGTTAAAGCTACTTGCACTTACTGAAATTAATGGTACCTTAGATGAATGCTAAGTACAGCCTGTGGTTTACAGCCCCTAGTTAATATGGGTAACCTCCATCTTCCAGAGTGCTCATATTATTCAGCCATCAGACACTTCACAATAAGAGAAATCTTTTTGTGCCATTTGATTGGCTAGGTTGCAACAGCAGCAGCAGCTGGTGAGGGATGCAAATCTGTTCAGAACAAAGTGCCAAGTGACACATTTTGCATATTGTGTACATTACATTGAAAAATGGATTGCAATCATTCAAAACCAATGGATAAGACCTAAATTCTATGAGCACTGGAAGCATGTGGGTTTGAGTTTTATGTTGGAGGATGCATTTGCATTCTCTGCAGACAGAGGGAGTATGGTTGAGGAACATTAGTTGTTCTCGGCTTTTCTAGGGTGCAATATTTCCACCTTAAAATTTACCTTCAAACATTTCCATGCAACGGGGCTGCTTTTAGGCTGGAATAATTAAACCATTGTAAAGAGCTTGTGATGGGAAACAAAAAGTCACTCATTAAATGTCAGCAGTTCTCCTGCCACTTTGGCTTTGTGGTGCACCACTGCTCAAGTTTTAGCATTCACAGTTCAGTAGCACTAATTTCTAATGTAACCTCCTCATCCCACCCCCAGCAACTCATTTAAGGTTCCAGTTTTCTTTAGGATATTCTGCCTGTACTGAAAATACTTAGGAGGAGCACTCAACAAGCTTGTTTACTGTTATTTGACTTCTCTGCATGTGCTACTAAGCCTTCTCCAGCCTAGCACCCTGCAGATCTGGTGGACTGCTACCCCCATCGTCCTCAGCCAGCATGTCCATCCATGGTGACTTAGGATTATGGGAGTTATAGTGCAACAAATTAGGATAGAGTCCAGCTGGGGAAAGCTGCCCTAAGTGAGTCATTGCTGTATTCTGCATTTGAGTGGTTCTAACTAGTTTTTCTCTCCCATTCCAATTTAAAATATTGGAGCAACTGAGAATGGGAATTTCCAGGCACTCCTACCCAAGCTCAAATTCCTCCTAGTATTTGTATGTCAAAGTTTGTTTTTGCTAAGTCAATATTATTTTTGTGGGCTGCTTTGGAGACCCATCAGTTGGGGAAGGCTGGCATGGCACAACTCCCAGCAATCCGATGGAGGGGCTCCAGTGTAGTGGTGATCCTAGTGGCTCTTTCAGAAAGCCTTGTGCTCCCTGATAGAGGCCTAGAGGAGCCGACGGCAACTTTGCCTTGGCTTGCAGCCCTGAATCAACTGCTTTTCAAAACAAACAGAATCCTGCTTTGACATTTCCAAATGGCTGTATGGTTTTTTATTTCCTCCATTTCTGACTAAGTGGAAAGCAGGCACATGCCAACAGGCAATTCCTGGAGCCTATGAAAGAGGATTGTAGCAGCTACTGAGCAGTACAACTGCAAGAATGCATGCAAAATGGTCCTTCCTAAATGTAAAATAATTAATTAATCCTCAAAGCTGGTACAATTTTCTATTTCTTTCCTTTTCCCTGTTGTCTTACCACATTATCAGACCATCTAATGCCTTCAGTGTGAACAATAAAAGGAATTTGTTTGTCTCATTTGAAAGTTGAGATTTACGGGGCACACTTACCCATGTTTATGCAGAAGAAAATCCCAGTGAGTAGGTTCCTCCCAGCTGAGTGGGTGAATGGTAGTGTAATGATTCTGGGTGTAGAGCGTGGCATTTTGGGCTTGTCCCACAAGTGAGTGAATGTTCTGGGAGCAGTAAGTGTTAAAGGTTGCGAGGTGGGAACTCACAAGTTCTGCAAACAAGTTAGCAGAGGACACCCAATGCCCTTTTTAGGACACCTCCAATGTGCACACCTGTATGAAAAACACATGTTGCTATACAGGTACAGCAGTGGCATAGTAGTGATTAGCTGTGGCTCCCTAACTCACCGTGCTTCGGGAGTTACTCACCCAGAGCAATTGGAATTATGTTAAGGTAATTATGAAAAGAAGGATGAGGTAAAGTTTCAGAAATAAGGAAATTTCATGCTTCATGACTGTTCAGAGAAGCTCATAAGATTCCTTCTGCATGAGCTGAGTCAAGGATTTCCCCATTTCAGATGGTAGTTTTACAACATCGCTATAGAGATAAAAGACAGTTTATTAAATATGCTCCTCCTCATTTGTGCGACTGCAGCTAAACTGTTTGCATACCACGGATTCCCATGAGCTGCAGCTCTTCCACTGCTGGTATGTTTTCCGTGAGATCCACAGTGCTGCAAAATATGATAAGCTCTGATTGGTAGTGTGAATGCACCACCATATGCTTGCTTGGTTGCTTAACATGTTTGCCCTGTTGCAGTTATTGGCTTGAATCTGAACTCTTCTAGCTCCGTGAATAGAGCTGAAAGTTAGAACCATGTCATTAGAGGGGAATCAGATATGGCCAGTGCAGCAGTGGTAATTTTTTATTCTATAGGGTCAGCTTGTAAAACATAGGAAGTGTTAACAAATTACCGATGAATTGCAAGCTTTGGGTGGTTCCCGCAACACTGCAACTTACATTGTGGCACAGAAGTGCCTTTCCCTTCAGGCCTTCTAAAAGAGGAAGTGTCTCTCCCTCCCTGCCATTGGCAAGAGCCATTTTTGGCTCACTGAGGCTAGATTTTTTCCTTCTTTCCTTTTTTGAGATTGCAAAAGCCAGCTTTCATAAGTCCAGTTTGGCCATTCCTGGATAGTCCCTCCAGGGTGCACTGGAGTAGCTTGGAGGGGCTGATCAGGTGGCTAAACAGTGTTTTGTTGGTATTTGTTGCCATCTGTGTGCAACTGTGGGTGGCAGTGGGGACCCTGGGGTGGCCACTGGGCAGGAGGGTGCTTACTGGGAAAGTCCAGCAGGCACCCACCCTGGCCATTTCCCCTCTAAGGGTGCAGGTGGGCAGATTATCCCCTTTCCTTTCAAAGCATGCCACACCTCTCAGAGTGATTGGATTGACTGATTGAAAAGCCCATGAAGATCAATGTTTGTGAATGGGGGACTGAACCCCCCTCCTTTCATAGCAAGATCTCTGGGACTTTGAGGGGAGCCCATGCCCCCCAAGTGCCCCCTTGAGACTGCTGCCACCTCAGGGACATGCAAAATTAAGGAGGATTCCCCAGAGGGTGGGTGATTGCTTCCAATGGCAACTCAGCTGAAATGGAATTAGTAAGGATTTCAAAAAAGGAAAGTTGTAATAACGTTTCACTTCAGCTAGCACCACAACAATGGATCAATGCATGCTCCAGTCACAACAAAGAGGTTAAATTTCTTGTTGCCTTAAATGAGTCACTGGGTTTGCATGCTAACAGCAATCTTTTTAAAAAAAAAATGTGGGCTTGTCATGTTGTCCAGACCCAGTTTTGGTATATCACCATGGCTTGTTTTGGGCCCAGAAACAGACAAGGAACAATATTGTATGGTTTCTGCTTATCGTGATTGTCTGACATGACATCCAGACCAGGGAGCTCTTTTTAAGTTCTGAAAATGGGAGAAAGCTGAGAAATGCATGTATGGAATTGCAGCTAAAATGCCTAATGTAAATAAGAAAACCTTTGGGATTGGCTTGGCTAGAAGCGTTAAGAGATGAAGATATGGTCTGGAGAGGGAAGAGGATTATTGTCTGAAGTTGTATGGGATTGCGCCTAATTATAATCTAGAAACAAGAAGCAAAAAGCTGAAGAATTACGAATACCTGCCACAACAATGTCATTCTCCTGTTCCCTTCCCACCCTCACCTCCCATTGATCAATAGCAAGTCACATTGCTTAATCACTTGATGAAGCCTGCAATTCCTTCTCTACATTGGCTTAACCATGAGGAAGTCTCCCCAGTTTTGTTTATGCTTATAATAAGAGATACTTTGCCACTTCAGAGAAAATGGCAGAAATGCTCTGCCAGTTGGCCTGTATGAAGTGTGACTGCATATGATTTCTGATTTGTCTTTCTAAACCAGAATTCCCTGAATGGGGATAATGGATTGTAATCAAACTCATCTGGAAGGTAGCAGTTTGGAGAAGTCTGTCCTCTTGAAGATATTGTTAAATGCATCCAGCAGTATATTTATCCAATAAAGGAATAAGCCATGATGATTAAAAATGTTGAAAGTCTGGGGAATTATCTTACATTGACATGCTTTATTTCTGAGCAAAATGGGAGGTTCCAAGCCTCCAGGGTCACATGGCATGTTTTGGTAGTTCCTAGTCCATGAAAGTCTAATCTAGAAACTTCATATTTTTCCAAAACACAAAATAATTCCCCCCGTCTTTTCTTTGCAAATAGTTTTAGCTGTTTGAATGTTAAAAATACTTCTTGTTCTGTGTTTTTTGTTTGTAGTAACTGCAAGTCTGCTGGCATTATTGCTGAATGCCTGACTCATTTGGTCTTTCAGTGGGTAAAGTTTACGGACAACGGAATATGATGTTCATCTACATCGAAAAGCCTGCAAAATAAAGTATTACAGAAGGTGTGTATAACAGCTCTGTCCTTTGAGTGTAGGCCAGCCTTTCCCATCCTGGTTTCCTTCAGATGCTTTGGACTACAACTCCAGCCATTCCTAACCTGGTTACCTGAAGGAGCGCTTACATCCTTATATGCCCAGCCGCCCCCTGAGATCGGCGGGAGAGGCCCTTCTCCGGGAACCCTCCGTGGAAGAAGTTAGGAGGGTGGTTACTCGGAAGAGGGCTTTCTCAGCGGTGGCGCCTAAGTTATGGAATGCGCTCCCCAGAGAGGTCCGCCTGGCACCGTCGTTATTTGTTTTTCGGCGCCAGGCGAAGACCTTTTTATTTAAGCAGTATTTTAAATGTTAATATTATTGAATTTTATTTGGCCAGGGCGGCTTGTTTTATATTGT